>NW_027530644.1:3020831-3138541 GCF_008692635.1 Crocuta crocuta | reverse complement strand
ATTGAAGGACTGGTGTCATATGAGAAGTGTCATCTTTTTCCTCTAATAGAGAGAACTCCAAGATGAAATGCATATTCCCCAGGAAGTGGGCAAGATGATCTCCTGAGGCACAAAAAGAATTTCTAGAGCCTCTACCTATATCCACATTTTATCTGATGCTTTTTAATTTCTATTTTTGTGCATGTTTTATAATGTACATATTATTAGTTTGGTGAAAACATGTTAACATTTTGTAAATAAAAATAAATACCTGTATCCTGAGTATATTCTCAAAGCTTTTTTAACAATAAGGTCCCACTTTCAAAATATTTTGGAAAGCACTGCTTGAATGGTGCTTTCCACCAACACTATGTTTTGGAGCAAGGTTCAGGAACATTCAGCTGCCAGTCTAATCTGATCCATGGTCTGTTTTTGACAAAATGAAGAGGGGGAAAATATGTGACAGGGATTTCTCTTCTCAATTCATTAATGAAATTAGTTCAGATGAGAAGGGAGGGTGGATGCAAGTTCATAGACTGATGCCTGTGTTCCAACTACAGAATTATTAAATATATACGTATTAACAATAATAATTTGAACAGGGATGAAAAGTCAAAAGCAAAGGGAGCAACAGTGAAGGCATTGATACCGTCTCTGAAGATGATAAAGGCTCTTAAAGGGGTTGTATTATACCATCCAAAGAGTCTCACAATTAAACAGCCTTAATTTTGTGAGGAAAAAAGTAAGAAAACACTACATTGGCAATAATTTTATATCAATATATGCGACCATAAAATTTCATAATGACTGATGTTCAAAGGTGACTCTCTGAGTCATCAGAATTAGGAGAAGTTACAGTATCTTCTCTTTAAGGGCGATGAAATAAATTTTAGTAACATTTATATGAGAGAAAATGGCTGAAAAAAATAATCCTGAACTTAATAGTTTAATTCACATCTAAAAAACTACACAGAATGACTTGATACCCAGTTGACCAATTCTTCATAATACAAAGATGGAAACAGAAGCTTAAAGCCAAAATGCTGAGAGCCAATTCATTGAAGATGCCCCTTAGTACCTGTTAATGAAGAAGAGGAAATTAAAATATAAAGTAATTAGGCTATCTATGTTAGGGACAATAAGGCTTTCCAGTAGGCCTAATTAACTGTAATATGTTCATTCTGTTCCATTTTAAGCTTCACCAAATACGCTATTCACAGTGTCTAAAATTTGGAAGCTGGGAATATATCTGTCCTTTGACCACTGGATCAAACAGAATTAACCTTTTCAAATTTAAATATAAATGTCTAATAAAAAGCATATACCAACCACAGTCTGTGACTGCCAGGAAGGAAAGTTTTTATTGCTCACCGAAGCACCATATTAGAACATGAACAGCTTGAACACAGAGATCATGTAGGTGGCAGACATTGTCAATCGACTACCAGTATCTGTTTCACTTCTTCCTGTCTAACAGAGCTTCCATTTTATGTGGAGCCTCTGTGTACCCAACTAAAAATATCCAATTTCCCAGCTAAGACTGGCCATGTAATCCAGAAACTACCAAACAGAATGTGGATGAAGTCCCTAAGAAGGACATTCCCTCCAGAATAAAAATGCAAAGCTTGCAAGCAAGCCTGTCCCTGGCAGCCTTAGTGAGAAGCTGAACCAGTTCCGGGCTATCTATCTCTGGCTTTGTTGTTATGTGAAAAAAGAAAACTCCTCAGTTTTTTAAGCTATTGCTGATCAGGTGTTCTGTTAACGTAGCCTAATGCAGCCCTAGTGTGTTGTAATTATTATTGTCAAGGTACAAGTGCTATTAAAACACTATCTAATTTAATTTTTTTCAGTAGCTCTACAAAGAAGAAACTATTCTGACCCATTTTACAGAGATTGAAGCAATTCACCCAAGAGGACCCAGCTAGTAAGTAGTAGAACTCAAACTCAGATCCAGACCTATTGGTCTCTATTGCTTCCTCCATGAGGCTAAACCTAGTGCATTGTGCATAGACGGTTGCTCGATAACAGTTTTGTTTGAAGATGGTGTAATCAACAGCCACAGAAGCTAGAGAGAATGTCACTTTCCTGGTCAGAGAGCAGATTTATTTACTCACTCCAAGATAAAATGTCTTCCTGCTTTCCTCAGAGGAGATTTGTTTGCATTCCAAAGTGATGGAAGTAATGTCTTCCTTGGGGACAAAGATTGGGCAGGTTTGCCAGCAGCCCTTTATAAGCTTAAGGATTTTTAAAATCTTGCGTTCCTCATCTGTGACACAAACCCCTGTGTACACAATATCCCCCTGAGCCTATGTCCATACCATCCATGGAACTTGGGGGTCAAGGGAAACTGATTAAGCTGATGCAGACACTGTTTGAACACATTTGGGCTTGTTGCCTCTTTACCAAAGGAATCTATGGAAATGTGGCCTAAGTAGTAACTACAGTGCTCATTGTTGCTTAGGGTCTGCTTAACCTCTTGACCATGGAGAAGAGACATTTAGGCCATCCAGTTGAAATACCTTTTTTTTGGCCCTACAGCATAATGTTAAAAAAATCGAGAGCCTTCCATTCAAGTGCCTCACACTACTTTCTTTAAGATGTATTTATCTCACAGTTCCCATAAAAGGTTCCCTCATTACGGCTTCATTCATTCCCTTGCAGTCTTTCTTTAAGATTTTCTGTGTGGCAGTTTGAATATACCTGTATTGTCTTCTACCTCTTGTATCCTCAAGGTACAAAAGACCTCTCATGTTCCAATAAACCTATGTTCTTTCTTCAATGCCCATTTTATATTGACTAAACTACATCATGAAACCCATTCACCCTACGTTATATCTCACAGAGTTCTGAGTGATAGTATTCAGTTGTAGCAAAAACAGAGATGTTATACTTTGATAAAATGTTGTGTCATATAATTTGGCAAAGTAATATGATATACCTCTGCCCAGCACACCAGATGAGTACCACTGTCCTGGGGGCCCTGGACAGCAAATCAATGCTTACTAACCACTCACTGTGTACAGAGCATGATGTTCTAGGCACAACGAAGCATGATGACAGGTATTTGTAAGTGATCCTTGCTGTCAGGCATAATGTACTTTGGAAAACAGGACATATATGAAGTATTCAAAGAATATTTTAATAATAAATCTTCAAAATTGTATGTGTTAAAGCACCAAAATTAGGAGGGAGCTCCCTCTCACCCCCTGCTCCTCACCCAGTCCTGGTTCATCCATCTTCACCAATCACTGCTGAGATCTGGCTGAGATCATCCCTTCACTGGGACATGAGAATTTTAGGCAAGGCTGGAAGGCCCTGGGTCCAAAGTAAGCCTCCATGTGTGAACCATGCAGGCATCAAGAAAGCTCTCCACTCATCCAGAGAGTTTGTTTCCATGGAGGAGTACCAAGGAATACATTGGATGTGACCCACCAGCCTCTCTCTCTCCTTCCTCATCAGGGGAAAGACCCTCTGTCTCTGGCCTTCCCACTTCCCTTCTCTTCTCTATACTTATCNGTATGTGTTAAAGCACCAAAATTAGGAGGGAGCTCCCTCTCACCCCCTGCTCCTCACCCAGTCCTGGTTCATCCATCTTCACCAATCACTGCTGAGATCTGGCTGAGATCATCCCTTCACTGGGACATGAGAATTTTAGGCAAGGCTGGAAGGCCCTGGGTCCAAAGTAAGCCTCCATGTGTGAACCATGCAGGCATCAAGAAAGCTCTCCACTCATCCAGAGAGTTTGTTTCCATGGAGGAGTACCAAGGAATACATTGGATGTGACCCACCAGCCTCTCTCTCTCCTTCCTCATCAGGGGAAAGACCCTCTGTCTCTGGCCTTCCTACTTCCCTTCTCTTCTCTATACTTATTTTTTTTTCCCCCGTGGGCACTTACAATTACCTCAGCTACAACACTTATATAATTATTATGCCTACAACAAAACTAACAGTTACATGGTGTTTGTTGTGTTCCAAGCACTGTTCTAGTGCTTTACTATGTTTACGCATTTAATCTTTTTTTTTTTTCTGTTTATTTATTTGTGAGACAGAGCACTAGCAGGAGACGAGCAGAGAGAAAGGGAGACACAGAATCCAAAGCAGGCTCTAGGATCTGAGCTGTCAGCACAGAGCCCAACGTGGGGCTCAAACTCACAAACTGCGAGATCATGACCTGAGCTGAAGTTGGACACTTAACCGACTGAGCCAGCCAGGCGCCCCTACTCATTTAATCTTTACATAAACTTCTAACATAGCACTAAAGCTATCACCATTTAGCAGTTAAGAAAACTAAGGCATGCAGAGGTGGCTTTGTCCAAGGTCATATAACTGGTAAAAACTGGCTGATTGCTGGCTTTGACCTTTTAGTGCAGTTAAGAAGAGCCACTGACCTCAAGAAGCTTCTGTTTACACAGTGTTGTGGAAGCTTCCTCATGGAATACGAACCACAGACAAAAATAGGACATGAATATTTTCTAGTTCCCACTCTCCTTTTTTAAACCAAACATTAGGGTCAGCCATATTTTAAACACCATTCAAAAAATTTTACAGAGTTGGCATTTTCTTATGATAGTTTTTAAACTTAGGGTGGGGTTACATTTGAATAATAGGATCAGGCTTTTATTTTATTTTTTTTAATGTTTTTTATTTATTTCTAGGAGAGAGAGAGAGAGACAGCGTGAGCAGAGGAGGGTCAGAGAGAGAGGGAGTCACAGACTGAAACAGGCTCCAGGCTCTGAGCTGGCAGTCAGCACAGAGCCCGACGCAGGGCCCGAACCCACGAACAGCGAGATCATGACCTAAGCGAAAGTCGGACGCTTAACCGACTAAGCCACCCAGGCGCCCCAGGATCAGGCTTTTAAAAGGCTTTAGCTCAATTGTTCAAAAACAAGGAACTTCAACTTCCTGAATTTATTACTCAATTTCATCTGAATGTTGGACAGCTGGATAGCTATCCTGTGGCAATGAGTCCTAGCAATATCAATTTGTGGTTTTATAGGAGGCAGGGTCAAGAATGTTTAGATCACAAGTCCTCAACCCTGACCCCAAGGTTTTTCAGATTCATCATACATAGGAAATTTCAAATAACACTCAAGTGAAAAGTAATCTCCTAGACTCCTAGAAAGTACCCTTTGAGTGTTCCTGCCCTTCTGGGATAGAGGAAAGCTGAAAATAATGATATCTCTCTCTGTCTTTCTAAGGAGTTTTAAAAGTTAAGGCTAAATCAGTATACTCTGAATACTATATTTCCAGAAAGTGAGATTTCTGGGATACCTGGCATTTGCTCCCACCTAAATGAACACTGTGAAAAATCAAGACTTATTTTTCTCCTGACAATTCATCCAACATGATCAAATGTGAAAATGATTTATATAAATTTTTGTGTCATATTTTTCTTATTCCCAATAGTAACTATTATTAAACAGCCTTCTTTTTAAAGGGAAAGTACAAAGTCTGATGGGTATTTCAAGAAGAAAAAAACAGCAGCAATTGATTCACTCTATCAAAACTTGTCATGTAACAGCTGAGCCCTGGCACTACCAACAACAAACAACAAATGTGCCAAAGACAGCAAGATGCATTAGGGAGATAAAGTGCAGCTTCCTTCTTGCCAAAGCACCCACTTGAACAGATGAAGAGAGGGCATGGATGCTGCTTGAAGAGGTGGATGCTAAGAAGGTGGTAGTGACAACGCAACACTGAGCAGTAATTGAGAATGTTGGTCTCATTCCAGACCTCTGCGACAGGGCAGCTGTGAAGTGTCTTTTGACATTGCCACTTGGAGCCAAGTCATCTTTCTCATTAGGCTCTTTAAATGCCACCTGGCCATGCCGAGAAATCTGCTGCAACACAAAAAGAATGTCAGCGTTTCCCCCAAAGAAAGGTATAGCAAAAAGCTAAACAAAGACAACACTAACACAAGGCAAAACTCTAATCTGCCACTGGCCCGTTATCCTTCCATGTTGTCACAAATCATGGCAGCTTAATTAGGGTTAATCTAAAACCCTAACTGCAAATTATAGAATGGTTTAGCAGTTTCTCCCTTCTCTCATTGATGGAAGAATTATTCATGTGCTGAAGCTAACTATGCCCACGACTAAACTCTGAATGTCATTTTTTAAACTCAGATCAAGAATTTGGTAGCTGGCTTCTCAGTTCCCAGATGTAGGGCAGCCAGAATATGTTTCAATTCATCTTCAATCTATTACCATAAAACATCTAGAAAGCTCCCCAAAAAAGATACTCAGAGAAGAGTTTTGCAAATTTCTGGAAGTTTATTTATCACAATGCCTCTGACTCTATCTCTACCTCTTTGGTGCCTTCTCTGGCTATTCTAGATAAGGGAGCAGAGACCAGAAAAAAAAAAAAAAAGAAAAGAGTTAAGATAAGATAAGGTTGAGGTGATTGCTGTTAATGCATTCTCTGACAGTGAAAAGCAAGGAAATGCCAATCACTTAACAATTAGCAATACTCTCAGCATAATTAGAAGTGTACCACATTAAGGAGAAACTTGGCCAAATAATTTCCAACTTGACTGAGATGATTATCAACCCCAGAAGGACCACTGTGGCACAATTTAGAAGATCTGTAAATACATGCTGGATCTTTGTTGCTAAGGCATGTAATTTTATGTCACTTAGGACAGCAGCTCTCAAAGTATGGTGTGCAGATCCACTAGAAGTCCTCTAGATCTTTTCAGAGGAAATATCAGGTCAAAACTATTTTCAAAATATTAATGCTTATTAATATAAGCAGCTATTTGCCTTTTCTACTGGGTTGACATTGCGCTTATGGTACAAAAGCAATAGTCCGTTAATGAGTAAAACTACTGGCTTGAGTCAGTCATTGCATCTTTCTGTACCTAAAAGTTGAGTGGAAGAATTGTTTCACTTAAGATGGTCCTTGATGATTCTGTGAGAAATATTAATCTTTTTAATTAACTCTCAATTCATAATTTCACTTCTTTAAGTACTTCATGTGACAAAATACACATGAAACCTTTCTGGACTATACCAAAGCACAATGGTTGTCTTACAAAAAAAAAAAAAAAAGAAAGGACTTATGTGATTGTTCAAGTTGTGAGGTGAACTAGCTGGCCAGGCATTTCAGTCAATAGAGAATGATAAGCCATTCACTCATTCAATTAATATTTCTTGAGTTTAGTGTTCTTCTTAGTCTGAACTAAACATAGTCACCATCAGCTCTCTTTCAAAGTTGAATTATACCTCGGTAAGTTTTCAATCATTCTTTTCTTAATACTATTGACATTTAATTCACATTCTGTACAATTTACAAATTTTAAATACACAGTTCAATGGTTTTTAATTTACCTACAGAATTGTTCAACCATTACCATAATCAGTTTTAGAACATTTTTTTATCACCTCAAGAAGAAACCCTGGCAATCCTTAGCAGTGTTTCCTCATTTCTTCCCAACCTCCCCAGTTCTAGTTCTGCCTTTTGTCTTTATGCATCTGTCTGTTCTGGACACCTCACAAATCATATAGTATGGGTCTTTTGTAACTGGTTTCTTTTACTTATCATGATTTTGATGTCTGTCTATGTTGTAGCATATATCAGCATTTCTTTCCTTTCATTGCCAAATAATATGCCATTGCATGGATACGCCACATTGTATTTATCTTTTCATCAGTTGATGGAGATTTGAGTTGTTTCCACTTTTTGGCTTATTACAGTAACAATATGCTGCTATGAAATTTTAGATACAATTTTTTTGTGGGGATTACATTTTCTTTCTCTTGTGTGGATATGTAGGAGTGTAATTTCTGGGTCATATGGAAACTTTACATTTAACCTTTTGAAGAACTGCCAGACTCTTTTCCAAAGCAGCAATGCAATCATTCTTAAAAACTTTCAGTACTAACTCATTCACTCATTTAGGAAACATTTACTGAAGACTTACTATGTCCAATTCCATGTGCTATATATTAGAGATATAATGGCAAACAAAACAGAGTCTCTGCCATAATGGAGATTATAACCTAGCAGAGAAGATAGACAAAATCATAACTTTGGGGATAAGCATAATTATAGGAAAATAAAGGATACATAGGGCCAGATAATAGAGGGACTTAACCTGTTTAGAAGCCTGGTAAGATCTCCCTGAGGAAGAAATGCTTTTGCTGAAACCCAAGTGAAGGGATCATCAGAATTAACTTGGCAAAGAAGGAGGTCAGTGTTTGGTATGAAGGAACAAACTCATATAAGACTCTAGTTGTAGGGAAGGAGTATGTTCTCCTTGAGGAACAAGAGAAATTCAATGTGACTGTAAAGTGCATAGTGTGCAAGATGAAAGAGGGTAAAAATTGAGTCTGGGTAAGTAGATAGAGACTATTCAAAGGTTTTTATTAGAACGGTAATGTAATTAGATTTCTGTTCTTAAACGAACACACTTGTCTCTATCTGGAGAATGGATTGGCAGAAGGGAAACTAGAAGCTGAAACCATTCCAGAGTTTACGGAGAAAGAATTCCCAGAAGTTATGGTGGCCCAGACTATGGTGGTGGTAAGGGACATGAACGGAATGGAATGGAATCAAGAAACATTTAGAAAGCACAATCAGTAGGACTTGGTGATTGATTGCACATGGGGGGCAAGAAACAGGAAGGAGTCAAAATACATGTTTTATTCAGGTACTGGGTGGTATTCAGGTATTCAGGTAGCACCATTTACAAAGACAGGGACACGGGGAATATGACAAATCATGGTCCATGGGCCAATGCACAAAGTAGGAGCATTTCCCATGTACTCACTAAATGCAAGGTACTGGGGCTAGAGTTGTTAAGTATGAAACTTAGTAAAATATATATGCTGTAGGCAGATAATGATCTCTCCTAATATGTCCACATTCTTTCCCCTGAATCCTTACAGGGGTTACCTTACATGGTGGGAAGAAAAGAGTTAACAAAGCAGTTCTAAATATCTATCCTTGAAAAGACCTCCTTCCAAGATCAGCCCTTGGCTAGCCTCTGGGAATTTAGATTTGGGAGGGTTCCCACCATTAGCTGATAAAGATGGCTCAGTGTGCCTAAAATGTTGGTGCAAGCAATATAGCTTGTGCTGAACATCTGCATTCCTTCTAGGAATCTAGAATTTTGGCACACAGCAGACAAAGTATGCGTACATAGGCAGCTCTAATAAAAGCCCTAGGCACTGGGTTCTTGATGAACTACTCTGGTTAGCAACAGGTTACATGTGCTGTCACAACTCGTTGCCTTGGGAATAAAGCACATCCTATGTGATTCCCCTGAGAGGGACCCTTGAAAACTTGCACCTGTTTTCCCCCAGAATTTGTCCCATGTGCCTTTCCCTTGGTTGAATTCTCTTTGCTTTGCTTTTTTGCCATTATAAATTGTAGTTGTGAATATTGCTGTATGCTGAGTTCTTTGAGTCCCCTTTCTAAAGCATCAAATATGAGGGTAGTCTTGGGGACCCCAAGCACACATACCAAAATTGATTAAAAGCCTTTGAGATGAAGAGCTTGTCTTGGATTATCTGTTTGGGCCCAATGTAATTGAAGCAGATGTCAGAGTGGTGTAATCGCTGATTTTGAAAATGGAGGAATGGGCCAGGAGCCAAGGAAGGCAGGCAGTCTCCAGAAGTTACATAAGATAAGGACATGGAATGTTCCATAAAACCTCCAGAAAAAATATTGCCAAAACCTTGATTTTAGCACAATGAAATCCATTTCAGGCTTCTGACCTCCAGCACTATAAGGTGGTAAATTTGCTGTTTTAAGCCAGTATATTTGTGGTAATTTGATACGGTAGCACTAAGAAACTAATATAAATGACCCCAGGGACCATGAAGTTTGGTAGATGACACTAATACATGTATATATACAATGCTTCCCAAAGATTTCAATTACAAACTTTAATTATTGTGTACTATCCAGCTTACCACAACTATTCTCTTTTTCAAGGATAATGGGACAGTATGACAATATTTATGAATTATTATAAAGTAAAGCCTTTCTGAGCTGTCCAGAGAGGGGTCCATGTTGTATAGCTCTAGGTTTCCATCCTAACTTACAGGGAAACTTTCACAATGTCTGGAGTCTTTGATGTCTTATGGATGAAAGAGGAGGATGTCCTCAAATTCCTTGCAGCAAGAACCCACTGAGGTGGCACCAAATTTGACTTCCATCCACAAAAGTAATGGCATCTATATCATAAATCTGAAGAGAACCTGGAAGAAGCTTCTCCTGGAATCTTGTGCCATTATTACCATTGGACACCCAGTTGATGTGAGTGTCATATACTCCAGGAATACCGGCCAGCGGGCTGTGCTGACGTTTGGGGCTATCACTGGAGCCACTCCTATTGCTGGCTCCTTCACTACTGGGACATTCACTAACCAGATCCAACTCCTTTTAGGAGTTGAGACTTCTGGTGATTACTGGTCCTAGGGCTGACCACCAGCCTCTCACAGAAGCATCTTCTGTTAACCTGCCTACATTGCTCTGTGTAATACAGGCTTTTCTCTCTGTTATGTGGACGTTGCCATCCCATAGGTCTGATGTGATGGATGCTGGCCCAGGAAGTTCTGCACATGGGTGGCACTTTCTCCTATGAGCATCCACAGAAGGTCTTGCCTAATCTCTCTTTCTACAGAAATCCTGAAGAGACTGAAAAGGAAGAGCAGGCCGCTGCTGAAAAGGCGGTGACCAAGGAGGAATATCAGGGTGAATGGACTACTACAGCTCCCAAATTTACTGCTATTCAACCCAAGGTTGCAGAGGGGGTCTGAAGGCATGCAGGTGCCCTCTGTGCCTATTTGGCAGTTCCCTATTGAAGACTGGGGGTGCTTGGACTGCCACTGAGTACTAGTCTGCAGTCCCCACTGATCACACCACTGAATGAATAGGAACAACCACCAAGTGACCATAAGCTGTTCTTCCTCAAACTCTTAAACAGGAAATAGAAGATTAAGAGAAAATAAAGCTTCTACAAAAAGAGAGAAAGAGGAAGAAAGAAACAAACAAAAAAAGAAGGAAGGAAGGAAGGAAGGAAGGAAGGAAGAAGAAGAAGAAGAAGAAGAAGAAGAAAAGCAAGAAAGAAAGCAAGAAAGAAAGCAAGAAAGAAAGCAAGAAAGAAAGAAAGAAAGAAAGAAAGAAAGAAAGAAAGAAAGAGAAAGAATTTAAAGAACAGTTTGATATATATTGAAAAATTAAAATAAAACTTGCTTCTTGGATATTTTNGCTCCTTCACTACTGGGACATTCACTAACCAGATCCAACTCCTTTTAGGAGTTGAGACTTCTGGTGATTACTGGTCCTAGGGCTGACCACCAGCCTCTCACAGAAGCATCTTCTGTTAACCTGCCTACATTGCTCTGTGTAATACAGGCTTTTCTCTCTGTTATGTGGACGTTGCCATCCCATAGGTCTGATGTGATGGATGCTGGCCCAGGAAGTTCTGCACATGGGTGGCACTTTCTCCTATGAGCATCCACAGAAGGTCTTGCCTAATCTCTCTTTCTACAGAAATCCTGAAGAGACTGAAAAGGAAGAGCAGGCCGCTGCTGAAAAGGCGGTGACCAAGGAGGAATATCAGGGTGAATGGACTACTACAGCTCCCAAATTTACTGCTATTCAACCCAAGGTTGCAGAGGGGGTCTGAAGGCATGCAGGCGCCCTCTGTGCCTATTTGGCAGTTCCCTATTGAAGACTGGGAACTGGCTTGGACTGCCACTGAGTACTAGTCTGCAGTCCCCACTGATCACACCACTGAATGAATAGGAACAACCACCAAGTGACCATAAGCTGTTCTTCCTCAAACTCTTAAACAGGAAATAGAAGATTAAGAGAAAATAAAGCTTCTACAAAAAGAGAGAAAGAGGAAGAAAGAAACAAACAAACAAAGAAGGAAGGAAGGAAGGAAGGAAGGAAGGAAGAAGAAGAAGAAGAAGAAGAAGAAGAAAAGCAAGAAAGAAAGCAAGAAAGAAAGCAAGAAAGAAAGAAAGAAAGAAAGAAAGAGAAAGAATTTAAAGAACAGTTTGATATATATTGAAAAATTAAAATAAAACTTGCTTCTTGGATATTTTTCAACTCTTTTCACAAATAACAACACTGTGCAATACACAAGGTTAAATGACAAGCTGGTTTACCAAATCATGAGCTAGAAAACACAATACATAGACTTTAATTCCTGCTTGAAACATTTTTTGAGGGGGTGGGAAAAAAACACTAACTAGCCCTTAATCAGGTTAGAAAACTCTGATAAAATTTCTTGAAATAAACTAGAAGGTAACATGATGTTAATTATTGTGAGACAGAGTTAATTGATGGACTGGTCAATAGTACATATAAAATAAGGTTTCTACTACCAAGAAAACAGGTGTCTGTTTGATGGAAAGGCAAAACTAGACAATACAACCGCCTTTAATTTCACAGTCTGTGATTCTTCATAAAACTTTTAAAGATCAATTATATCCTATCAATGTTAGATCCAAGCCAAACTAAGTGATTTATGTACAAATACCCTCACACATGGAGTAATTGTTGATTGAGTAACTTATCTTTATTAAACATGAACTCAAGAGATTATATTGGGAAGCAATTTACACTTATGACTTTCTGTACGCTTTTTAATTCACCTCCACTTTCTGTTTTAAAAATATACCCTTTAAATAACTAGAAGACAAGAGATATTGCTTTTATTTTAGAACTAAATTAAACACAGTAGTTTAATGTGGTGATTCAGATGTGTCTATAAGATTTAGGTGATATTATATTTAATCCAATTTTTCAAAATAAAGGCTTTCAATGGTGCTGCACTTCCATGAAAATTCCATTCCCCGAGAGTTGGCTTCACTTGTTAATTATATAAATATTCATATGGCATTCACTACTACACTGAAGACACAGTTTTAGGCACAGATGAGTAAAAAATAGCCTCTGATCTCAAGGAGTTCACAATCTAATGGTGGAACTTGACACATGGCATCATAATAAAGATGGGATGGAAAAATACAGTGGTAGAATATGCAGTACACAGGCACCTAACCCAGCCTGATGGTAACAAGGAAGTATCCTGGAATCAGGGACAGTTACTATGAGCAGGAATTATATTGGCTGTAGCAAATGGGATTGGGTCAGTAAAAACCAAAAGGGAATAAAATCTTTTATTTAGCAAGCTTTTAGAGGATGTTTTTTTTTCTCTGATACCTACACATCTAAGTTTGATTTAAGTAATAGCTGAAGTGTCATAATATAGTATACACTTGGTTGGGGGGAAAAGGTATTTAAAACTCATTTTTGTTTTAATAGTACCATTTTTTATAGATCCTTCTGTACCATCCATCCAGTTAAAAACAGTTAATGTTTTGGAGGTAGTTTAACACTTTCCCCAATTTTTATTGCTGTTTTCTACCTTAATCCGAATGGTTTCATATTTAAATGTTTAGCAAAAGAGAATCCTAAATCTTCTTTTGCTATGCTTCTTTCTTAGATTAAACACTGCTCCAAAAAAACAATCCCTTGGAAATAATATTAAATCCAAGAAGAATCTGAGAAAATACCCACATGCAGTCTAACACACCAATAGCATTACTAAATCTTTGTTGTCCCCTGGCTCTCATGTCATCCTGAGCTGTAAATGAGTTGAGTGTATCTGCACAATCCACCCTGTGGAGACAATCGGATTACTCGGAAGGCACTCCTAGAGCAGACTGCAGCAATAATAAACTAAGCCATTCGTCACCCTAGAATACCTGGAACCTAAAGGAAAACCCAAATTTTCACATAATAGCTGGATTCAATAATCCTACCATGAAAAATGGTGATAATGAGTTTTACCACTAGCTTGTGACTGCATATATTATTAGAATAAGTGGAATTAACTAGATGCCTTCATATCATGTATATTCCCAATAGCCAATGAAAGAAGAAAAGGAAATCACATCACTATTCAGCATTTTATTCATTAAGGTGTGAAGTACAATATTGAGAAGAATGTAGGCCTAGAATCTAAAGCAATCATGCTTTATCTCAGAGTGCTTTCAGTTTCTTCAACTCATCTGCTGAAACTGTGTGAGGCAAACTGGACTATCAACTTTTCAGGTGCAACTTCTCTATCAGAATATATTTTAAAAAAGAAAAGATTAGCGATAACAAAAAAAAAAAGAATTCTCTCTCTGTAGTAAGATGTAATTTCAAGCTGAATGTCAACTCATCAAGTCAAAGCTTACATTCACAATTACACTTACATCAATTAAATTTATAAAGTGTTCATTCCAGTCTTTTGCTAAAATAAGTTGTTATGGTTCACACAGAGACAGAGCTTAAGATATAAAAGTGTAACATGGTGCCTCGGTGGCTCAGTTGATTGAATGTTTGACACTTGGTATCAACTCAGGTCATGATCTCACAGTCTTGAAATCGAGCCCTGTGTGGGGTTCCACACTGAGCATGGAGCCTGCTTGTTATTTTCTTGCCCTTCTTCTCTCTCTCTGCTTCTCCCCTTCCCTTTTACTCTCTCAAAAAAAATTTAAAATTTAAAAAAAATAAAAGTGTGACAAATTTAATTTNGAAAAAAAGAACACAAAAAAAAAAAAAAAAACAAAATCTACTGGGTGCCAAACATTAAAGTTCCCAGGAATACAAAATACCATGTGAAAAGTGTTGTAAGAGAAATATGGACAAAGAACTGGGAATGTGGAGACGCCTTCACAGATGAAGAATCTTCACAGCGGAAGAATCTAAGCCTTGAAGGTTGAAGTTCACCAAGCAAAAATGCAGAGGAAGGAAACCCCAGGCCTGAGAGTCAGCAGAGGCACAAAGGCACGCAAGACATAGGAGTGTGGGGGGAATTCATCTAGTCTGGAACTGATAGGGCAGGAGTGCATGACTAAAAATGGCAGGAGAGTAGTGAGGGCACCTGGGCAATGATTATGGGCTACACTGGAAGTAAGCAACAGAATGAGATGCAGAAAAGTGTTAGTAGGACGACTCTGGAGCAATGTGATAACCTGGAAGCAGGGACCCAATTAAGAGGCTACTCCACCTGTGCCAGTGAGAACTGATGGGGAAGACAGTGGAAGGAGAGAGAAGGAAATGGACCTGAAAGACATATCAGAGGCAGAATAAACAAGAATTGACAACTGAGTATATAGTGATAGGATGATAAACTTGCTAATATGAAAGTTTGGGATAATGCTATTTAATAGAAAAAGGGTACACAGAGGAGTAAGGTTACATGGAAAAATAATGAGTTCCTTTTTTTCCACATTGCATATGTGGTACCTATAGGACTTCCAAGCAGAGATGTTCAGTGCATGGTTTGGGGGTAGGACTGCAAAGGAGAGGAACTGAGTATAAATGATTAGCAAATTTGTTACAGGCTGACATCTTGGAGGCTGGAGACTTTACCTTTCACCTTCTTGTCCCTAGTGCCTTGAACAATATCTGGCGTACAGTAGGACTCAATAAACATTTATTATTTAATTATATTTCTGAATGAATAAGCATAAAAGGGGAAGACAAGGCATTAAAAAAGAACCTTATAAAAATACTTTTATATAACAACTATAAATGAGGGGTAGGCAAAGCCAGATTCCAAAAACAAGAACAAGAAAAGACCAGAGAAAAGGGAGAGACCCAGGAAAGAGCAATGTCTGAGAAGCTAAAAGAGAACACAATAATGTACAGAGGACAAAGTAAGATAGATCCAGTTTACGTGCTGGTAGCAAATTACAAAGAAGAAAGCTGACACCAAAATGCAAATTAATTTATTTCTAGAACACATCTAATCTATGTGGGCAGATCATCTGTTATAAACTAGCTTCAGGACTGCAACATTTTAATCTGGTAATTAGTTATTATTTATATTTTGTAAATGTCTCAAAAATATTATTTATATTTAGCACTGTAAACATGCAAAGATAGTTTCATTTAATCCATTTAGTTAATAATATAACTGGGACCTAGAGAGACATATAACATATTAGAGTTCCCACAAAATAGAAATGCCACAAAATTGAAAACTCCATTGTTCAACAGTTTGTTACACATCCCTTCCTTACATTGTTTTTCAATGACAAGAGCCTTTTTCCCTAAACTATTTGTAAGTCTATCAGAGAAACAGTCTCACCCTTACATCTTATTAACATAACTACCCTGGAAACTGATAATTTCCCAACAGCTTCTCTGAGGATTGAGATACTTTCTTTTCACATCTATTTCTGATCTTCAAGGAGCCATTGCATTTTCTAGAAATAATTCTCTAAACTGTAGTCTCTTTGGCCAGAAACTCAACTTAATCAAGTAAGTATCCAGAGAAAGAAAAAGACAATCAGCAGGCATTCACAGGGAATTTTTGTTCTAAGAATCATAGAAATCAATGCTTTCAAAATCCTCAGAAATCATCTGCATCAAAAGATCCCAAGCTTTACCACTTATCAGAATCACCTGGGGAATTATTTACATATCAGTGCTTCTCAGCTTTTTCCTAACATAAGTGGGAAACCCCATCAGACCCTAAAAAGCCCCAAAGAGATTACTTGTGGCTACAGCACCTGCCCCAGAGCACTGGCCTTATGAGGGTTGAAGGGATCAATATCTCAAGTCACACCACTAGCCCTGTGCGGGGAAGAGTTAACTCAGCAAGCCTGGGTCACTCAAACACTGAGCTTTCTAAAGAAAGAACTGGCCTTCAACTGGCTTCTGGATCATATTTTAGATAGGAATATTATATCAGCAGCAGAGCCATGAAGTTGTTGGAGTGATCTCCAGCTGCCAGAATACAAGAGGTAAAGTAATTCAAAGAATCCCTTTATTAAAGCTGATGAGGCATAGGGTAGAGACAGTGTTGGAGGAGGCCAAAAGAACCTTACCCTGTAGACTATCTCGTGATACTTCAGAAAAGTGAGTGGTTATATTGACGTGAATGTGATTTTCCAAATTCATGCTACAACCATTCTCTAATAGTGTTTGTCACTTGTAATAAAAAATGCATGTTGCGTTATGTGATCAGAAGTCATACTATTAAAGTATACACTCAAGGACAAAAAACAAAACATAAAAAAAAAAACAACCTCTTAGGCCTTGGAATTTCTTGCCTGATAAAAGTAATTTTGTGTGCCCAAAGCCCTGGGCCATGCCATTATCAGTTTGATCTCTGGGGACCTAGAGACTAAACAGGTAAGGTCAGGCACTCCGGTGATGAGTGCCTGTCTGACCACAATTGAAAATCTGGACACCAAGCCTTGAGTGAGCTTAGCTGATGGCAATACTTTGGACATTTTGTCACACATCATTGCTGAGAGTATTAAATGCATCCCCCATATAACTCCACTGAGAAGGGACACCTGGACACTTGTACCTGGTTTCTCCTAGACTTTGCCCTATGTGCCTTTTTCACTTGCTGATGTTAATATTCATCTTCTCATAATACACCATAACCATGAATATAACAGCTTTCCTGAATCCAGTGAGTCCTTCTAGTGAATCATGAGCCTAAAGGTAGTTTTGGGGACCCCAGACACAAACCCATTCATGACAAACTACATGACATCTATTGGCAAGCTATTATCTACACTATGAGGATATCCCAAAGCTCCCTGAATCAGAATCTCTATACAGCATTCCTTATATTTTACACATTCCCTGGGTTAATCTAACACAGGATACCAGGATACCCTCAGGATAACAAACACAATGAGATATGAGGGTATAATAACATTACTACTAGTTAGGGAAAGAGGTCACAATTTTAAGTAACACAATCTTTATTCTAATATTTAACCTTTATAATTATAGTACTGTATTGAATGTGGAAATTCTAGTTTAATAAGAAGAAAAATATATATACATTCAATATGTATACATACTGACATCACACAAATGTACAGATTTAAAGAAAGATAAATTTTTCTTTAAATCGCCTGGGTGGCTCAGTCGGTTGAGCGTCCGACTTTGGCTCAGGTCATGATCTCGCGGTTCGTGGGTTCAAGCCCTGTGTCGGGCTCTGTACTGACAGCCAGCTCAGAGCCTGGAGCCTGTTTCAGATTCTGTGTCTCCCTCTCTCTCTGACCCTCCCCTGCTCACACTGTCTCTCTCTCTCTCAGAAATAAATAAAACATTAAAAAAATTTAAATAAAGAAAGATAAATACTTTTGTCTGTTAATTTGGCTAGTTGCACTGAGACCAACTTAGAGAGTCCATTAAAAATAGAATAAACTCTGTGGAATGATATTGGGCAGGTAGATAGGGAACAGAATATATTTCCAAGGGAGGAGAAATGAATTTTCTGATTTGTGAACTTTGGAGAATGCTAAGCCAGTGTGGTATAATACTTCCGGGTTCTCTTTCACAGCTGCCTACATGCAGACTGGGTGCATCTTGTCTGCTCTCTGCCATGTGATGACTCTGTCTCCATGGAGGGTGGCCTGCGGTTGTCTAGCTCTTCCAGTGATGGGCAACTAAGTCTACCTATGTCAGAAGTCAAGTATTTTTTAAATATATGCAGCCATATGTCACTCTCGTCCTCCAACTGAGCTTCCATCAGTAATAAAGCTGATAATTTCCCCCAAGTGTCTGACTCCTAGGTTTTTCTCTCAATATATTTGAGTTTGTGAGGGCAAAACAAGATTTATTTGTTGGTCCCCTAAAATTCGTCTTACTTTTCCATCTAGGCTTTACTGGGGTTACAAGCTTCTCTGTGTTTACAAGACTGTGAGTGCAACACACAATGAATATAAACTGATCCTCCAAAGTTATACCTCAAGCCACAACATCTTCAGGCTGTCCTGAAGCTCTAGACTGCTCTGTCCAGTAACTTTTCCTCTATATTCATTTGGAACCGTTAAATTATTCCTTGCTAAAGTTTCTTTCCATTTCGTATATATATATGTATTGTCCACATGTAACTGTAAGCTCTTCAAGGGGAAGAAGTATGACATTTCTCCTTTTTTGTTCCTTGGCTGCTTTCTTAGTGTCATACACAGAGGAAGACATCAATAATTTTGGATGCCCAAGTGGCCCTCCCAAGAAGCTTTGACATCCACAATTGAAATGGTTTGTGAGTCACATTAATCTCACAGTGTACAAATAACTAACCTCTCCTCTCTTCCAATTTGATCCATGGCAGGATACAAAGCTTATTGCTGTGAATTCCCTGCCTCTCTACAGGGCTGCTCTGCTACAATAAGTAAGGTGCCAGTGTGCCCTTGAAGCACTTCTTCTGTCCATTTCACATACAATTACATCCCTCCAATTCACCACACATCAAGGGCCCTGGCATCTTGGTGTCATCCATTCTCATTGCACTATTGGCCAAGCATCATGGAATTGTGATAAGCTTGGCATGAATGCCCATAGGTCTCTGTTTCCAAATCTCTTTACTAAAGACTGTTTGATCTAAAATAAAGCAAGCAGGTGTGGCAACGAATTCTTTCCTAAAGCCAAAAGAATATTGGCTGCTAAGAGGCCCAAATGTCACACCCATATCATAAATAGAGCAAATTTTGCTTTGTTGACCTTTGCATTCTTTAAAGGCTGACCTCTCTTCTCCGCTATAAAATCTCTGTTAGAAAATTGCCTCCTAGAGCCAACAATAAAAACCAAATGTTTCTGTATAGTGTGGAGCCTAGGAGAGAAGTGTTAAATAATTCTACCTTTTTTATTTCTCCAAATATGTTCCTAATATTTTTCTTGTTTTGTTCAGGGAAGGCATTGGGCATAGAACCTTCCCAGCTGAACTGCAAAGGCATCAGGATGCAGTCTATAATTTAGGACATCCAATAAAGCTGATAAGCAAAGGTGCTAACGGAGACCTGGGGTTAAACAAGCTGGTGGCGTCAAAAACATCAAGATCTAGATGCAAAGTACACATTCAAGTTCAGGATACAGGTTGAGGATAATATAGGACATAGGCTCACAAGAGCGCAGTTCACTGGCTACCAAAAAGTCAAGATAATCAGAGGCCTGTGTCAGAGAGGACAAAGTCTCTTCTTGGGGCTCAGAGCCTTGGAGGGAAAGGCAAATCAGCAGGGATGCCCTTTTCACCTTGACCACCTAACCTAGCTAAAGCTAGCCTCCAGGACTGCTTTTTACAGTGCTTCTCATTTACATAGCAGTGCTTCTCAGATATTTAACGTCAACAGGAATTTTTTCGAGATTCAGAGTCCGATGCTGTAAGTCTGGACCAGGATCTAGCAATCTGCATTTCTAATAAGCTGCTGCTGCTGCTGCTGCTGCTGCTGTTGGCCTGCAGACCACATTCTGAATATCACCCATGTGCCAGATACTGCTTTCTGCTCTTCACATATGTTTACTCATTTCATACTCATTATAGGTACCATGATTATCATCTTTCTCACCTCAGAGGACAGAAATATGTCCAAATTTTCATCGTTAGTAAATGGCAAAGCAGGATTTGAACCTAGACAACCTGAACCCAGAGTCTGTGCTGGTACAACCACCAAGATACACTGCTCTTCCAAGGCCATGTAGCGTGTACCACTCCCCAGCATCCCTGAGTAAAATGATGGCTGAGCTGAATCTGGATGCCCTGCCAGAGTTAAATCATTATAACATCACTTTAGTGTCCAACTTAATCCAACAGAAGGAGAAAGTGACTTTAATAATATTCACTCAATCGAATAGGAGGCCTATGATCTGCAGCGCATGCCTTCTACAGGCTTATTGCACAAAATGGTATGTGTTTGCATATACTTGCTCCCATCACTTATTTATTATACCATTCTTACCTGAATTTGTCTGTGAGGATTGAAAATAGCAGATTAACACAATGAACGATACACATGGATTTACTCTCATTTTTCCCCAAGAGAATCTGGCTCAACTTCCTCAAGACCTTGTATCTTACCAGCCTCTATACAGTTTTTACTTGTCTTTGTGAGCAGAGAAATGCTGGCATCTCCCGTAGATTCAAATAACTGTAAAAACCCTGATTTAAAAGGGCCTCTGGGCCTGATGCCTGGCTGCTCCAGGCAGCTAAAGATTTGAATTCTATTGAATTACAATCTACTGTGGTCAGAGACAGTGGCAACGAGGGAGGGAGTGCCAGGCTGGCTGCCTGATAGCACAGCTGCCCTGAGCCTTAGCACAAGTCCCCTGCAGCTACCCAGGCTTTAGCAGCCTTGGCAGCAACCGGCCAGTCAACGGTTGGTCTCAGAAATGGTAACCTTCATCAGGGAGTCTTAGCTGCTCCATTTGTTCCCACAAGCTCAGAGAGGCTTGTGTCAGTCAAACATATGCACGGAAACAGAGGGACGAAGGAGTGCAGCAAGAAATCATGAAATGACGCTACATGTGACCCTGGAGAGGGAGATTAAGAAATAAATAAAATATTCATTTATAAACAAGTGGAAACAAAAATTGCTCCCTTCCCCCTTATGTGAGAATCTTTCCCTTCTTTAATATTTATTGAGTTTTTTTCTCATAAACTTCCATCTTGGGCACACAGTAATAACATGTAGAATAGGCAGGAAGCTTAAGTGTGGAAAATGGCATGTAACTTCAGTCAGTGTTAATAACACTATGTAGTAATTTGCCGTTTTCTGTGATGCTATCAGTTGCATAAAAAGGAAAGAGACTTTCTTATAACAATACATTTTTAAAAGATATATTTGGGGTTTTGAGGTAAATTAAACTATTATGTGTATATTATGTTTTCAGCCTGTATGCTATTATAAAGCTTAAAGAATATCCAATCTATATCTCTGCCAAATGTCAAGATGAAGTGCCTTTTACTTATCTTAATTGATTCTTTCAGGATAAGTGGATAATAAATATATATATGCGTGTTTGGATAATACAAATATTTTTCCAATTAACTAAGAATTTGAAATGCAATAAAATTTTTACATGGTTTTCTTTTTATATTTTCTTTTGATTTTAGTTCATTAGCCAGTGTGGCAGGATAGCAAATATTTAACTCACAAATCAAATCAGATGTGCAGAGAAAATGTAATTTCTTGATTTGTCTGTAATTAATCAGCCTTCCTCTCAAGCTGGTTGGCAAGAAAACAAAATAACCTACATATCCAATCTGTTTATTTCATGTCTGGTCCTGTGGTTTAAATAATATCTTTTAGTATACTCAGTTTTTCTTGGATAAAAGTGCTTCTCAGAGGCTTTCCCTCCTTCAGCCTCTCTCCTGGAGTTTGCCTCTCAAGTTTAGGGGTAAGAGAGACATAGGATCTTTGCTTCAGGGTTAGTTTTGGTTCTTGGGTCCATACTGAGTCTTTGTATCACATCATTTTCTGGTCCGTCTGGTGTCAAGGACCATCGCCCTTAACTGACTGGAGGTTGTTAGACCTTCCGTAATTTAAAGATGACTCTGTGTTATGGGTGCCTGGGTGGCTCAGTTGGTTGAGCATCCGACTTCGGCTCAGGCCATGATCTCACAGTTCACAAGTTCAATCCCCACATCCAGTTCTGTGCTGACAGCTCAGAACCTGGAGACTGCTTCAGATTCTGTCTCTCCCTCTCTATCTGCACTACCGCCCCCTGCCTCACTCATGCTCTGTCTCTCTCTCTCAAAAATAAATAAACATTAAAAAAAATTGTATTTAAATGACTGTCAGGTATAAATTGTAGTTTATTGTCTTCTAGATTAGAGCCTATGTTCCCAGTGTTCCCTGGGTGATTCAGCCTCAGCTCAGTTAGCACTAGTGGTTAGACTCCTTTGGGGTCTAAACTGGACTTCCCAGACATTATACTTAGTGAAATAAGCAAATCACAGAAAGAAATATACTGCATGATTCTGCTTGTATGAGATATCTAAAGTAGTCAAACTAATAGAAGCAGAGAATACAACAGTGGTTGCCAGAGGGGAAATGGGGAGTTGTTAGTCAATGGATATAAAGATTCAGTTGCAAGATGAAAGTTCTAGATATCTGCTTTACAACATGGTACTTGTAGTAAACAATACTGTATTTACCTATATTTACTTGTAGTAAACAATACTGTATTGTACGCTTAAAATTTATTAAGAAGGTAGATCTCNGAGTGTTATGTGGAAACTAATTTGACAATAAACTATTTATAAAATGTATATATATATAATAAATACACACACATGTGGAATGAAAATGTAAAAAAAAAAAGGTAGATCTCGTGTTAAGTGTTCTTAACACACACACATACACATACACACACAGAGAGAGATAGAGAGAGAGAGAAGAAAAAGCAAAGACACAAGGAAACTTTTGGAGGTAATGGTTATGTTTCTTATTGCAATTATGGTAATGGTTTCAGGGATGTATGCTTATGTCAAAACTCATCAAATTGATACATTAAATATATACAATTTTTTTGTATATCAGTTATGCCTCAATGAAGTTTTAAGAAAGTTAAAATAAGTAAACTGGACCTCTCCTATTTGGCCTCCACTCAAATGGTTCACTCTATAGCCCTCCTTGCCCTGGCTACTTCTACATCCAATTATGCCATACTAAAGTCAAGAGTAAACTTGAAAACTAAAACTTGAGAGATTGAAATCTCCAGAGTCCAAACAGAAAAAGCCAAGGAAGGGAAATTGGAGCACATACCTGATCAGCTCCCATTTTTCTCACCTCTGTCTCTTCCATAAATCCCCTTCGGTTTTGATTTGAAAACATTTCCCCTAGTCTTACCCTCCTACTGCCAAGCAACAAGATGTGTATTTTTCTATAATTGATGAAAATGTTAAACTATGACAGGATTCTGTGCATAGAGGTCTTACATATTTAGTTATTAGATATTTTATAAAAAGTGATACATTTTGGAAAAATGGTTTTCTCCTGGATCTCAAGATTTTACTTGAAAATCCCATCTTGCATATTAAAAAATTGGCCATTATCTTATTCTTCCTCTGCATTACTTGTAACAAACACCACACTTTTCATATAGGTAACTTCACCTTGGGGGAAGATCCAGTCTTCAGAACTTGGGAGAAGATTTAGTCTTCAATGAAGCAAAAGAAAAGAGGACATCACTAAAACGTAAAGAAAAAAAATTCTATTAATTGCTCAAGGCAAACTTAAATTGCATTTGGAAATAATTGGGCTATACTCTACATCTCTGCGGTCTTAAGTGATTATTAGCTTATTAAATTTAAAATGCATTTAGAACCAGCCACTTGGTGGAAAATGATGTATCTAAAAGAAAAAGAAAGAAAAGTTTTCCAGAGAAATAAAATGTACTCCCTGTCTTTGGGGACTTAGCTATTATATGAAATAAAAATAATATAAATAGGGGTCTTCCAACCATATGCAAAGAGCCATGAGGGAGGGCTGATTAGAACTACCCTGTTTCTGCTAGTCCTCTGCTATAGACTGTCCCCCCGCCAAATTCATACATTAGAATCCCAGTCTCTAATATGATGATGTTAGAAGGTAGTGCCTTTAGGAGGAGATTAGGTCATGAGGCAGAGCCCTCACAAATGGGATTTAGTGTCCTTATAAAAGAGACCCCAGAAAGCTTTCTACCCCCTCCTGCCATGTGCAGATACAGTGAAAAGGTAGTTGTCCAGGAACCAGAAGTGGGTCATCACCAGACACTAAATCTGACCGTTCCTTAATCTTGGGCTTCCCAGCCCCCAGAACACTGAAAAAGAAATTCCTGTTGTTGGTAGGCCAGCCAGTCTGTGATATTCTGTTATAGCATCTCAAAGGGACTAAAACAACCTCTTGAGGGGGAGTGTCTGAGAAAAGCTGTGACTATAGAAGTTCCTCTGCTCCACACCCAACTGGACTGGATTGATGCAGCACTCATCTGCTTTCTTTTAATTAAAGGCAGCTTTCGAAATATCAAGACCAAGATCATGAAAGCAATGCAATTCTCAATTTACCTTGTAGAATGACTCTTTTCTGGAACTTTGTCACTGTAGTGACAATGACAGACAAAAACTATGGTATAAAATATATAACTTTAAATAGTCTAACACCCTAGCCATAAAACTGACTCATTAGAAGCTTATGTTTTGCCTGGAAGAGCTAATTCACATTAAGCTGTTGAAGAATATAACAGAAACTGCTGGGGCCCATAATATCCTTTTCTTCTCTTCTGAGAGCCCAGCTAAACTACATTTTCAACTCTCTTGCAGTCTGGTCAAAACCATATGACTCACTTTTGGCCAATGGAATGAGTGAGAAAAAATACATGCTATTCTGTGTCTGAATCATACATATATCCCACCCAAGACTAATCCAGCATTCAGCAAATACAGCCTTGTGGCTAAACCCAGCCACCATATGTTTTTGTAAATAAAGTTTTATTAGAAAAAAGCTGTGGTTACAGCTGCTTTTCTGTTATAATGGCAAATTTGAGTAATTGCAACAGAACCATGGGGCTCACAAAAATAAAAAATATTAACTCTCTAGCCCTTTACAGAAAAAGTTTGCCACCCTGCTCTAGTCCCTCTCTCTTACCCCTATGCAATAATTTTAGAGGCCATATTTGAATATTTTGGGCCCACAATATAAAAGAAGTCTGAATTCTGTTACATGTTACAGCATGTAACAAAGCTCATCTTACCCCCATTGGACTTTATGTGAGTGAAAAATTATTGTGCAATGCCACAGAGAATTTAGGATTATCTGTTTCAACCACTAGCATCACTTTCCCCGAAAGACCCAAAGGCCATCATGAACATACCTGTGTGCTTTTGGTTAATCATTCTGACTCTTTCAACATACAAACTGGAGATATATCACTTTATAATGGAATCACTCCAAATATCTTCCTTATCAATGCCTGTGATAGTACACTAACTCTCATAATCTTTAACTTCACAGGATACAAACTAGCAGGTGACTCTAGAAAAGATCTCTGTGTTCTCTGTCTCTGCAAAAGTAAAAATTTCTGCTGCTTTAGGCTAAAATAAAGAGGGCCCGTGACTCTCAAACTCTCTAGGTATCAGTGTGGATTCATAGCCCCCACACATTGAACAAGACTGTTCAAGTACATAGCTCCCAACAGGAGCACTTCACAATATATTTACCAGGGGAGCAGTTTACCTGGAAGGCCACACGGGAAAGATGTTGATAGCTGATACCCACTATCCCCCACACGAGACTCAGAGGTGATAGGCAAGGACAAGACCTTTGCAAATGCTACATGTGGATTTCCCTAGTCAAAACAACATCTATTCTTTTTCAACAAGGCAGGAATTTCCAAGATTTTTAGTCATATCATCCGATGTGCACTTTAAAAGTACCATTTAGATCCTAAGGGTAGAAGAGAGTGCATCTTAATCAAGACCCAGGGATTTCTTGATTCAGAGAACATGGAAAAAGTAGACCATAAAATGACTCCAAGCCCTTCATTACCTCATTTCTGTGCAGCAGCTGTAGCCAGAAAAAACACCAGATCACTTTCAATGGAGCCCAGTAACTCTTCTGCCAGTGGGACATCAATAAGACGTTAGCTTTGAGAATGAGTTCTCAATAGGACCAGTGTGTCTTCATGATGAGAATAAACTTCCTTCTATAAGCTGCTTCCTGGGAAGTCAAAAGGGTGAAACAAAGCAGTCGGGAGGATAAGAACATTTCAAGTTTTATTTTATTTTTTATATTTTTTATTTATTTCTAGGAGAGAGAGAGACAGCGTGAGCAGGGGAGGGTCAGAGAGAGAGGGAGACACAGAATCTGAAACAGGCTCCAGGCTCTGAGCTGGCAGTCAGCACAGAGCCCGACGCGGGGCTCGAACCCACGAACCGCGAGATCATGACCTAAGCAAAAGTCGGACGCTTAACCGACTAAGCCACCCAGGCGCCCCGCGCATTTCAAATTTTAAGTTGCCCTTTATTGGGTGGTTTTGGGGGGAAAAAAGGAAAGATAGAAAAAAAACCTCAAATTATGCAAACCAAAGAAGGGAGGAAGAGATTCTAGATGCTCCACAGCCTATACTATTGAAGAGTATTAAATTATTTACAAAATCTTACCAGGCCTGTTTTTCAAGCAGGCATGGTAAGTTAGGTACGTATTATTACCTTTGAATTGTGGTATAAGTACTAATCTAAGCATGCTGGTTTTTAACCAGAATTATACTTGTAAAAGGACATATGAACATTCATTCTGGGTACAAATGTCCTCATAGGAAATCTCTTTAAAAATGTATTTCTTTGTACAGAACATATATAGAGAAAAGTAATATTTTATCTAGGCAAGTTTTTGTGGTAGTGATCCTCAGAAGAAACCGTTTATTATTTTTTAATCTTTTCTTTACTAAGATGTGATTCACATATATTAGTTTCAGGTATACAACAAAATGATTTGATATTTGTATATATTGTGAAATGATCACCACAGTGATCATTGTGATCTATTATTTTTTAATCTTACTAGAAGACTGGTCATAAATCATGACAATGCAAAAAACAGACAAGCAAACAAGAATTTTATATCAAAATATATCCCCTTGTCACTCCCCACTCCTGCAAGCTTCACTTCTCTCTGTTATATGGGAAGAAAAGAGGGTTTTCTAGGAGTCCCTCCTATACTGCCTGCTTTCCAGTCGCTGTCACCATCTGGCGCTGTCTCAGACACTAAAAACACCACAGTGGACCTCCCTGGCACCTCCCAGACCCTTGGGATTGAGTTGTTCCTTTGTTATGTCTCTGGAGAGCTGATGTGGGTCAAATCATATTTCCCTTTACTCTCACTTTATCCTTAACAACTCTAGCACACACAGCTGTACAGAAGCTCACCTTTATTCAAGTGCTGAAGAAATTAAAGGGAATTATGCATAGGGGAAAACTGGAACTGTAGAGTAAACATGGCTTTTCTCATAGTCCAAAGGAAAAACTTCTGCAGAAATAAACCTTCCCAGAACTCCTTTCTTGGTCACCTCCCACTCATAACCTTCCTCTGCTATTATGGGGTCTGCACTCTTCTACCTCCCTTGCATTCCACTCCCAGCCCTACAGGTATACGTCTGGATACCCACTTCATGGCATTTCCCACCATATGCTCACAGGTACTCTTTTCAAGCCAGATATATCTCTTTCTCCCAAATAGTGCACTTCCCCAAATCAGATTAATTTGGCCTAGAATAAAGTCTTGGAGGGCCTCAGCCAGGTGGTCAGTGGTGATATTTGGCATTCTGCATTTAAAGAATAGGCTTGAGGAGTGAAGTATAACACTGATACTTGAAAGTCCTCCAAGACAAAGAGGACACTTGAAGTCTCATGCCTTTCATAATTTCTCCACGAAGTGACTTTCAATCACACCTTTTTATTTTCCCAAACTTTGAAATATTTGCTTACCTACACACACAAATCTATACACAGTCACAATCATATAGAGAGCTCTTCCTAAGGCAAGCATTAATTCTCTGAGAAAGTACGTGCTAAACAGTGTTGTCATTTTGTAAAAGTCTTTCCTATTTTTTTTTTTTTTGTAATTTCCCCACCTTCATGTCAAATTGTGTCTGCTCAGACCTGCTGAGAATATAAAATAGCCATGGCTCAGCTATCCTTCTCTTAATAGCTGTTCCCTTAATAGCACAATGACTGGCCTTGGGTAAATTTCCAAGTTTGGAGGCAGCAGGCTAGCTTGGCCTGATTCACCTTTCCCTGCCTTCCAGTTAAAAACTCTTGAAAATAGAAAAAGACTCGATGTTGTAAGAGAATTTAAATAAAGAATATCAGTGAAAGAATTACCCAGTTTGGGAAATAAATTCTCTCTAAATACAAAGCAAATCAATGGATTTGAGAAATGATTAGCACCTGAGTCATGTCTAAAGCACTTCCATATGTAGAGATAAGAGGTGAAAAAAGACTTCCAGCCACCCCTAATTTATACATTTCAAAACCGCAATTATATGCCAGATAGCTGAGCGTCATTCCCTACCACCCCCGTTGTACAAAGAAGCTCTTACCCAAAGGAACTTTAAGATCAGTGACTCTTTATATCCGTTCAGGAGACCACAGCCCCTCCTGATCATATAGTACAGGGCAGGCGTACAGCACATCCTCAGCGGTGACACCAAAAGTCCAGCTCTGGTGGTCAAGAACCATAATTCGCTGATCAACTGACAATTATGATGAAGGCAGGATAGTTTCACGGTGAAGATTATGAACACTAGAGCCAGCTAGATGTGAGTTCTAGTCCTGACTCTTCTGCTTACTAGTTGTGTGACCTTGGGAAAATAATTTCAACATCCTGAGCCCATTTCTTTATTTGTAAAAAAAAGGACTGTCCCTCTATGATTGTTTTTGAAGAAAAAAAAAGTTAGTTTAAGAACTTGTCACAATTGTCTGCCATGTGGTAAGCATTTAATAAATAGTATTCAAGAGCATATAGAATAAAGACATAGTTTAAAACGCAGGGTTGAGGNAAACGCAGGGTTGAGAGTCCCAAGCTTCCCTTCTAGCAGGTGTGATTAGGTTCAGCTGCTTATGACTAAGTTCTGGCCAATTGTGACCAGAAATAACATGAGCTGCATTTGGATCATGTACGTAAAGAGAGGTCCTCCTCTTTCCCTTTCCTTTCTGCTGGATGAAATGCAGATATGGTAATGAGCTATTTTGGACAATACTGATTAGGACAACACGCTAGGGATCATGAATTAACAAGACCTCTCTCCATCTTCCTGCTTCAACTTAGATTGATTACACTCTAAGTCTGATACATTCTGAGACTGCCTGTATTTCTCTCCTTAGTTGGTTCTTTTTGTTCCCAAATGCCACATTCTGCTCTTATTTCATTCCCTCATTTTGTTTCATTAAAGAAGAATACATGAAAGGTAAACACTCCATGTTCCTGCACGTCTCAAAAATTTTTTTCTCTTCACATTGATAGTTTGACTAGGTATAGAAGTCCAGGCTGAAATTCATTTTCTGTCCATTTTTTAAATATTATACTCGACTACTTTCCAGAATCCAACATTTCCCTTGATAAGTCATATATTCATTTAATTTAGCATTCAATAATTCTCTTTCATTTGAAGAGTCATGCCATTCTTTATCTGTGAGCAACGACATGCTTTTATTCCATTTGTAACTTTCTCTGTTGAGTCTTTCTGTTCTCTCTTTATGAAAGGCCTATTATTATATTTCAAATTTCTGGAATTATTCTGAATGTCTCTGAACTTTAACTCCTATTTTCCCTTTATTATCTTATTTTATACTAAGATAGTTTCTGAATTTTTTCTTTCAATTCTTCTATTGAAATTTTATATTTATAAGCATAATTGTATTTACCAAGAATTCATTATTGTTTATAGGTTTTGTTTTTCATTGCATTCTGCTCATGGTTATGGATACATTTTCTTTGATTATCAAATTGTGCCAAACTTTTTATATAATTCATCTTAGTATTTTCTGAAATCATTCTCTGTGGAATAAAGAACAAATATTATTACTCTACAGATAAGAAAAAGAAGCTTAGCAAAATTACATTACAGTTTTCATATCAGAAAGGAAGTGAATTTAAGTGATAGAATTAGGATTCCCATTCAAGTAATCTGACTTCAGGATTAACAGTTTTAATGACCGCATTATAATACTCTTATTTTCTTCAGGTAGATTACAGTAGGTTGAATAATGAACTCCCAAAGAGTTCCATATCCGAATATCCCAAATCTTTGAATATGTTACATTTCATGGCAAAAGGGACTTTGAAGATGTGATTAAGTTAAGGACCATTTCAAGGTCCTTGAAAGGTTATTCTGGTTATCCAGGTGAGTCCAATGTAATCACGATCCTTAAAAGATGAAAGAGGGAGGCAGACAAATCTAAGAAGAAGCAGTAGTCCAAGTCATGCATTGCTGACTTTGAAGATAGAGGAAATGGTCATAAGCTAGGGAAGGTAGGCACCCTCTAAAAGCTAGAAGGGGCAGGGGTACCTGGGTGGCTCAGTCAGCTAAGTGTCCAACTTCAGCTCAGATCATGATCACATGGTTCCTGGGTTCGAGCCCAGCATGGGGCTCTGTGCTGACAGCTATTTCAGAGCCTGGAGCCTGCTTTAGATTCTGTGTCTCCCTCTCTCTCTGACCCTCCCCTGCTCATGCTGCCTCTCTCTCTCTCTCTCAGAAATAAACAAAACATTAAAAATTTTTGAAAAAAAAAAGCTAGAAGGGGCAATGAAATATTTTCCCCTAGAGTTTCCAAAAAGAATGCAGCCATAGGAACCCATTTTGGACTTTTGAATTCCAAAGCTATAATACTGTAAATTTGTATTACCCTAAAGCGTTAACTTTGTGGTAATTTGTTACAGCAACAATAGGAAACTAATTTGTAGAATCTTGGTCAGTTATTGATGTCACCAAATGATGACATCATTTGTGTATATTGATTTTTGCTTACTGACTGAATTACAAGCCATCTCCCTTAATTCTTTTAAAAGCTTTAATAATTTTTGGTTAAAATTTTTAATAGAAAATCATAATGTCTGAAATTACTCATTTTTTCCTTTATCATTCTCACTTTTTTTTGTTTATGCCTTTATTCATTGATTATTTCTTGTTCTATTTATTGGCTTGGATCACTTGAACAATATTAACAGTGATAATTTCTTGTTTTAATGGCAATGCATATGATATCTCAAATTTAAGTGTATTTGATGGATTTGACATTTTAATGCATTATTAAGGCTATTTGTGCTTATTTTTAGAAATAGAACAGATCTGTAATTTTCTCTTTTCATGGTATCCTCACATTGATATACAAATTTTTCAGTATTTTCAAACCCCTCATCTTTTTCATAAAATATAATTTCCTTACTTTAAGTAGAAATTGCTCTTAATTCTTCTGAGCCAGGTAGATTTTATATGGATAAATTTCTGACTACTTTATCAATATATTTTTTTAATCAAGAAATAATTCTAATAAGAGCTGTGAGCTCTTATAATTTCAATTGGGTAGCATATTTTCTCAGAAAATATTCAACTTCATATAGAATTTATATTTCTTAGCACAGCAATGTACATATGGTGATTGACTACCTTCAGAAAAAAAATCCCAACATTTTGTCTATTTAATCTGATTTAAATTGATTAGTTTAACTAAACATAAAATAGTCTCTCAGCACTGTGATCACCAAAGACAGAAGAATTAGCATTTTGTTCATGCTATGTTAGTCTGGTCCAAAGTTGCCAAAGTTATATAACCAGTTTATAATAAATATATTTGGAATGGAAAATTAATCATTAAAAACAAATAAGATAACATTTAAAATAATACTTTTTCCAGAACTGTTTTCTAATGCAAAGAACATTTCAAAATTTTTGCAGAATGATAAACACCCTGATTTTTGCTTTAAAGTGAAAGGTATGTCTTTCCAACCAGTATTTTTATATTTAAACACTAGTAATACCGTTCCACATTGACATCTACTATACATCTCTATATAACATCTACTTTTAAGGTCTTGCTTTCTAAACTATAAGCATTTTGGTGTCAAGGAGTCCCAATGCCTAGAAAGGTGTCCAGAGCATAAACAAAGAGGATCAAAATTAAGTGAATGAATGAGTGAAAAAAATACATGGAGGTCACAAGTACAAATAGTATTTATTCATTATTTCACTATGCCCTATAAATACAAAGAACTTTGATAATATCATCCCTTCTATCAAGTATTTTAAGAAACTAAATTTAAGACTAAATTTCTGGCATTATTTTCATTACAAAAACGCACATTTGAAGAAAACTTAACTTAAAATGTTTTATAATTTCAAAATCCACTTATAATGAAGAAAACTAATTTTCTTTTTTGGGAAATACTAAACAAATAGAGAATGTGATTTTTTCCCAGTTTAATTGAGACATTATTTCACATACCCAAGACCTCTTTTTATGATTGCATGCAATAATTATTTTAGTCTTAAAAATCAATACATCTTACATGACCAAAAGAAACAGACGTGTAAATAACCTGAATATACATGTATGTAAATGTATGGTCCAAGAACTCCTCAAAAAGAAAAGTCATACTTCATTCACCATTTTTATCCCCAGCCCTAGTTCCCTGCCTAACAAAATGGAAAGGAGACTAGAAGAAAGGCAAATTTAGGAAAGGAGGGCAAACAGAAGAAAGACAGAAAGGTAACACACAGCAGTATCTTGGCTTATAGTGTAAATATTTAATAAAATTTTTTTTTTTGAGAGAGAGAAAGAGACAGAGAATGAGTGAGCAGAGGAGGGCCAGTGGAAGAGAGAGACAGAATCTTAAGCAGGCTCCACACACAGCACAGAGTCTGATGCAACATGGGTCTTGATCTCTCGATTGTGAGATTATGACCTGAGCTGAAATCAAGAGTCGGATGCTTAACCAACTGAGCCACCCAGGCACGACTCAATAAATATTTAATGAGTGAAAAATAAATGAATTTTAAAAAAGAAACAGGAAAAAATGGGATGAACTGGAAATCTAGGTACCTAGGTATTTATTGTGAGAATTTCATTAACCAATAAAATGCATGACTTTTTATAATATTGCCAGAAAATGTTAAACTATGTTATTTTTCATGTTTTGCTTTTATAAAGACCTATGAAAGAAAACACTTGGCAAAGAATTAAATGATATTCCAGAAGGAAGTGTCTTAAAACACTTGCAAAATAAAATTTTATGTTGTTTTAATTAAGACTAAGGAAAAAGATATCATAAAGCTTTTCTTTTGTGTCTCAAAGAGAATCTACAGGCTCAGAAATTCATGACAACCTAAGGAACTCATGAGTAATGAGTTCTCAAAATTAAAAGAGAGATGTTTTGCTTTCTTTAGTTAAGTGGAATTTGGAAAGTACATTTCATTCCCATGATTCCTTGGAAAGCACTTAAAACAACTTACATTTCTTTCTTTAAAAAGTATGCAAGTCAAATTACAATAGATTTGTCGTAGGAAAGGTATGGAGAGGGGAATGCTTCATAATATAATCTTTGGTTACTATTTATTGAAATGATACCTTTGGTTAATGGTTAATTAAAATGTATTTATGAATAAACAATTCCATAAAAAACTAAGTTTAAATGAAATTTAACTTTGGCATTAACTTGCTTCATGAGTTTCAGTAGGGCACAGATTACTCTTCTATATAGTTCATGCAGGTAGGGTAAACCCATTAAAAATAGTTGGATACAGAAGGAAACCAGTCATCCTTCTCCACAACTATACTAAGAATTTTACTGATATAAATGATTTTGATGACATATGATATAAATTTATATATTTTGATTTATATAAATCTAAGTGTCTTCAAGTACAAATGATTTTATCAGAATTTGTTTTCATCACGCCCAACTGAAGGCATGAATTTCCTAATTTTTTTTATCAGTTCTAACATTTCCAGTTCTAAACTCTTACAGATTGGCAAACCCAAACAACTGTCCTTCCTTTTTGGATTCACCAAGCCTTCTCCATTCTATCTCTGGCATCTCTCTGTCTTCTTCTCCATTCCCATTGCCTTAATTGTGGCATCTTCATCACTCCAAACATTACCACAAGCTCGAATCTTATCTCCCTAATGCCTGTCAATCCACCCTTCACATACAGACGAGGTGGGTTTTCTAGAAAACAAGCTCTCATAATACCTTCTTACTTAAAACTCTCCATGGTTCCCCATTACCAAGATTAGGATTTGAGAACCTCCCAAGCCTGCCTCACAAGGCCTTTTTCAATCCAGATACTACCCACCTTTCCAAGTTCATCTCCTGCCCCCTCTGTCCCATAAACCCACTTAATTTTCTTTGCTGCTATTCTGTTGGCTTTCTGAATACTGCAAAACCTTTCATATCTACCTGCCTCAGAAGGTTCTTATTGCCCAATTCTATCTGATAGATTTTTATTATTTAAGCTCCACATTCAACTTTTACATTCTCTGTGAAATCCTATTAAATCCACCCTCTGACCATTCCTGAATAAAGCTCTCCTTCCTCACCTGGAAAACATCACACATTTTTATTTTCTTTATTCAGTGCTTTTATTCCACTCGCCCTCCTACATTTTAGAATGAAAGCATTTCAAGTTCAGAGACCAGGTCTTACTCATCTTTGTACTTTGAGACCTAACACAAAGCATAATACATAGCAGTGATTCAATAAATATCTGCTGTTGAATATATTCAACTCTTATTTATGTGAAACAGAAGGTGGGAAAATGAGAGTAATTCAAAGGTATCATTAAAACAAAACCACCATCTTCTCTAAAATATCCAGAGGCAGATTACCTCTGATTCTATTAGGCACTCTCTTCCCCAGTGGGCTTAATATTAAAACAGTGGCTCATCAGGGGCACCTGGGTGGCTTAGTCTGTTAAGCGTCCGACTTTCGCTTAGGTCATGATCTCGCGGTTCGTGGGTTCGAGCCCCGCGTCGGGCTCTGTGCTGACTGCCAGCTCAGAGCCTGGAGCCTGTTTCAGTCTGTGACTCCTTCTCTCTCTGACCCTCCCCTGCTCACGCTGTCTCTCTCTCTCTCCTAGAAATAAATAAAACATTAAAAAATTTAAAAAAAAAAAACAAAAACAGTGGCTCATCAGACCTGCTAGGCAGAAAGAGGAAATCAGAGGAGAGGATGAGTCTTGGAGCCAGGCAAATGCAGAGGAGCTGGAGATGAAGCATGCCTGGAAGAGGACCTGGGTCTACCTACCTCACCAATAGCAGCTCCTGGAACCAAATTACTCCTCTCCTCCCATCACACACCCCCTCCCACAATAATCACCCACAGTCTAATCTGAACTTCCCTGAGGAGGTAAGACTTTCCTTAATTCTTACTGAACTTCATTTCAGTTAATCCAAAGCCATATTAGAGTTGCCCATATATGAAAATGGTGAGTTGTTCTTCATCCTCGGAGATCTCCATTATGTTAAAAACAAAAATAAAAAAAATGTCTCAATAACAAGAAGGAGATCCAAGATAATATAAATAAGAGATATTGATTTAGGGGAAAACAGGATTTATAATTTGCTGTTTTTCAAGAGGTAACTTATTACACGGTGGGAAATTGAGACACACCAACCTCAAAATGTGTTTAGCTATAACATGAGAGGTTTGTAATATAAAAATGATTGCACTAGACTCTCCTCTTGCTATGCCAATTCTCTCTCTCTCTCTCATAGCCTATCTTAGTCTGCTCAAGTTGCTGTAACCAAATACTATAGACTGTAACTTAAACAACAGAGTTCTGACAGCCCTGGAGGCAGGAAAATCCACAATCAAGATGATGATGAGGTAGGTTTTTTCTGCAGCCTCTTTCTTTTCTTATAGGCAGCTGCCATCTCATAATGTGCTCACGTGGCCTCTTCTTATGTGCACAAGGAAAGAGAAAGAGAGAGAGAGACAGTTATTCTTCTGGTGTCTCTCCTTACCAGGGTACTACCCCCATGATGAAGGCCCACTCTATTGACCTCATCTAACCTAGTTACCTCCCAAGACACCATCTCTAAATACCATCACACTGAAAGGCAGGGCTTCAAATAGGAATTTTGAACACATTTAGTCCATCACATCCCTGAATCCCCAAAATGAATAGCATTTAATACCTTGCATGACTTGAGCTCTAGAAATCGTGTATTCTTCACTAGAGAGTATTGCCACTAGTTGTACTACTTCCTCAGGTTTACAGTTATGTAGTAAAAGCTTGACATTATCCCATTCTTTTTATAGCTTATCTTTCTTCCATTTACTACTGTTTGTTGGACTTGTCACACTAACTAGCACATATGTTTCCTTCAAATTAAACAATACCACTCCTGATTTCTAGTCACCAGCATAATCTACCTGCCACTATTTGTTCACAATTACCAGCATGTTACTTGAACTAGTTCAAATGATGCTTCAGTGGTAATTTCTTTCCTGGAAAGGAGAAGCCAAATATTTGCAAAAACTCTTCATGCAGACTTATAAAAAGTCCACCTGAGGCAGAATGTGTCATTTTCCTCAGTATTATATAAATGCATAGTATCTATGGCCATTAAAGCATAAGATGTCAAAACATTCTGATATGAAATAAAATCAATTGTTACAGAGATTCTGTAGGGATCATATTTTTATTAATATTTTAACAGAAGCTTTAAATTCCCTAAAGCAGAAAGCTAATTTTTGTTTGGTTTATTTTCAAAAAGGAAAAAAAAATTCTATACTCATGTACCAGCTTAGAAGAGACAAAATGGAAGGAAAATTGGTGAAAACAGGAATGAACTGTTTGAACTAAGCAGAGGAACAACTCCTATAGTACTGCCACATAAAAAGAAAATCCATCATTGACAAAAGAGACTGTCTGAGGACACTGGTCTCCTTTGAAAGTCTGGAGAAGCAGTTCAGAATAACAATGATGGCCATTGCAATGACTACAATTTGTGCATTATAAATGGTATGTTTTTAATAAGTTCTTACATTGATATATCTCTTTGTTAGAAAGATCCTATTTCTCCCCAGGTCATTTTTCATGTTCTTCTCCCTGAACATAGCCTACTTTTTCTAGTGAAACAGCAATGCCCATATTAATGGTGTAAAATGGATTTGAGTAAAAAACAAATTGTGTAACATAGGTGTAATAGCTCTGTCCCTGTCAACTGAACTGCAATTGACCTTGGAGGGAAGGTTAGGTGTTATATCCCTAAGGATGCTCTTTTGAGCTGAAAAAAATGTTGACTGTGGAGGTAACAATACACTGAGGGAAACAGAAGGAATGACAGCTGTTTATTTTACCAATATAGATGCTGGTTAGTTCATGGTTCAAATGGTAATGCCATCCTCCCAAGGTAGTGATAAGCCGTGGAATGGCTTTCCCCTTGACAACAAACCATCCCTATTATACAATAAGAGTAAACCGTGTTTGTTTCCAAAAGCTTTGCAACTAGGAGTGATTGTGACTGGTTCTTCAACATATAACGAATGTGTGTTGTTTTTCAGAGGAGTCCATTGTAAGTTTTATATGTTTGCTTTATTGGAGATACCTTTATCCAAATCCATCCAGGATAAAATGAGGCAAAGCATTCCAAGTAGAACTGAAAGAAAGTGAGATATTCTTAGTGTTTAGAGAGCACCCAAGCCACCAGAAGCAGAGGGAGACAGAGGAGAATTGCTAGGAAAAGCAAGCAGAGTGGCGGCAGTGGCCACACTCCACCCTCCTGGGCTTGACAGGTCATAGAATAGTTTCTAACTTATTTTCAGTTTCATGGGAAGGCATCAAAAATCTTAGACAAGGGAGGGATAAGATACACTTAGAATTCACTCTGGCTGCTATGTAAAGAACAGATCATGGAAAGGCAAGAGTAGAAACAGAGGAACTATTTGCTAGAATCCAGGTAAGATCATGGTGGCTTCCAGTAGGAGTTCATGATGGAGATGGTGGGAAGTGGTTAGATTGAGGTTGTGATTTGTATGTTGATGGAAAGAAAAGGAATAGCAGATGTGAAAAAGACTAAAAGGGCATAAAACAATAAATCCTTTGTTACTCTTTCAAACATTGAAGATATGAGATTAGGAGACTCTGACCCTTGCGATTCCTTACACATATTTGCCTCCTCTTAAAGAAATGAAAAATATGAAGAAAAGTTGTGCTATTTTAAGTTTAAAGTTAGTATACTTTAGCTCCATTCTTGTAAAACTCAGAGTATTCATTTTTTCATTTATTTCACAACTATTTATTGACCACTTGCTCTATGTATAGCACCATGCTAATAGAAATTCAAAGATGGAGGAGATACAGTACAGTTGTCAAAGCCACAAAATTGTTTTACAGCTCAAAAGTAGAAGCACACATAAACTCTTATGTGCCTCTTCATGGAAGTTTTATCTACCACCTCCAGGTCACAGTGTACCCCAAACATGTATTTTTTTCCATGTGATCAATCTGTATACACTGCAGTAAGGGATAAAGTCATGTGAACTACGGGTTTGGGTTCGGTGTGATCTCATAGTTGTATGAGAAAGAAACAGTTAGGGGGCCTCAGGGAAGGTGTGGTCATTCCAGCAGTCAGGGAGGTATGTCTTGAAGAATACACAATTTTTCTTACACGACTTCAGTATCTTCTTAATACTGAGATAAAGCACCTTCCCAGCCACCTCAGGAGGTTGTTCTGTGATCCATCTCATCTTTTCTATTTCTGTAAGATCATCCTACAGTATTCCAATTATGGAATTTACATAATGTATTTCCTCTCCGAAATCTCAATAATCATTCCTTTCATTATTATGTTGTAGCTTGACTCTTCCACTTAAAGTCTTAAAAAAAAAAAAGGAAGATTAAAGTTTCAGCCTTGTGCATTTCCATATTAGCTATCCTTGTCCACTTACATTTTTAATCTGTATTTGAGTTCCAATATTATAAATCTTTTGTGCCATTGGATTTCAAGTTCCTCAAGGCAGGCTTTTCATTAATTAAAATATAGCTATAGTGCCTATATCTAGAAGGCTTAACATATATTAAATAATAATCATTTCAGTATCAGAATAAATTAAAGGAAAGCACAAACCATTAACGTTCTACCTTAGGATAAATTCTCTATGTAAACAGAAATATTGCATTTATCTATCTCTTTATGTACCTCTTAAAAATATTACTTTGCTCTTCTCCAAAAATCAAATGTTTAGAACATTAGTTTTTGGAGACCTTTATTTCCAGCCAAGAAGGAACAATGCCCTGCCTGAAACAATGAAAAACAAAAACAGATAAATAAATGAAGCAAGACTTTAAGACACAGACTGAGGACTGAAGAACTGTGATCCCTGGAAGACAGGAAACAAATGAAGAAAGCCCTACAATTACCCAGCTTACTACCAGAAAGAGTTTCCAGGCCTGGGTACAGGAAGGGGGAACATCAGGTGAGCCTGATGATCTCACTGAGTTGAGGAGACACAGCTGAGAGTCCAGGGAGACCAAAGAGGCTAGAGTACATAAGAGAATATCAGATAGAAGAGAGCTACATGAAGAGAGAAATCCAGAAAACTGCAGAGAATCCCCCTTGAGTTCTTTAGCTGAGTATTGAAGAGCACACGTATGTGAAGAAACTACCCAAATCTAGGGAAAGAACCACCTGAAATATTTAAATTTTTTTTTCTAGGAGAGAGAGAGAGAGACAGCGTGAGCAGGGGAGGGTCAGAGAGAGAGGGAGTCACAGACTGAAACAGGCTCCAGGCTCTGAGCTGGCAGTCAGCACAGAGCCCGACGCGGGGCTCGAACCCACGAACCGCGAGATCATGACCCAAGCGAAAGTCGGACGCTTAACCGACTAAGCCACCCAGGCGCCCCTCACCTGAAATATTTAAAGGGAACAATGCCAGATGTTTGCCCAGGACTGGGAGTAAGGCCAATTCACAACAGCCAGACTCCAACTTCATAATGCACGAGGCATTGGGTAGAATATTCAGGAGGGTCTTGCCTCAGTTATGGGGAATAATTAGTCCTAGACTGATCATCATCCCAGATCCACCTAACAAACTATAAAAAAAAAAAAGATGAAAGGATCAAATTGATTCTAAGCAAATTAACTGCATTCCAGAGCAAACTCAAGAGGATTTACAGAAACACGAAAATATCTAACATCAAAAACAAGATAAAATTCACAATGGCTGGCATCCAATCCAATAGTATCAATCATGAAAATAAGCAGGAAAGTACAATCCATGATGAGGAGAATCAACTGAATCAAAACTGACACAGATGTTAGAATTATTAGACAACAACACTGTAACAGTTATTATAACTATATTCCAAACGTTTCAAGAGCTAAATAAAGACATTGAAGGTAAAAAATAAGATCCACATCAAACTTCTAGAAAGGAAAACTACAATGCTGGAGTTGAAAAAAAACACTGGATGGGATTAAAAGAAGATTTACATTGCAGAAGAAAAGATCAGTGAACTGAAAAATATAGCAGCAGGAACTACACAAAATGAAATACAGAAAGAAAAAAAATTTTTTAATGAAAAGCAAATCAGTGACCTTGGACAACTTCAAGTGACCTAACATATATGTAAGTAGAGTCCCCAAATAATAGCGTAGTAAGGGGAAAACAGAAAATATATGTGAAGAAATAATGGCCAAATTTGTCCAAATTTGATGAAAACTAAACCCATAGATTCAGAACCCCAACAAACTCTTAAGCATAAAAAATGTGAGGCACCTGGGTGCCTTAGTCAGTTAAGTGGCCAGCTTCAGTTCAAGTCATGATCTCACAGTTTGTGGATTCAAGCCCCAATTCTGGCTCTGAGGAGCCTGCTTCAGATTCTGTGTCTCTCTCTCTGCCCCTCCCCCACTCATGTTCTGTCTCTCTGTCTCTCAAAAATAAATAAATATTTATTTATTTATACAGTAACTTGAAAACAAATACAGTAAGTTATATCATCATCAAATTTCTCAAAACCAATGACAAAGAGGAAATCTTAAAAACAACTAAAAGAAAAATACACATAACTTATAGGGGAACAAAAATAAGAATAGCAGTTTTCTCTTCTTAGAAAGACACAAAGAAGTTAAAGTAAAAAAAAAAACAAACAAACTAGGAGTAATTATTTTCAAAGCCTAGATCTGATATAGAACTTATATCTAAATTGCGTTAAAAAAAAACCTCTCCAAACTCAGTAATAAGAAAACAACTCAATTTTAAAATGGCAAAATATTTTAACACACTTCACCAAAGAAGACATATGGATAGCAAATAATACATGCAATGATAGTCAACATCATTTAGTCATAAGGAAATGCAAATTAAAACTCCACTTCTATAACACCACCCAAGTATTACAATGTCTAAAATTAAAAAAGATTGGCCATACCAAGTGTTTGTTGGGAAGCATGTAAAAGAACTGGACCTCTCTATTACCATGCTACTAGTGGTAACATGAAATGGTACAGCCCCTTTGAAGACAGTTGGTACTTCATTAAAAAGTTAAATGTATAGGCATCACCTAGCTCAGCCATTTTATTCCTAGGTATTTTCCCAAGAGAAAAAGAAGGCTCTGACAATACAGAGACTCATATTCAAATGTTCATAGAAGCTTTATTTGTAATTACAGAAACTAGAAACAACCAAATTTCCATCAACAAGCACATAGGTAAACAAAATTTGGTGCATCCCTACAATGGAATATTACTCAGGAATAAAAAAGAAACAAAATATTGATAAATGCAATGATAAAGATGCTTTTAAAATAATTCTGCTGAGGGCCAAACTGTCTATGGTGACAGAACACAGAACAGTGGTTATCTGGGAACTGAGATCTGGTAGGTGAGGAGGGAGGATTTCAAAGGGGCATAAGGGAACTTTCAGAGTAATGGAAATGTTCACTACCTTGATTATACTGATGTTTCCACTGGTGCGTGCATATGGCAAAACTTGCCAAAATATACACTATAAATATGTGCAATTTATTGTATATCTATTATACCTTCAAAAAGCTGTTGCTACTTAAATAAAAAATAGATCAAAGAAATTGAGATTTAAAAAATGGATTTTCTTTTTCAGAGCGGTTTTAGGCTCATAGCAATTTCAAGCAGAAAGTGCAGAGATTTCTCACACGCTCCCTATGCCAACACACACACAGCCTCCCGCGTTATCAGCATCCCTCACCAGAATGGTACATTTGTTACAGTCAATGAACCTGTACTGACTCATTATTATCATCCGACTCTATAGTTTCCATTACTGTTCACTATTGGCACTGTACATCCTCTGGGTTTAGACAAATGTATCATGACATGTATCCATCATCAAGGATCACACAGAATAGTTTCACTGCCCTAAAAGTCCACCTTGAAAAAGAGTTTTTTACTTCTTTTAACACTTTAATTTTTATGTGTATCTTATGTGCTAATGTTATAAACTAACATTTTTATCTTTTTATGAACTCCACTGCCTTTTGAAAAAAGAGTGAATGATCAAAGAATATATATTTTGGTACACTTGAAAAACTCATCTTTAAATGATATATGATTAAGTATATTTATGGAAAACTTTATTGCGAGAGTTCAGGAGTTCATGTTTCTTTTTAAGAATTCTGTCATTGCTTGGTTGATCTCCTGCATGCGTTAGGCTTTTTGACTCATTCTTGATGCGAAAAGATTTCATACTGAGACTCCCTGGTGGACACAATAATGAAGGTTGTTTAGTTGATATGGTTTTTTTTCAAACTTTACCACCACACTGACCCCCAAGTATTAAATCTCAGCATGAAGATGCTTCTAAGTTACATTTATACCACACAGTCATCCATAACACTTCAGGGATTTTATATTATGGTGTCAAGGTTATATTCTCTTAGCCATTGTAGTTTTTCATAATCATTGGGCTCCAACATTATGGCAACTGCTTATAAAAACGGTGTTTTAAAAGAAATTTCTTATCAAGGTTATGTCCAACATGAATATACGTGCAAATTTTCCTGTGCCATTATAAAATAAAAATCCTCTATTACCTCATTTTTCCCTGACTAGTTGGATTCATACACATGATATGTTTTATGGCTCATGTAATTTTTTAAATAACGCGTTTACTGATTTGAGAATTTCAGAAAAACAATTCAGAAAAAAATTCCTCTGACTTTTCCATTTTATATTGATCTCAAGATATTACTAACTTGGTTTAAATATTAGATTTTATCATGTTATTTGTATGCGTTAAACTATGATTCTTCATAATTCCCCACCTAAAGAAAGAAATGAAGGTATGAACTAATGAATAACATGCAGCAAATTTATAAGCATAAATCACCCTAAAATCAGAAAATCCTAGGCTAACACTCAAAAATAGAAAATTACATGTTACACGTTTCATTTGATTTCTGGTTTAGAAATAAGACGACACAAATTTTCAGGAAAACTGAAAATTGTTTTGAGGTCTTTGTCTCGGTGTTCTTTTTTTTTTAAATTTTTTAATGTTTATTTTTGAGAGAGACAGAGCATACATGGAGGAGGAGCAGAGAGAGAGGAAGACACAGAAGCTAAAGCAGTTTCCAGACTCTGAGTTGTCAGCACAAAGCCTGACACAGGGCTCAAACTCACAAACTGTGAGATCATAACTTGAGCTGAAGTCGAAGGCTTAACCAACAGAGTCACCAAGGCACCCCTGCCTCAGTGTTCTTGTAAGGGCACCATTCATCAAAGTTTTGGTATAGGTCACAAAAGGTAAATACTGCATGCTTTCTCTTCTTTCTGGGGGAAAGAGGAGGCTTTGCAAATATTGGGATGATTAGAGTTGCAGTAGCAAGACGATCCAGTGTTGAATGTCATCTTAGTGACATTGTTTTATTCTTGCTTGCTATACGGATTCTGTATTTTATGCACTTATATTTCATTCAAAATGCATTTCATTCAGGCCAAAGAATGGATTTCCACAGCAAACCCCTATTTTGCTTTCCAATAAAACTATGTATTATTTCCCGAATACATGGGTTTAGCACATCTAAATATTTTTAAAGGGGGGAGGGATACTAAAGAATTCTGAACTAAGGTTAACTACGAAGTAGCACAATGAATTAATACCACTCTTTTATCCAGACCCAATTGTATATCAAGTCCTTGGTGTTTTTATCCATTATGATAACATGTACTGCTTGGTGTTGGTATTCTTGGTGGTAAAAACGAAGTTTCCAAATATAGCCTTAAAGTAGAAGAACATTAAAAGGCATAATGTAAAAAGAAAATTAGATAAACTTTATTGCATAACAAATCTAGAAGTCAAAAGTCATTACTAAAATTTACCTATAAATTTGCTTATCAGACTGGTTAACAGTGATGTGTAGGACACCATAGGGAAAGGATGCTAAGAGTTCTCAGGAGAAGAGGCTTTTTCTGCTTGCTGGCAATGTTATGACCCCTAACAATCTAGTTAAAGTCTAGAGCAGTAAATACCTGGGAAATGGACATCTTCATAAGAAGAACACTTGGGGACTGCAACTAAGGAAATAAGTTTAATGCCTGATTTTATCAGCTAATGTTTAATACATAAGCTATGACTTCAGAGTAAGTGAGAAAAGACATAATTGAGGCAGCCAGGTGCTGCTATGTACCTAGAGCCAGAGAGGAGAGATTAAACAACTTCTTGGATCAGAACACAAGTGTCTGGAAGATCTTTGGGTCTTTAAAAAGCTTAGATTAAAATACTTTATACCTGTTCAGTCATCATAAACAGTTAAAAACTTTTGACAATATGCATATCACTCATAATAGAGAAGCACAAATTATAACTAAAACAAAACAGCATAGGTTGGGAGAAATTTGTTGGAAGAAATTGAAATTTGATGTTTTTAGTGCATTGCTGATAGATGTATAAATTTCTACAACTTCTAGGGAAAGCAATTTGGCAACATGTGTCAAAATTACAAGTGTCCATACCCCTTGACATAGCAATTTCACTTGTAGTAATTTTTCCTACAAATACACTCACAAGTGTGCAAAATGACCTATTCATTTAATAAGTAGGTGGCAAGCACCAGCTGCAGATGACCTTCCATTCCAGGCGCTGGGGATACAGCAACAAGCATAGTAGAGTCTCATGAAGCTTTTGTCGGCCGGGGAGACGGGCTGTAAATAAATAAGTACAGAATATGTCAAGCAGTGGCATGAAGAAAAATAGGATAAGAAGGGTATGAAGTAATGAGGGAAGGATTTTATTTTATATAAGGGAAGTAAGGAGGTGACATTTAAATAGAGATCTAAATGAAATGAGAAAGTAAGCTATATAGATACATATAGGAAGAGTGTTCTAAATACAATCACCATAGTATCATTTGTAAAAACTGGAAAACAACCTACATATCATCAATCAGGGCCTGATTAAATAAGATAGATATAGTATATAATATATATGGTTTATATTTATCTATATATAAGCATAGAGAAGAAAATGATCCAGTGATTATTGAAGAGTACTGGGTGGCCGGGGTACTACTTATTTTTCACTGAATCTCTGTTTAGTACCTTTCAAATTTTGTACCACATGCATGTGCTTTCAGTTTCATATATAAAACACCATAATGACATGGTTTCTGTTAAATAAGTGTCTAAATTTTACTAAGGTAAAAATATTCATCCTGATTAAAATATTTCTGGGCATTCTGGGAATCCCAAATGATAGTATTCTGCAACATAAAATACCTGGAGAAATTTATACACAAATACATGTCACATGTGTTACACTAAGAATATTTCTGGACTTTCTGATAAATACAGGCCCTCAGCAAAGGGCGAAAAAATGTACCTTCCGAAAGAGCAATTCAAACCACACATCATCATCCATGTCACTAAACAGGACTGAATCTCACAGATTCATAGTATGTTGTCAAATTTTTTAAGAATTCATATTAGCACTCTCTTGTAAGGAAAACATTCTGTACATTTTGCCCATTCCACATTTGAATGAAAAATGGTCATAAAGCAAAGGCAGGCCTAAAACCGAAAACAAATTCCAGCCAAAACAATAGGACAACAAATCAGAACAAATACACCAGCACTGAACTCGGAGTCCTCATGAAAACCAATGCTAAAATAAACTCAATATATTCAGTTTCCCTGTCTTTTCCTTGATTTTTTTTGGAAGAATATGAATTCATCAGGAAGCCATAGACAGGTGATTTCTAGAACAGAAGATAGCTTTAATTATAGGGAAAGTTTCAGTATTTAACTGGTAAAGCTGGCTCGTGCTGACTTACCCTTATGAACCAGGCATACCACATCCTGACAGCTGTAACCACTGTCCCCAGTTGATATAATCAGCCACTCAGGTGTGAGAATGGCAATATGACCAGAGGCCAGGCTGGGAGAAGTGCCAGGAGGCACACTGAACAGACCATGGTGGTGACCATACACCAATGGATCCGGGCTGTCTGTTTCCCAGCACTCTTCACTAGTATNTCCCCGCACCACCACCCCCCGCCGCCCCCAATAACTCCAGCTTGAAAAGGCTCTGTATTGAATGGCTGTGGTAGGCAGAATTTCCGGGATTCTACTCATTCTACTTAATTATTTTCAAGTCTGAGGTAAAGAATTACAAAATGTGCAGATGATTTTGAGGCTAGGGTGACTGTGGTTTGGGGGAAGGTGGGGAGAGGTATCATCTTCCCAAAGCGTGTTACTGCAGTTTGGGATAGCACTCCCCCTAAGCTATTCCTTTGTGGTGGCCAACAGTGTTCAATGGTTATATTAAGTTTGGACCCAGGAGACAAATGTTTGGAGGCAAGCTCAGAATCTGCTGCCTTTACTACATCTCTGTTTTTGTTTTATACATGTTCAACCCTTCCTGGTGTTTTAACAAGCAAAACTGTACCTTCGAATCCGTATGAGACACACAGAGAAACCACCTTTCATATGGCATTCCCGGTAACTGACAGGAGTGGCCGTTGTACTGGTCTGCTAGTCTTCTCAGAACATTGTCATCTTCCTTTAGATACATCAAGCCGCATTGAAGTAAACCACCAAATTCGGTCTGAAATGTTTTAAAATTGTGTCCTTTCTGTTTTCTTCAGAGGTCAAAGTATAGTTGCATGATACTATTTTCTCTAGTCTGATCACCACACCATATAGCCAAGTGAGTGATGTGTTCTAGAGTAGATCTAATCCCAAACCCTTTTCATACGTCAGGGAAATCAATGAACCATGGATGACATGTATGGCTGTCAACTTGTACATTTAATAAACATGGCTGCATAGTAACAGTAGCTGAGGAGCACCTGGGCGGCTCAGTCAGTTAAGCATTAGACTCCTGGTTTTGGCTCAGGTCATGATCTCACAATTCATGAGATTGAGTCTTGCATCGGGGTCTATGCTGACAGTGTGGAAACTGCTTGGGGTTCTCTCTCCCTCTCTCTACCCTTCCCCTGCTTGCTCTCTCTTTCTCTCTTTGTCTCTCAAAATAAATAAATAAAGTTTAACATTAGCTGAAACTGCTATAATAGTTTTATTTTGTTGTATTACTACATAAACATAGAGCAACACAGGATTCGTTTGTGAAAGGAGAAAGGGTAGAAGACGAAAGGACTGAGAGTGATGGAGGCGAGGGTTTCCCAGAATCAAATAGTTGCAGATTAAAGAGGCTTCTCTCTGAAAGCATCCCTTGGCAATCCTGACAGTTTCCATGATGATATCAACATTACATTGAATGTTTTCACCCTCAAAACTCCTTCCCAGCCTGTACTGCAGCACATCCTAACATGCAGGACCAAAGACAAGGGGAACCTTTACTCCTGGAAGTGACCCCACGGAGGAGAACAGATCTAGCTAGACTGTAGGAGCATCATCGCGTCCATGGCGTCTCACAAACTGTTTCAGGATTTGGAAGCTTGTGCTGTTCTGGGCCTTTTTGTTTCCTGCACAGATGTAGGTACACATGGTAAATAACAATAATCCCCACACTGTAAAACTGAAGCTGTAGCTTTTTTTCAGACTGCATTCTGCACAAAGCTGTTTCCAAGGCAATTGGAGTTTTATGTCTTAAAACTCAAGAACATGTAGTAGAATCTTATTGATGGAGAACTTCTCTTGAGTACAAACTCTGAGTTGCTGAAAAGCAATGTAGGGTATTTATCAATAAAAGCTTATTAGATAAACTTGGAATCTGTTTGTGGTAAGATCTAAGCATGCTCTCTGTTTATATCAAAGAATCTGTAGTGGTGGTACAGGGAAGGGCAATTGAAGAAAAAGGATGTGAAACTCTTAATGACAAATAACTGTGCCTACTGGTGAGATAATCAGTCGAGTAACAGAAGGGTCTACCATGAATGTGACTGCTACGGATTAAAACACCAGATACAATAGACACGGTGGCTCTCAAAACAATTAGCTGTTAAGTGTGTGCAAAGAATGCAATGGAAACTAAGTTTACTGGTTCCAAATATAGCACAGTAAATTTGGACCACACACATACACACTCAACAGCCTGCCTTTACCAAGCAGAAACAGCGTGAGACCACGAGCAGAGAAGAAACGTACAGGCGCCTGTGTCAGAACCCAGTTTACACATGCCCATCATCATTTAAAATCAATTTATTTCTCTGTGAAAAAACAAAAAAGCTCTTCAGAATTTTTCAGCACTCTGGATTCCAATTAAACGGTGGTATCTGGGGATGTGGATTACAGAACCAGGAGAATTTTACCCTATTAGTATATCATTATAGGAAAAGTGTCAGCCTGCTCTTTGGGGTTATGACACCTGGTTTGTGCCAGATAAACACAAAAATAAGACTAATCAAAAACTAAATGGCAAGGACTTTACCCTTTCCCTTCTCAGACAACACGTTTGACTTTCACAATCAGATTTACCTGCTGTCACTGTTTCACAGAAGGCCGTGACTATTTCAAGATATTTCTGAAGAGAGGAGCAAAAGAAAAGCATTTGTAGAGCAAGATGAGCCTTCTTGTGCCCCCCACACATTCTCTGGGCTTCTCACTTTCCCATCCATGAGAAGTTTTCATTGATTTGTCATTGAGTGCTCCCCCGAGTCGCATGAAAGCATGGAAAATGTGACCATATGTTTCAGCCATGCCCTTGGTCGCAAAGCTGCTGACACCTTCATTGTCCAGCCTTCAAGATTCTTTAGTACATTTTATGTCTTAGAGACAGAAGTTATTTTAAAGTGATTGACTGAAGCAGAGCTTCTGGAATTAGAACAGGTGTGATTTGCGTACGCATCTGTTTGGTCATAAAATATTGGCAAGGAAGTGGGGTATCCAGGCTTGCAGCTGCTTTCCAAAAGCTTCACACTGCAGTGAATACCCTTCTAAGACAGCAAGAGTAGGGAATGAAAGACTCTCTCATTGTAGACAACAAAAATTAAATTATCTCTGTTTTGCTCACAATAAATCCTATATTTCTGAATTTTTAATAAAATGAAATCCTCTAAATTCATTGATTCTAATGTATTCTTTTCCTTTAAAATGCCCGTTTCTGTTCTCTTGTGGAACCTATAGGGAGAGATGCAAATATTTAACCACCTAAGCAATTTGAGTCACACGTAAATGTTCCCATTTGCTCTCATCATTGCTTTAGAATAAACCTCTGAGGAATAAATATAACATTTCTTCTAAAGAGGGAAGAGCATCCAGAGAACACACACATGCACACTTGGACCCAGTCAGGACTTTCCACTGGTATTTGTCTCTTCTGGCCTCTGTTGTAAAGATATATTTTAATGATACTGACCAATTTTGAGATGGAGGTTTCTAGGACTACTTTATTAATGTAGTCAGATAGTCAGATCTTTAGATTTTAGGAGTAATATATTAACACATGCTGAGAGGAAACAAATTTTAGCTCTGCTTCTGTAATTCCCCTCACACATTTATACGCAAATATTTTCTCAGGCCAGGAAACAAACTACCAAAGGAAAAATCATCTTGACTTTCATACCAAGATATAAGTTCTCTCCACAAGGCCAATATTTCCATTGAGATAGGTTGCTTATGGCAAGATTTAATATTCATTAGAAAATCGTGCCTTGGAGGTTTTTTTTCATCTGTTTGGCATCTCCAAGGGAACTTGACACATAAGCCATTCGATTTTAAGTAGCTTAAGACAAAGAAAAATACCTAGCTATCACTAGATTCTTCAAATGCTATTCTTTCTCCAGACCACTATAAATGTTTGTTCCCCAACTGTCGGCCACCTCCCTCGTGGCTATCAAGATCCTAGTTGAAACTAACAGCTGTTTCACATTGTAATTCCCTAGCAGTTATGAAACATATATAAAGAGCTGAGCATGGTGTCACATGTAAGATAAGAGAGTGTGGCCAATGCCCAAACAGAACTACTGAAAAATAAGGCCCTTCAGCCATCTCCCAAGGGCAACCTACCATGGCTGCCCAAAAGAAGAGACTTTCAGAGCTCACAGATAAGAAGGCAAGAATGTAAAGGCTGGAGAAAAGCTGATCGCTCACATCCCCAGCTAGGGCCTCACACAGGATGAGAATCAAGAACCATCTGAGGGGCGCCTGGGTGGCTTAGTCTGTTAAGCGTCCGACTTTCGCTTAGGTCATGTTCTCACCGTTCGTGGGTTCGAGCCCCGCATCGGGCTCTGTGCTGACTGCCAGCTCAGAGCCTGGAGCCTGTTTCAGAGTCTGTGACTCCCTCTCTCTCTGCCCCCCCCCTGCTCAGGCTCTCTCTCTCTCTCCTAGAAATAAATAAAACCTTGAAAAAAAATTAAAAAAAAAAAAAAGAACCATCTGAAAGCCCAGTCAGTAACCAAGAATTTCCACGTGTGTATTCTACTATTACGCTAAATATAACAGGTCCAAAATCATCTTCCTCAGCAAAACTAAATGCCATCCATATTTTTATCTGGTGCCTCTGGCCTCCAGTTTCTTTTTCCTCATCTCTTTCAGTTATACCAATACATCTTAAATTTCCAAAAACTATTCCTTCATCAAGTTATCTCGCTGCTGGACATCCTCTAAAGATTCCTGTTTCCTTCAGGGTAAAATTCATGGCATTTCTAGCTAAGATGCTCTATAATCTCTCTCCACGCTGTCTGTTTCTGACTTCCCTCCAAGACCTATACTACATTCTAGACTACTTACTATTGCATTTNCATGACCCAAGCGAAAGTCGGACGCCCAACCGACTAAGCCACCCAGGCGCCCCTGCAGTTCCTTTCACATAAAATGCCTTTCCTCTCCTTTCTAGCCAGTTCTTGCCCATCTTTTAAAAAGCAACTCTTTCAACATAAACAACGAAGTTTTTCTGCCCAATCCTGAATTTAAAAAAAAAATGTTTTTTAAGTTTTATTTATTTATTTTGAGAGAGACAGAGACAGCATGAGTGCGGAAGGGGCAGTAAGAGAGAGGGAGAGAGAGAATCGTACACTGCCTGTGCAGAGCCTCACGTGGGGCTCGAATTCACGAAACCGCGAGATCATGACCTAAGCCGAAATCAAGAGTCGGACGCTTAACTGACTGAACCACCTAGGAGCTCCCAATCCTGATTTTTTTAACCTTCACCCTCACCTACCTACATGACTTATTTTGACTGTTTGTATATTACCATGCATTCTTATGTGTATGATTTATATTTCTAATTATATTGGTTCTTCCTAGAGAACAGGTACTATTTCTTACATTTCTCCCTTAGCACTGAATATAGCAGGCGCTTGATAAACACTTATAGGACAACAAACACATGAGGCAATGTGCATTTTGATCTTACATGGAGTAAAGAACAGAGAAGAGGTCAGGAATCTAAGCTGAGTTAGGCAATCCTAATTGCCATTGCTAAACGTCCGTGTTAACTCCAAATCCTTAAATACACTAAATCTAATCTAATGTAAAATTACTTCACAGGAAAAAATGTGAGAACAGAAGTATCACCGAAGCACCAGTTTTCATCTAACACGTTTGAAACCAAACTGACTTTGTCTTAGATATATCAGGGCAATATTTCCTAATATTGTATATAGGAGGGAAACATATATGAAGAATTTGCATGTGACCAAAATAAAAATCTCAGAAGGACAGTAGATTCATAGATCATTTTTAAAAGTATTTTCATGTCAAAAATTAAAAGCTCTGTTTATGGGCAACAATTTCTGGTCAAATCATCATAATATGTAAATATGAAAAGAGGTCAGTGATCTGTAGAATATAAACTATTTTAAACTCTTCCGTCATTTGAGAAATATCAAATTGGCAAAATAGCACGTAATAAAAAATATGTGTTTAGTCTGTAAAAGGCCCTGTCCCGTGAACATTCTCATTTAGTCTTTTCAACAAATCTGTGAATTAGATACCATTACTCCCATTTTATACCTGTGCAAACTGAGGCCAGAGAGGCTAAGTAACTAGCCCAAAGTCACACAGCCAGTAGAGGGCAGATCAGGATATGCACCCAGGAGTCCAACTGCATTTGAGAACAATCCATGCACCCATTTCCTTTATCCAGGCAGGAGGTATTACTAATGATGCCTGACATCATGATCCATGATGACCTCTGGCTGGGAGATGGATCCTTACTTAGCACAGAGGAACAGAAGATTTTGTTCATTTTCAAAATATTAAAATCCTGGCTAGAATCTGTTTTTAATACTTGCTTTATTGTTCATTTCAGCATCATTATTGCCTTATTTGACAGATCGAATGGATTTCTAATCCCTTCACCAGTTTAAGGACTCTGTTAAGAAATAGAAAGCATCCCTACTGATATTTTAATCCCTGATGAAATGTAAGAGAAAAATAGCAGATATAAAAAGAAGAAAAACAAAATCCTTGAAAGGTCTGTTCTCTGTGATAAAGTGTAATACAATGAGCCTCCTCAAGCCAATAGCCTGGAAAGAAAATTTCAGCTATTCAAAGGACCATATTTGATGTTCAGTTGCTGTATAAAGCTCACAGAAATGCAGTCTTATACACATTAGAGTGTGACCTTAGAGAAGCTAATTTATTTGCGGATCTGTGTCTTCATCTGTCTAGTGAAGAGACAGATGGTTTCTATTTACATCATTTATTCCTTAATGTACTTGTATATTTATTTCTTACTTTGCTTTAATTTATAAAGAATTTGAAATAATTGCATAAGCTATAAATATCCCTACATACCTAAGTGATGATTCAGTGAGTTGATGGTGAATTATCTGTCTTTTATTGCTTTATTTTTTATTTTGAAAAACTGCAAAGCTATAAGAAATTGAAACAATAGTTCAACAAACATTATCTGCCTTCACCTAGATCCACCGATTGTTAGTCTTCCCACATTTGCTTTGTCTTATTGCCACCCTGCCCTCCAACTCTCACGCACACAGACATATCCAGTTCCGGACAAAACCATTCCAAAGTAAGTTACACTTTGCAACTAATTACATCCCATTCATCTCTTAAGAACGGAAACATTCTCAGGGCGCCTGAGGGGCTCCATTGGTTAAGTGTCCAACTCTTCATGTCGGCTCAGATCATGATCTCACAGTTCATGAGTTTGACCCCTGTGTCAGGCTCTGCGTCGACAGCGCAGATCCTATTTGGGATTCTGTCCGTCCCTTTCTCTGCCTCTCTCTCTCTCATTCTGTCTCTCTCACTCAAAATAAATAAATAAACTAAAAAAAAAAAAGAACATTCTGTTGGATAAATACATCAATTACCATATCCAAGAAATTTAATGCTGATATAATATTGTTTAATATACAGTCCCTATTCAAATATCTCTGTCCACAAAGATGTACTTTCTAAATGTGTTTTTTAAACACATTTATATAATTCAAGATCCAATCAAGAATTATACATTTCATTTAGTTGTCATGTCTTTTTGCTTTCCCATCCTGTATCCTGTTGTTTTCTTCTTCTTCTTCCTCTTCTTTTTTTTTTTTTTTTTTGAAGAGTCCAGGACAATAAATCTTAAGAAATGTCCCATAATCTGGATTTGTCTGATTGTTTCCTTGTGATATCAAATATTTTCGATATTTGCTATGCTCTAATCCACTACTATCATGACTTTTTTTTTTTTGATGTTTATAGTGTTTCAAATTCAGCCAGTTGGGTGGTTGTTCTGTGCTCTCTGACACGTTCCCATCACGTTCTCAGCACTTCCTTGCTTTCTGACGCAAGGTATTCAAGGTTTATCTTCTGCTCTCTCAGGGTAAGAGTTGAAATCATCCAATACACAAAAAGTCTTGGTTCTGTTTTGTGGGAATGGTACTTAGAAACTATTATCTCAGCTCTTGCAAGGTGCCACTTGCATCATGGTCCTTTCAGTGGACAGAACTAGGAAAGAGAATTTGTTAAAATCATAAATTAACTAAAATTTATCATCTGTTTGGAGTTTATGATGATGCATGTTTTGAATATGAGCTCTATTTTTTCTTTTTCAAGATTATCCTATTGTTCCCACACCATTTATTTAAAAGTCCCTCTTTTCTACAGTAATTTAATATACAACTTTATCATAAACTTACTTTCTATATTTACTTGGGTCTAATTTCTATACATACTTTGGTCTGTTTTTGAACTTTCAATTCTTTTCCAATGATATATCTATTCATGTGCCAGTATCTATATTCTTTTATTTTATGGTGATAAGAACACTTAACATGAGATCAACTTTCTTAAATGTTTAAGTGTGCAGTGCCTTGTTGTTGACTATAGGATGTTGCAAATCGGATGTCTGGATCTTATTCATCTTGCTTAACTAGAAGTTTATGCCTGCTAATTAGTAACTGTTCATTTCCTCCTCCTTCCAGCCCCTGACAACCACCATTCTACTCTTCCAGTCTATGAAATTGATTATTTTTAGGTTACTCATTTTTGGAGAATAATGCAGTATTTGTCTTTCTGTGATTGCTTATTTCACTTAATATCCCTCAAGTTTCATCCATATTGTTGTATATTACAGAATTTCTGTCTTTTTTAAGGCAGAACAATATTCCATTGTATGTATAAACTACTTTTTTAAATCCATTCATCTGTCATGGACATTTAGTTTAGTCTCATATCTTGGCTATTGTGAATAGTGTTACAATGAACATAAGAGTGCTAATATCTCCTTAAATTCTGGATGTCAATTCTTTTGGATAAATACCCAGAAGTAAGATTGCTGGATCATATGGTAGTTCCAGTTTTCAATTTTTTGAGGAACCTCCATACTGTTTTCCAGAATGGCTGCATCATTTACATTCCCACCAACAATGTTCACATGTGCCAATTTCTCCACATTTTCCCCAACACTTGTTGCCTTTTGGGTTTGTTTTGATACTAGCCATCATGATAGGTGTGAGTCCAGTATCATATTCTTTTAATAGGAAAGCTTTAAATATGTTTTACTATATAATTCAATCATTCTCTCCTCACTGCTCTCATTTTGTAGGATTTTTGGCCCATATTTATTTTTTCCATATGAATAATTTGTTATTTTTAAATAATTTCAAATTTATTCAAAAGATTGCTGAAATAATACAATGTCCCACATATACTACATCTACATCTACAACAAAAATTATGTGCGCTTTAAGGCAGATGCTTCAAACATTTCATATACTTCAGTGACCCTGAACTTTAAGATTTTTCTAAATGACAATTTACTCAGATTCTGATGAAGTTATCAAGTCAATTTTATAGCCCTTGGAGTTTTTGCTGTAATGTTTAGGTCAATCTAAAAAATGATTAAAGTAAATTTTAATTTTTTAAATGAAAACTTAAAAATAATTGAGACTATGATATATGCATATTAAACAATTAATTTTTAATTATTCGTAGGCCACTTAAACAAAAATTATTTGCGTTTTTGCACATTGCCCTTTATTTCTTATCCAAATTAAGAATTTCTTATCCAAATTAAGAAATCCAAATTCTTATTTCTTTTTCTTTTTTTCTAAGTAGGCTCCATGCCTAACATGGGGCTTGAATTCATGACCCTAAAATCAAGAGTTGAATATTCTATTGACTGAGCCAGCCAGGTGCCCCAAGTTGTTTTTCATTATCTGCTCATTATCTTTTCATTATCATTCAAAATCTTTCTCTGGGTTTTTGTGTAATCAACCTCATTGTCATTTTGAAAGATTGAAAAATATTTTGAATTGTGTCAACATTTATTACATTACTACTGGACAAGTTTAGTTCCATGTTGTGTACCCACATCAGTGTCACCTCCCACACCCCCAGCAAAGGTAACTATTATTCTAAATTTGTGTCTATCATCCCCATAACATACATTTCTTTCTTTCTTCCTTTTTCCCTTTCTTTCTTTCTTTCTTTCTTTCTTTCTTTCTTCTTTCTTTTTGCTAAAAGCAGTACTGGTAGTATTTTGCATGTTTTTAAGCTTTATAGGAATGGTATCACATTGTATGTATTCCTCTACAACTTACACTTTTCATCCAGAATTAGGTTGTAAGAATCATCTGGGTGGATATATATTGCTTTAGTTCCTTAATTTTCACTGAAACATAACATTCTGCTATTTGATTCCACCATAAATTGTTTATACATTCTTCTGTTATTGGACATTTAGGGTGTTTCTAACTTTTACTGTTACAAATGTTATCATTCTTATAAATACATCTTTGAATGCTTGTGTGGGGGCTACTCTAAGTTATGCATGTGGCAATGGATTCCTATTCCATGGGATATTGTATCTTAAAGTTACCTAGTTATTGCCTTATTATCGTCCAAAGTAGTTCCGTTTTATTCTCCCATGATAGGTCCTAGCATTCTAATAATAGGTGCTATGACCTGAATGTTTCTATTCTCCCCCAAATTCATATGTTGAAATTCTAACCCCCAAAGGTAATAGTATTAGTAGATGGGGCCTTTGGTAGATCCTTAAATCATGAGGATAGAGCCCTCATGAATGGAATTAGTGCCTTATGAAAGAGGCTCCCAAGAGACTCCTTCACCACCTACTATGTGAGGATAGAAGTCTGCCACCGGGAAGAGGGCACTCAAGCTGACCCCAATGGCACCCTGATCTTGGACTTCCCAGCCTCCCGAACTGTAAGCAATAAATTTGGGTGTTTATAAGCCACCTAGTCTGTAGCATTTTGTTAAATAGCCCAAATGGTCTAAGACAATAGGTATCCTTTGACTTGTAATTTTTTTTAAAATATTTTTATTTATTTCTAGGAGAGAGACAGCGTGAGCAGGGGAGGGTCAGAGAGAGAGGGAGACACAGAATCTGAAACAGGCTTCAGGCTCTGAGCTGGCAGTCAGCACAGAGCCCGACGCGGGGCTCGAACCCACGAACCGCGAGATCTTGACCTAAGCGAAAGTCGGACGCTTAACCGACTAAGCCACCCAGGCGCCCCTTTTGACTTGTAATTTTGCCTGAGAAATATTTCATTGTGATTTTACATCGCAATTTCCTAATCACTAGTGAAGTTAAGCATTTTTTTCATATATTTATTTAACCACTTACGATTCCTCTTCCACAAATTTCATGTCCTCTTTCACAAATTTCTCATTTTTCTATTGTTCTGATCTTTTCTGATTAATACAAATATGAAGGAATTATTTTATACGTTTTTTTCTCCCAGAGTGCAGTCTGAAACAAACATGTATCTTTTTCACTTCTCTTTGATGTCACGTGGTGAGTTCTAGCAAACCCTTTTTTTACACTAAATATTTTATTGTATGCTGCTGCCGGTGTATATAAAATAATTACCCTAGTGAAATAGAAATTTATGAAAGTTCAGGGAGGTAGATGTTCAGGACTGACAATACTAGAAGTTTATATAGGATAGCACGTGTTATAGGGATAAGCTTTTGTACAGGCTTCAAGTTTAGTTCTCCTTTCACGGGTTGATGAAAACTGGTTTAGGAAACCTCCAAAGATTCGTTTTACTACAAAAAGGAGCAGACTTTCTGGGCTCTGATGGGATTTGTACTTGAAGACACTCCAGTCAGCAGGGGGTCGTGTTGAGCATTCCGCAGACAGAATTGTTTCAAATCTGCAGCTTGCGGGCAGCGCTATCGAGCCCCTCCCTTCAGGGCGGCGGCGCTCGAGAGAGGAGCCCTGCGTGGTCCTCCGTGGGTGCGTTGTCAGTCAGGTCGTGGGTCCTCGAGCTGCAGCAAACTCCTAATTGTTCAGTATTTATTAACAGAAATACCTCAATAGACATGCCTGTGAACATAGTATTGTGCCTACATAAAACTATTTCTGTTGTATAAAAGTGTGAATTTCCAGAAGTAGATACGCTATTTCAAAGGGTATGTGCATTTTTAGTTCGCTCACGAAAAATTTCCATAAATTTAGATTTCCATGAACATTGGGTGACAGTGACTGGGTTTCCATAGCCTTAAAAGCACTAACTGCATCAATCGTTACCAGGCATTTATATTTCTCCTTCTGAATTGGCCATTTTTTTCCCCCAATTGGCTTGTTTTTTTTTTTTCCATTGTGTTATATGTGCTTTGTTTTCCTACTTCTTCTGTCTTCCTACTTCAAATACTTTCTTCCAGTCAGTTTTGTCCTTCAGCTTCATTCATAATAAATACCTTTTTCACACAGAGGTTTCAAACTTATGCCAATTCAAATGCGACATTTTTTACCTTTATCTTTTTCACTCCCCCAAGTTTATAGAAATATCACACTGTACTACACACACTGAAAGAAATTTCAGTACTCTTTAGGTTTTAAAAACTTAGAAGTTATTTTTGTGTGTATGAGGCAAATAATCAGTTTTTAAAACTCATTCACTCATTGTTCCAACATCATGTAATTAATTGTTCATGTTTTCCTCACTGACTTGAAATCATATATACATACACATGTGTATCTGGGTGGGATAAGATTTTTTACTCTATTTCTTTCGTCTATTTGCTTTTTCTTAAGCCAATACCATGCTGTTTTGATTATTGTGACTTTACAATGTGTTTTGCTATCTGGTGGGGTAAACCCTTGTGGAAAGAGGAACCTCCTTTCAAAACTCTCTTGGCTATTACTGTACATATCCGGATGAATTTTGAAATCATTATTTTGTCAAGATCCTCCTAAAGGGATTTTATTTTCTCATTTCTATACAGATAGACACTTTCCTTAACCAAATTGGGTGCTTAAAGGATCCTTTATGATTTAATTAGAAGTCCTGAAAATTGAGTTCTAGGGAAGAAATAAAAAGTAATAACAACAAAAACACCCATCAAAATCACTTTTCTTTCAAATGCTTAATAAACATGATCTCATTTCTTCCTTTAACAACCCTGCTAGGAATGCTTTGTTAAACTCATTTTAACAGAGAAGAAATCAAAGTTTTGTTCTAGGGAGCTTTATCGGCTCAGAGGCTACCCAGATGGAAAGGTGGTGAACGAGGCATTATCACTAACTCTCAAATTAGAACACTAACCCCTCTAGTTTCTCTTATCTCTAGAGCAGTGCTCCCAGGACCAGCAACAACAGAATACCTGGAAACTTAGAAATGCAAATTCTCTGGCCCCACCCACCCCTGTTAAATCAGAAACTTTAGGGATGGAGTCTAGCAATCTAGTTATACAAGACCTCCAGGTATTCTGAAGCAGGTAAAGTTTGAGAACCACTGATCTATAAAGACTGAGAGTAATAAGAAGAAATATTGTCTAAAAATAATTAGTTACAAGGTGTAACAAGAAATATTGGACAGGAGGGGGACAGAAAGGAACAGCACTCTGTTGAAATGAGCAAGAAGAAATGCTACAGACTCTCCAGTTTTTCTATTAAATGACTATTGTGTTGATGAATACAGCAATCTCTACCTGGCTCAGAGGAAAAATGTAAAACAAAAAGCGTTTAGCCAAATAGGTCCCATATACTTTTCAGATCAGAAACACTGAGAAACCATAGAACTAGAGCATATTAGACATCTAAATGTATCATCTCAGCTCTCTGAGATCTGCAACTGAGAAGGGCACGAGTGACTCTTCCCTAAGACCCAAATGCCTGTCCAAATGGATTTGTAACATCTCCTTCAGAGGTCAGACTATAAACAGGTCTGGGAACTGAGTGCAGAAGTTTCCAAAAACCCTAAGAAGAGAAAATATGACAGATAATAGACAATTAGGGGACACTGTGGAGAAAGACTAGCATAAAGCAGGGGTGCAGCTGAAAGGCTGCGCAGAAGGGGTGGTGGCTCAGGGAAGGAGCAAAGGCTGCCAGAGTGGACAGAGGAGAGGCTGGGCCAGCAGCACCATGTGAGGTGGTGAGGTGAGCTATGTGCCCTGAGCATTTGGGGCTTTCCACAGCTGAGTCTAATTAAAATGGGAGCAAAAAAATAACTTTTTCATTATTATTTTTGAACTGGATACATTTACCATTATTTGCAACAATATACAGTGTGCCCAAATTCGCATTTAGTGAAATTAGTACATGGAACCAGCTGGATTTGTCCATGCAAAGAGGACTTGGTGGGTTCAGGTGTGTAGCCTCTTTGTAAGAATTACCTATTAATTCGGTGATTAAAGATAATTAGCCTTTCAGGAGGGTATCCTGTCAGGATTAGAGATAAATTCTTGGAGAAAACTGACTGTAAATGGCACAGGCTTGGATTGAATACATTTAAAATATTCCCCGCGTCCTTTATTGGGTAGTGAGATGCCTGCTTGGCTCAGAAAAAATTCACACAAGATTTTCAAAATCATCCTGTTAACAGGAAGACTGTTACTGTAGCATATCTTCACCACCCTCTTGGAATTTAGAGCAGCATTTTCAAGGTTTATTATTTGTATTGGTTTTAATAGGATTCTTTTATGAACCAGTTTAATGAGGAGTATTCAATTATTGCTTCCTGAAAACACTGCTGTAATATCAGACTCCGTGCTGTGAGGCCACTTTCAGTAAAAGTGTGTGTGATCTGAATGGAAAATAAAAGAACTATTAAATAGCCATCCTTTCTTTACTATACCAAGCTTTCTGTCTGCCAGTGTGAATGAATGGTGGATAGATACAAACATCTCATCTTTCTAGTTTAGTAATACCACCACATTTAAAAAGAAAATGTACTTAAATCTTAAAATCCACACTATGTGACACTTATCAGAAAATGACTTTCTCAGAGTAAGACTTTCTCTATTTCCTTTGACAAATCAGAAAGGATTGGGCAGAGGTTTTCTAAACCTGTGGGATAATTAATTAGAGAGGGTGCCCCAGGCAAAGCTCAAGAATCCAAAAACAAACATGCACATTTAATATGTAATGCTCAATCTGGAGTTTTATACTGGATCTAACAAGACGGAGCATGTGCCCCAAGGCATGGCTCAGAGACTGTGCTAAAGAAATCAGAGTGATAGCCCTGAAGAAAGAGACTCAAATTGTTAATCCACTTTTAATCACTAATCAGAACCTTTCTGAATGCTTGATAAAACAAACCAGCGTGCAATTTGAGCTGAAGATGTTGTTACTTTTATGCATGTTTAATTACAGCTATGAAAGCTCTCAAGAGCTCATACAAATAGTAGATAAAGTTTCATTTTTAGGAATGATGACTGGGAATTTTCAAAACCAGCTTAGGAGGTTCTAGAATAAAGCCATCATTGACATAATGGTTGGGGCAAGGAAATACATTTATCCTGACCAGCTCAGGATCCTCTTCATCCTGCCCTGATTACTGCTGTATAATACTCGAGTTTTGAACTTTTATGTGGTTGGAAGAGAATTAATTAACTCCTTATTACCCAGACATTTGTTACTTGCTACTAGACAATTTCATATATGATGTAAGGTGTACCTCACATCATTAACTTCCATGAAGACCTTCGTTTAGCATTTCAGTCTTAAACAGGTTAGCATCATCCTGTGAGAAAATAACATGAAACAGAAATTACAGAACAAAAATACTTCTTTGAACAAATACTACACAGCGACTGTCTATATCAAAATATGATATGAATAACTTCCTTTGAGTTCTGAAAGGGCAAAGTTCCGTATATCAGCCCCCATCAAGAAGCAGCTTGTTGGGAGTGAAGAGAGGGAGTGAGACAGCTTGACGCCATCCCACTGCCAGGGTCCCTCCTCCCTGCACCTGCCCCTTCCCAATTCTTTGATTTTTGGCAGTTGTCATTCTCTCAGACTTAAAGGAGATGGCACACCAGTGCAACCTGAAAGCAAATCTCCTTAGCTTCCCCAGTCCTTTCCAGCTAGATTGCCACCCTTCTTCTACAAAGAATTTCTGGCTCTGGCATCATATAAATACTAAGTATTACTGGGTTTTTTACTATTATTGTTATTACAAATATTATTTTAATTGTTCCCAGGTGAGGTTAAGGAATCTCAGAACTTCCTGTTACAGTCCTCTCCCTCCTGCTGAGCTGAAGATTAGCTCCTCATCGTGCCAAGCTTTTAAGTGGTATGGGGATATTTTTATTAAAATATTTTTTATATTAACAATGATTTGGGTTAATATGATTATACTACTTAATTGAAGGGGAGAAAAGTGGAGGCAAAGATGCCATGTACTTCCCTAAAGTTAACATCAATGTAGAATTTACAGGCCCGGACTTTCTTACTAGTAGTCAAGCCAATTATAAAACAAAAAGACACTGTCACTCAAGGAAGTGTTTATCCTGGGGTAATAAAATTGATATAAATCATTCATCACCTATTAAACAATTGTGTTGCTGTTGAAAAACCTTCACAGGAAGAGAAATGCCCCATCATCAAGAATATGGCCCAATGGAACCAGCCTTTATTGAGTACACACCAGTATAAAGGTACCAAGCTCAGGGACTATGAGATTTTCAAAGATAAACAAAGTTTGTCCCTACCCTTGAAGATTCCAATATGCTCATGTTGTTTTTCCGTCATTGGAATAATACCTGCTAATTATCACCAGACCCACTGACACCTAGTACAAACACCTCTTGAGATACTGGGTTATGAGATTGTTATAACCTACTCTTCAGCCTCTGCAACCCTGATATTTATCAAATTCAAATCCTTGAAATCATCTTTTTCTAGATAGATAGATGATAGATAGATAGATAGATAGATAGATAGATAGATAGATAGATAGATAAGGAATTGGCTCACATGATTATGGAAGCGGAAAAGTCCTGAGATCTGCAGTGAGCAAGCTGGATACCTAAGAGAGTCAGTGGTTTAATTCCATTCCAAGTCCAGAGGCCCAAGAACCAGGAGAGCCAATGATTCCAGTCCAAGTTCAAACCTGAAGGCAGTAAAAGATCAATGTCCCAGCTACAACACAGGTGGAGAAAGCAAATTCTATCCTGCTCCACCTTTTGTCCTATTCAGGCCTTCAATAAATTGGATGAAGCCTGCCCGCATGGGGGAAAGTTACCTATTTTATTCAACCTATCAACACAAATGTTCATCTTATCCAGAAACACCCTCACAGACATACCCAGAAAAAATGTTTAATCAACTCTTAGTAGTTCAGGAGCTAATTATTCAGATGTTTTAACCTGATACTTAACCAAATGGTCTTTTACTAAAAATGATCAAATACAAAGTCTCTAGAAAGATACTACCCTTGTATCCTTCTTAAAAAAATCACTTGAAGACAAACAGAGAGAAGAAATAAAACTAACATCTCAAGAACAGGAAAGTTGGCATAAATGAATAGGCAGTGAAATAGAGGCCAATTAAAATGAGATATGTAAATAATTGTAAATCTGGTTATAAAACTAAGAGGCAAATGTCGAGAAGAGAAGGTTTCTTAGTGGAAAAAAGTCTTGGTAACAATATAGATCTAAATTTATGATTTTATTAATAAAGACTGAGAGGTAATTAGGGAAAAATAGAAATCTTAAACAAAGGTTTCAAAATGAATCACTTCATTCTTGATTTTGAAAAGTATGGATAATGTTAATCCTTCAGAAAAACTTAATAATAATCACATATAAAAAGAAAAGAAGGATATATAAATAATTTCCAAATTACTAAGGAAGATTAAAGGAAAGTAAATGGTTTATTTATTCATTTATTAGATATTCTTTTGAGCAACCACTTTTTGCAGGCACTGCTCTGGTTTATGGGTTTACAGTGCTTTATAATTAAGAGACAAGGGGTGGGTAATATCTCTTAAATTAGGTCTAAAAATATTTAGAAAAAATATGCTATTTATAAGAAATAGTCATAAAACAAAACAAAGGACAAAAATATTAAAGGTAAAAAAAGTTAATGCAAAATCTGCCAGATCTTAAGGAAGGAACCAGCAGCTCTTTGTCCATCCCACTGGGTTGTAGATTTCCTGGATGTCCCCGCCCAGACCATCACCTTGAACATCACTCTCATTAGTCATAACACTCTACTCCAGTAATTGTCAAAGGTGTGGCACAGTCCCTGGGAAGTACATTTTTGTTTCTCACAGTGTTGGAGGCCACTGTTGACATTTAATGCGTGGGGCTAGCATAGCAAAGAAACATCTTACATTCCATACAACTTAAGAATATCCAAACAGACATTAATGTAAGTAAAACAACTTTTTCAAGCTTATTATTATATTTTATCCATGAAAATAATTTTTTGCAGGATTTTGATATAAATGATTTTTGCTGATCAAGGGAAGTGGTATTTCATTTTGTTCAGAATTTTACCAAAATTTGTTCACCATGTGGGAAAATCCTATCAATACCAACTCAGTTCATGGAATGTGTTATCCACCAACTCCTGAAATCAATCTGCGATTTAACTGTAGCACTCATGGAGATTTGATATTTGGATATAAACGTATAACAACTTTGTAATACTTTCTAGGATACTTATACTCAACAGTTCACACACTAAAATTCTTTTTTTTTTTTTTAATAGTTTATTGTCAAATTAGTTTCCACATAACACTCAGTGCTCATCCCCACAAGTGTCCTCCTCCATGCCCATCCCCCCCTCCCCCTACATCCATCAGTCCTCAGTTTTTGTCAGCATTCAAAAGTCTCTCATGGTTTGCTTCTCTCCCTTTCCCCCACCATTTCCGCCCTTCTTCTCCCCCTTGGTCCTCCGTCAAGTTCCTCCTAATCCTCCTATACGTGCAAACATATGATATTTGTCCTTCTCTGCCTGACTTATTTCGCTCAGCATAACACCCTCAAGGTCCATCCATGTTGCTACACATGGCCAGATTTCATTGTTTCTCATTGCCATGTAGTATTCCATCGTATAGATAAACCACATCTTCTTGATCCATTCATCTGTTGATGGACACTTAGGCTCTTTCCATGTTTTAGCTATTGTGGAGAGTGCTGCTATGAACATTGGGGTACATGTGCTCCTATGCATCAGCATTTCTGTATCCCTTGGGTAAATTCCTAGCAGTGCTATTGCTGGGTCATAGGGGAGTTCTATTGTTAGTTTCCTGAGGAACCTCCACACTGTTTTCCAGAGGGGCTGTACCAGTTTACATTCCCACCAACAGTGTAGGAGGGTGCCCGTTTCTCCACATCCTCGCCAGCATCTAGAGTTCTCTGATTTGCTCATTTTAGCCACTCTGACTGGCGTGAGGTGGTATCTCAGTGTGGTTTTGATTTGTATTTCCCTGATGAGGAGGGATGCTGTGTCTCTCTCGTTCTTTCTCTCTCAGAAATAAATACAACATTAAAAAATTAAAATTATGTATTTAAGTATGTTACGTGTAACCTTAATTTCAGGACAGTAAAGGGGCTACTGCAAAATATTTGTTGTGAAAGGCTCCACATTGGCATCCCTTAAGTTATTCCAACAGATCAAGCTTTTTCCCAACAAAGTTTTCATACAGGTGAAGTCACTGCTCTCTACTCTTCCCTCAAATCCTAAAACACCTACTACTCTGCCCAGAGGCTAACATTTCAGTCTTTTCATAATGGCTGAAATGAAATGTTTACTGAGAAGTCTTTCCTGACTACCCTAGTCATGGGTTTCCTGTGTTACCTTCCATATCTTCATATCTTCATTTTTTTCATTACTTTCAGAGTTCTTATTACCCTGGGTAATGAATGTTGGGCTGGTTAATGTGCTTAATATCCACCTCCGTGATTTAAAGCAAGACTAAGCCCTTTTCATTGTTGTTCAGCACTACATAGCCAGGGCCTAGTACAAGGTCTAAAACATGATGAGAGCTCAATATATATATTGGTTGAAGAAATAAAAAGTGTTAGAAATTCAAGGGAAAAACTGAAAAAAAACTTTTAATTTCATAAGATGAATTTAAACATAACTCCCAATCTTGGAGAAAACCAGTGGAAAATAATAAGAAAGAAAGAAAGAAAGAAAGAAAGAAAGAAAGAAAGAAAGAAAGAAAGAAAGAAAGAAAGAAAGAAAGAAAGAAAGAAAGAAAGAAAGAAAGAAAGAAAGAAAGAAAGAAAGAGGGAGGGAGGGAAGAAGGAGGGAAGGAGGGAAAGAAAGGCAAAAATCTGAATAATATGATTAATGAAATTGCTTCATAGAAATGCACTGAGCTATGTGATCTACAGGATATCTTTTTCAGTGATCTTGAAATATTTTGAAAATAGATCATGTGATAAGCCACTTAGAAAATGTCACTTATTTCCACTGAGCAGAAACCAGACTACCCATATTCTATGGTCACAGTACAGTAAAGCCAGGAATTGTTTTTGCATCCAACAAATATTCACTACAGGCCTATTATATCTATTTTCTTAGTTAGGCATTAGCGATATAGCAGGAAATAAGCAAAATCTTTGCTTTCATCATGCTTATCTACTGGTACAGAAGGAGAGACAATATACAAATGAATGAGCAAAAACCAAAAAAGTAATTTTTAAAATATTAAGAGATTTTTTAAAACTCAATTATTTTGGGGTGTCTGGGTGTCTTGGTCAGTTAAATCTCCAACTCTCGATTTGTCTCAGGTCATGATTTCCTGCACGGTTCATGAGATGGAGCCTGCTTTGTTAGCTCAATGCCTGCTTGGGATTTTTCTCTCTCTCTCCCTCTCTCTCTGGCCCTCCGCTACCCATGTGCACACTCTCACTCTCTCTCTCTCTCAAAATGAATAAATATTAAAAAAAAAAACTCAAGGGACACCTGGGTGACTCAGTCTGGCTCTTGATTTCCACTCAGGTCATGATTTCATAAAATTGAGCCCTGCATCCGGCTCTGCATTGACAGTCTGCAGTCTGCTTGAGATTCTCTCTCTCTCTTTCTTTCTCTCTGCCCCTCCCCACCATGTTCGCTCCTTCTCTGTCTCAAAAATAAATAGATAAATATTAAAAATAAATAAATAAAATAAAATCCTCAACCACTTAGAAATTTAAAAATGCTCTAAGTAACTTCTGTGTTAAAAAGAAAAACAAAGCTGCCAAAATGTTTTATGAAGTGAAACAATCAGAATATTAGAAATCAAAACTTGAGAATACTGACAAAGTTGTACTTGAAGGACAACTCCTGGTTGTAAGTTTTAAAAGATTGGGGGAAAATACTACGAATTTGACTCAAACCAATAGAAGAATATGGATAAATTGAAGGAAAATAAAGTGGGAAGGTTAAAAGTAAATGTAAATTTAATCAGGTGCCTGGGTGGCTCAGTAGGTTAAGTGTCCAACTTCAGCTCAGGTCATGATCTCATAGTTTGTGGGTTACAGCCCCACATGGGACTCTGTGCTGACAGCTCAGAGCCTGAAGTCTGCTTCAGATTCTGTGTCTCCCTCTTTCTCTGCCCCTCCCTCATTCTTGCTTTGTGCCTCTCTCTCTCTCAAAAATAAGTAAAACATTTTTAAAAATGTTAACAAAAAGTAAATGCAAATTTAAGAACTAAAAAACATAAAAATAGTATTCTGAGATGTCCATGTGATCATAAGTTTACTCCAAGGTAAATTAAGTGAATTTGTACTACTGTCACATAAAATTTTTAATGAAGTATCAGTTTGTGCACATAATTTGAAATAATATTAATCTCTCAAATTAAAAATTCGTAAAAGAGTATAATAATTTTAGAGCAAGTTTTAACCACATTTATCTTAATCCCCATGGTGTGCCATGTTACGTTACTCACAATCCTTTGTCAGTATTAGTCTTGAGTTATGCAAGTTTTAAATTGTGGGAGGTTTTCAGAAATCACTGCATCTTGCAGAAAACATGAAAGTCTTATATTTATAGATGCATTCATATTATACATAAGATAAAGAAAAGACCAGGAGGGAGATTCCTAAGAATAAATAATGGTTTCCTCTGAATAGTGCAATTGTATGGATTAATTTAAAAAATTTTTTTTATGTTTATTTATTATTTGGAGAGAAAGAGAGACAGTGCGAGCCGGGGACAGACAGAGAGAGAGGGAGACACAGAATCCAAAGCAGGCTGCAGGCTCTGAGCTGTCAGCACAGAATCCCATGCGGGGCTTGAACTCAAGAACCACAAGGTCATGACCTGAGCCAAAGTTGGGTGCTTAACCCACTGAGCCACCCAGGCACCCATGGATTACTTTTTTTCATTAAAAAAACAAACAAACAAAAACCTTTGAAACACAACTAATTTAAATCTCCTCAGGTAACCTAGAGGATTCTTTTCCTCTTCTCTGCAGCCTTGGAGTTTGTTCTATATGTCTAATTGGAAGGCAGAGGTTGTGAAGTCCCAATCATTTTACTATGGTGACATCGTATCTCAGGGGTGAAGACACAGGCTCTAAAGCCACACTGCCTGACTTTGAAAGCTGGCTCTTCCTCAGCCCTGGACTGCCCTAGGCCTCAGTTTCTTCATCTGTAAAATGAGGAAAACAATTGTGTTTATCTCATGGGGTTCTTATGAAGATAGCCCATCTCATAGAGTTGTTACAAGTATTAACCGAGGTTATATATATAAACTACTTGAAACAGGCATGGCCCATCACATAGCATGGACTATATGAGAGCAATGTGGTCATCAGAAGTGAGGCTGGGAAAGGTGGGCTTCAGCTGTCTGACCATGCGTCCACTAACAACAAAGACCTTCTATATGTTTTTAAAAATTGCCTTTAACTGAGTATGGTTGGCGTACAATATTACATTATTTCAAGTGTACAGTATAGTGATTTCAAACTCTATAGGTTATGCAGTGCTCTCCACAAGTGTAGCTACCATCTGTCCTCACACAGCGTTATTACAATATCATTGACTATATTCCCTGTGCTGTATCTTTTACCCCCATGACTTATTCATTTCATAACAAGAAGTCTGTACCTCTTACTTCCCTTCACCCATTTTTCGCATCCCTCCCCCACACCCTGGCAACCATCAGTTTGTTCTCTGTGTTTATACAAAGGTTTTATATTTTAGGGGAGGAACAGGAAATTGCATACTGGTAGCAGCAATCTTAGCCTTAGTCTACAAACCAAGTAACATGTTGCTAGATAATCCAGAGTTGTTTTAACTGTAATGAGGGATTTCCTTCTCAAACCTGACTAACCTAGAGTTGATGTTAATATCTGATTTTTATTTTACATATGCAGAAATTGAACCTTAGGTTCAATTTAGGTTATGTAATTTGCCACAGATCACACAGCAGTAAGTAGAAGATGTGAGATTTGAACCTTCCCCTTTCTGACTTCTTGGTGATGACAGGAGAAGACACAGTCTACAGGAGCCCTGGTGCCATGATAGACATCAGTATTGACTAATGACATATTTTTGAGGTCACTTCTCCTATAATAATAATAAATGAGTATTCTCTACGGAGATTTCAAGACAAAGATATAAATAACAATGGGAATTCAGAGAATATAAGCAGGACGTCTTTTGAGATTACCACGTTGGCATCAGAAGTACGTTTCTAAGTGATCATCCATCCACTAGCAGTGGAAGCCAAATAATTTGTTGAGCTGTCAACATTTGGTTTTATAATTGGATATCTCAGTGAATCTTCACTTTTTGGTTGCAAATAATAGAAACCCAGTTAGTCCAGTGAGCAAAAGGGACAAAATATTATGAGTATACTGAGATGTGCCATGGAAACAAAGGCCTGTTTTGGCATCACAAAAGACCGACCAGGAAGAGAAAACTCATCAGAGACCAAGACAACTGCTCTCCAGCCTCTCTCTCACGCTCTCTTGCTCTCACTCTCTGTATCCGTGTGGTCTCTTTATCTCTCATATTGTTAGCTTAATTTTTCTCTCTGAAAATCAGTATGATTCAAAATGGCCACCCCATACAGGCAGCCTCTGTTTGGGAATTTACGTCACCTCAGGCAAAACAACTAAAGAAGTTAACTAGCATTTCTGACTTCCAATTCCAAATTTCCAGTTAAAACTAAATTGACCTAGCTCAGTTAGCAGATTAACCGTAGTCCAGTCCAGTCTGCTATGGCCAAAAGGCAAGAGTTGTGTACAAACATTGTAGGTGGGTGGTGATGGTGCAGCTGTCAGAGGAAGAGGGAATTGGGTAGGTCAGCTGCTCTAAAAATGCATCTACTAGAATGGACTTTTTTATGAAAGACTATAAAGTTAGAGAATTGGTCAAATTTGGGTTCATTTTTGTGAAGAACATTATAAAACAGGGTTATTTCAAAACTAAGGAATGATAATTTGCCTGCAGTTCTTTTAAAAAAAAAAAAGGCCACATTATAAACTGCACACCAGGGGCTAAGGAGACTATACAGGAAAGTGTGATGTCCATATTGATTTTTAACATCAACACTTCTCCTTCATTTGAAGAAAGCTGGCATGTAATTAAAGGAAAAGCCCCAAGACCATTTCCAGAGAGCTCAGGATCATCCAAAAAAAAGGGGGAAATAATTCTACATCTCTTTTTCTACTCCTTGACTTTTTTTTTTTTTTTCAAAGTAATCAGCTCAGTTCAGTTAGAAAACCTTTTGCAGTGTTCAGTGTCTGGAAACAGCAACAGAGAAGAGCTTTTCAAAATAAGAGACTTCTCATGGTTTTTGAAAGGTATTTCCTACAGAGTTTATCAGCTTCTGTCCTGAGGCATGTGAGACTATTACCTTGACCTACTCTAGGAAGTTGTGCCATCCATGTGAGAAGACTATCACGTTTACTGTCTACATGTGTTAGTTGAGGATTAATCAGATGATCACTGGGAATTGAAATGTAGTCCGTAGCATGTGAGAAGGTTCTGCCCTCATTACCCATGGATGATTTCTCTCCCTAAGAGCTGGTACATTTTCTGAAATGAGATATAGCTTCCAACTTTTGCCTATATGTGTGAAAGCTAGAAAACTCTTCAGTAGCTAAACCAATATGTCATCTCTGGATGTGGAACCAGAAAATAGTGTGAAATGATGTGACACTTTACATTAGCCTCATCTGATGGCACTTCCAATATAAGGTGAGGGGGGAAAGAATGATAAGCACTGATAGTCAACAAACTTATATAATGTTTCCTCTAGATCTAATTTTATACTCATCACCATGTTGTATAATTGTCAAAGAAAAGCTTTTCTATTGGAAACCTTTCATGGACAGTTCTCATGGTTACAAATGTCTTCTTAGTAATAAGCCCTGCAACTGGTATCCACAGGTCCTAATACCATCCTCTATGCAGTCATTATATTGAGCAAGTAAGACTTTGAAGGTGCAACAAGAAATAACTNGGATGGCTGCTTCTTTTCTTTTCCCGCCTCTATAAACACCTGGTAAATATTCATAACCTTTGTCTTTACATACATTATCGTATTATATTACATATATCATATTATATTAACCTTATTATATGGGTGTTAACATAAATTAACATATAGTAACTTATAGTAAGTTACAAATACATATTTGTATTTATAACAAATCTGTAACTTGTTACATATAGTAAGAACAAATTTACAGCCTCATTTGGAATTAAAGCTTTTCCCCTCCTCTGCCTCTGCTTCTCACTGCAGTTTGCCCTGCTTTGGGCTGGCAGCCTGCAGTGGAAAAGGGGCATGTTGCGGTCATCATCTTCTCTCTTTTCCCACCTGGCACTTCTTCTAGCCACTCAGTAGGCTACCTCTGCTCCTACAGGTTCTGGTAATATAATTTTGGTGCTGTTGAGGTTGGCAGACGTTTGAAGCTGGGCTTTTCTCTCACAACACACTTTGTGGATGCTTTGAAGTCCCTTTGCATTCCACCATCATGGAATCTCTCACTTGGAGTTCCTTGACACAGTGAAAGCTGTGAACTTCTACTGTCCTCTCAACCTCTGTGCTATTGAAGGACCTTTGGCATTCTTCTCTTGTGACTGTCTTGGGCAAGACCAAATATAACCCTCTTCAGGTTCCCTGATATGTGACCTCAGGCATCCCAGAAGAAATACTCCTACATCCTTACGAAGACAAACACTAGATGAACAAGTGCAATGCTCTGGTCAAATAGCATTAAAATCCCAATTTCTGAGCAGGTTACTATGAAGCTACCTCTTTTCTCTCTACAGTCACAGCCAGATGCCCCCAGTCCTCAGCCAACTAGATATTTTTCAGGAATAAATAGATGAGAGAAGCCTATCTAGTTCTCCACAGGGGTCCACTGAAGCTCCTCTTCCTAGACTTGAGAAGAGAGACAAGCACCCTCTTTACTCCTATCCCATGTCACTAAGGGAATATAGACTCAAAACACACTAAAAGCCCTCTCCAAAAAGCTATCTTACCACTCCAACTCAATCTTCTGTACCCTTGATAAGAAAAAGGAGCTAACAATACTCTACATGGAAAACCTGAAAGACTCCACCAAAAAGCTGCTAGAACTGATACATGAATTCAGCAAAGTCACAGGATACAAAAATCAATGTACAGAAATCAGTTGCATTTCTAAAAACCAACAATGAAGCAACAGAAAGAGAAATCAAGAAATCAATCCCTTTTACAATTGCACCAAGAACTTGGGGCCCCTGGGTGGCTCATTCGGTTAAGCGTCCAACTTCAGCTCAGGTAACCATCTCACAGTTCATGAGTTCGAGCCCTGCGTCAGACTCTGTGCTGACAGCTTAGAACCTGGAGCCTGACTCCGATTCTGTGTCTCTCTCTTTCTCTGCACCTCCCCCACTCACACTCTGTCTCTGTCTCTCAAAAATAAACACTGAAAAAAGTTTTAAAAAAAGCATTGTACCAAGAACCATAAAATACCTAGGAATAAACCTAACCAATGATACAAAAGGTCTGTAGGCTGAAAACTTAGGAAAGACATTGAAGAAGACACAAAGAAATGGAAAAACATTCCATGCTCATGGATTGGAAAAACAAATATTGTGAAAATGTCAATACTACCCAAAGCAATCTACACATTCAATGCAATCCCAATCAAAATTGCACCAGCATTCTTCTCAAAGCTAAAGCAAACAATCCTAAAATTTGTATGGAACCACAAAAGACCCCAAATAGCCAAAATAATGTTGAGAAAGAAAACCAAAGCAGGAAGCATCACAATCCCAGACTTTAGCCTCTACCACAAAGGTGCAATCATCAAGACAGTATAGTATTGTCACAAAAACAGACACACAGACCAATGGAATAGAATAGAGAACCCATAATTGGAACCACAAATATATGGGTCTTTGACAAGGCAGGAAAGAGTATCCAATGAGGGGGAAAAATAAACAGTCTCTTTAGCAAATTGTGCTAAAGAGGCACCAGGCAGAAGAATGAACCTGGACCACTTTCTTACACCATACACAAAATATAAACTCAAAATGGATGAAAGACCTAAATGTGAGACAGGAAACCATCAAAACCATAGAGGAGAAAACAGGCAACAACCTCATTGACCTCAGCCACAAGAATTTCTTGCTCAACGTATCTTCAAAGGCAAGGGGAATAAAAGCAAAAATGAACTATTGGGACCTCCTTAAGATAGAAACCTTCAGTACTGCAAAGGAAACAATCAAAAAAACTAAAAGGCAACCAATGGAATGGGAGAAGATATTTGCAAATGATGTATCAGGAAAAGGGTTAGTATCCAAAATCTACGAAGAACTTACCAAACTCATCACCCAAAAAACAAATAATCCAGTGAAGAAATGGGCAGAAGACATTAATAGACACTTTTTGCCAAGAAGACATCCAAATGGCCAACAGACACATTAAAGATGTTCAATATCACTCATCAGGGAAATACTACATTGAGATACCATCTCACATCAGTCAGAGTGGCTAAAATTAACAACTCAGGACACAACGGATCCTGGCAAAGATACGGGGAAGCTGGAACCCTCTTGCACCATTGGTGGGAATGCAAACTGATGCAGCTGCTCTGGAAAACAGTGTGGAGTTTCCTCAAAAAGTTAAAAATAATTTAATTGTTTCCAGCAATTGCACTACTAGGAATTTATAGAGGTTAATTTATAGGGGGCCAGGTACCCCAATGTTTATAGCAGCACTTTCAACAATAGCAAAATTATGGAAATGGCCCAAATGTCCATCAACTGATGAATGGAGAAAGAAGATATGGTTTATATATACAATGGAATACTACTTGGCAATGAGAAAGAATGAAATCGTGCCATTTGCAACAACATGGATGGAACTGTAGGGTATTATGCAAAGTGAAATAAGTCAATCAGAGAAAGACAGTTGTCATATGTTTTCATTTATATGTGGAACTTGAGAACTTAACAAAAGACCAATGGGGGAGGGAAAAGGAAAAAAAGAGTTTCAAACAGAAAGAGTGGCAAACCCTAAGAGATTCTTTTTTTTTTTTTTTAAGAGATTTTTAAATACAGAGAACAAACCAAGGATTGATGGGGAGCGGGGAGGAAGAGGGGGAAATGGGTGATGGGCATTGAGGAGGGCACTCGTTGGGATGAGCACTGGGTGTTTATGTAAGCGATGAATCATGGGTATCTACCCCCAAAACCAAGAGCACACTGTTTACAGTGTATATTAGCCAATTTGACAATAAATTGTATTTAAAAAAAAAAAAAAAAGAAGAAAAAGGAGCTAACAGTTAACTGGATTTTGAACACCTCCTTAGAAGTCTTTCATGATTGTTTAATACCTCACTCTCAAATACGGAGTAGCTGGCCACTCACACTTAGAGCTGCGGCTGAAAGTAAAATTGATTTAGTTTCATTTTAAATTGTAGGAACTACAACTACTACCTGTAGGAACACAGACAACATGGATAATTCTTCTTCCATAGGAAAGCCTTTCAAAGGCCTTTGAAAGGATCCTTAAGGCTCTTTAGAGTTTTCAGGTACTTTACATCCATTGTGGCATTTGAAATTCCTCTATAAGGCAAGAAGGATGGATACTGAGTCCCCCAAAGAGGTAAAAGTAACTGTTCAAAGTTCTGTACTAGAAAGTTCTTCTGACCACAAATCCTGTGTCCAACCATGAGCTGAAAATGTTTTGAAGCAAGCGGAATTGCCTTGTAAAGCAAGGTTAAAAGCCCAGTTATTGAAGAAGGTGCTACCTTCTATCCCATCTATCAAACTATGAAGGATCATTGAAAAAACAACAACCTCCCAAATCTAGTGATTCCTTTTGGGATGTCTAGGCATGTATATTTTGGGGAAATCTTATTGGTGATATTGTCTCTGATATATACCCCTCCTGATTCCTTCTCCCTGCTATTCCCATCCTAAACCCTCTCCAAGAAACACCACCCCTAATAGACATGAGAAAATAGTGGCATTGAATTAAGACAGTTCACCAAAAACTTGTTGAGATAAAAGTGTCTGCAACCCAGAAACAACTAGTTGTTTGGACAGACCATCCACATTTACCCGCTAACCTGCTAATCTCTCAGTCTTGCCTATCTATTAAGTTGGAAGATGTGTAGAAACTGGAGGAAAAAAAAAAAAAAAAAGGCAGAGTCCATGTGATGGCTATTTATAACAATGTATTTAACTACCAACCACTTTTTAAAGTATTACATAAACTAGAACAGAGATAAAGAAGTAGCTGCTTATGACCTTTCTCTGGCCCTTATATGTAATTTCCTTTTGTTTTTCTCTTTGAAGCTTTTCCTGTCAAGTTGCAGCATTAAAAGAGATTGAAGAAAACAATTCTAGGAAATAATCTGGGTGTAAACAATTTTATTTGACTTAGGGATTCTTTAACCCATAAATCTTAACTCAATCAGAATATTCTAAAGATATGGTCATTGTAGCACAAGACCTGGAGAGAAACTAAGAAAGGGTCATTTTTAAATTTTGTGTGTGTACAGTAGAGAGAGTTTCTCAAGTTGTAGGAAGTGATAAGTAAAAGGGAATGAGGTCAGTGGTTATGCATTAAATGTAGAAGATATATAAGAATTTAGTGCCTGGCAATTGGCTGCTGCCCCACAGAAATGTAAATTATGTGCCATTGGCTCTGGTACTAGACAACGAACAGAAGCTCAAAGTGCCTAAGGTGTCCATCGGTAAGGGTCTGAAGAAAGTGGGGAAGATAATACATAATGGTGGAACGTTTGACAGCACTGGCACCTGTGGCCACGTGGAAAACAGAAATGGCATCTGATGAAATCGTGGACCTGGCAGGGAGATTACCGGACAGAATGTAGAAAGTGCCATCTTGCGTCTAGATGCCTATAACAACATACTAGAAAAGATAGGTGAGCTTTTAAAAGAACTATTAAGTTTTCAAGCAGAAGTTAGAGGAAATATGAGGAAAGCAGAACTTGCTTGGTTTGAAAATAAAAATTGTTTCAGCCTCTCCTAGCAAAACCTTCTCAAGGAAATAGCTTCAAGGCAGAGATCAAACCCGGGGTGCCATCAGTAAATCAAGACTTCAGGGTAAAGATTTCAAGGCATTGCTGCAAGACCATTTGTTAAGACATCAGAAATATTTAAGAGTATGCCTAGGAGAACTTCTAAGAATCTAAAGGGTATGCTTCTTAGACCTTCTCAGTTAAGCATTAGGGCTTTTTAGAATCCTGAGGCATTATCCCATAGCAACTACACAGAAAGCTGAAGGTAGAGAAAAACCTAAAATTGAAATGCTGGTGTGGCTTTTGGCTAAATAGGTTTATTATAAATTAATACCTAAGAAACCCCAAAAGTCTATAAAAGAATTTCATTAGCTTGGATTGAAAAGAACAGAAGCAATTCAAAATGAAAAAACACCTTTGGATTACAACCTTCTATAGGCAGGAGGCAGGTTGACAAAACTACTCAGCTTCTACTACTACTGTGGGCTACATTGAACAGGGAGAATAATTTTGGCAGAACCAAAATCTTGGTAGCACTAAGAGCCATGGAAAAGCCTTCTTTGGGAGCAAGACTGGCCAATAACCAAAGAACTGGGAAAATGTGGTGCTAGATTTTTAAATTGTGAAGGAAGAGTGACTACTATGTGCCCCCCATTGCTTTTTGAATGGGATGGTCTATTAGGGTTACCCCATCTCTGAGCCACCATAGTGTATTGCGAATGTGTAGGGGAGCTAACATATCTCTTAAGTTCATCATGGGTCTTCAGATAGAAAGTCACTGTACTTGAGGAACTGCACTTCAGGAACGTCATCTACACTTTGCCCCCAGATATAGAAGATGAAACCCTGGACTTTAAGGTGAGAGCAGGGGTTGGCCAGATAGTAAATATTTTAGGCTTGCAGGCGATAAGGTCTCTGTCACAACTACTGAATGCTGCTGTTGTAGCATGAAAGCAGGCATAGGCAATATGCAAATTCGTGGGCATGGCTGAGTTCCAATAAATCTTTATTTATGAAACTATGTGGTGGGCCATTGTTTGCCAAGCCCTTATATAATGATACAAGAAGTGCTTTGCAGATGTCAGGAATATAAATAATTTGTGATCACAGGGTAGGCTATAACAGATTAAAGATGGCTACAAATTCTTTGACACTCCTGCCTGAGAATCTGGGCAGAGACTGTGACTGCTTATAGAATACAGCAGAAGTGACATTATGCCAGTTTCCTCACCTCCTAAGATTGACAGCTTCTACTTCCTATCTCTGGGAATTTACTCTTGGGCCCTTGAGCCACCATGTAAGAACTCCAGTTACCTGCTGAACAGACCATGTGGATAGTTATGCGAACTGCTGGCAAGGAAAAGAGTCCTGTGGAACCATCATGGTCAAAACATCGGACATGTGAATGAAATGGACATGGACGCTCTGGATGAGCCTAATTAAGTACTACCAAGCGATCTCAGTCAACACTACGTGAAGCAGAAGAACCACCCACTAAGATCTGCCCAAATCCCTCACTCACAGTGATGAGATACGATAAAGCAGTTGTTTGCTAAGCCATTAAGTTTCAGGTTTTTGTTGTTGTTCTGACATAGAAATGGGTAGAACACACACGCACGCACACACACACACTCACACACACACACACACACCAATATTAGGAACAGTTCAGGGATTATGGAAAATTTGCAGTTTGCTCTTGTTTTCATTTTTAAGTTTTTAAAACTAAGCTGAAAGTTTTTCCCTTGACCAAAAAAAAAATAAAAATAAAAATAAAAAAAGCAATTGAGATGCAAATCCGGACTCAAATAAAGAAGAATGACATAGTCAAAATGACCCTCAAGAGAGAAGAATTATTCTCCTGCTGCAAGAGAAAGGACATGCAAGAAGGCTGACACAGGAGCTTTACCAGAGCCCCAAGGAAAGATGATTAGGATCTGGCTCCGAAAATGAAGGGAAAGAGGCAGATATTTTTAAACGTTATTCAAGAATGGATGCTTGCTCTTCTCACCTTCTGCATTTACATTCATAGAGATGTGAAAAGGTCACATGAATTGTACCCAACAGCAGTAAGACTATATCTCCATTTTCCTGTTTCCATTCTAAATTTAAGGAAAGGAATCAGTGAATATAAGACAGGAACATTTTTACATTCCATCAGACTCATGGGGACAATATTTGTACTTTGTTCTGTTTTCAAACTGGATTCTTTTAGTATAATAGTCTTTAAACACAGGAGTGTCCTAAAAAGTAGGCCATCTGCTCTTGATCTACAACAGCCCCCACTTCCACCCCCATTTAGACTTTGTTTTCAAACATAGATGCCAAACTGAATTTTTTTACAGACATTAAGTATTCCTGCCACATAATATCAAGGTCACAGCCTTCCCCTTAATAGATATTTTAGGAACATTAATTGTCTCCAAAGTGATTTTTTTTTTGGCAAGGGAGGCACACTGTTCTATTCAGCAAAATGTCCAGGTAATCTGTACTCTACTCTAATAAGCCATCCAAGACACTTGTCAAATAAGTCATTTGCATTCAAAGGCAAATATTTGATCCAATTTACAGGATCCCAATTTTTTAAAATGTTGCATCTCTCATTTTTTCTAATCTGTTCTCGTACTGCAACACGAAGAACCTGTGCAATAGGTGGTTTTTATTGTGCCCTGGAAGTTTAAATTCCTGCTCCAATTCTCCAGAAAGAGAGAGATGAGTCATCTTAATGAAGGACAACAGAACACATAAGAGAAACTAATGAAAAGAACACGATGATGCCCAAAGGTGCCTAATGCATTGTGAATTCCATTATAAATAAAATCTGATCATTTTTAGTTTCTTATCAGATGCATTCTCTATGCTTGTCTTTCATTCCTGCTCCAGGAAATTCTTTACTGACACTGAACTGGAGAATGATTATGTTCCCCAACTGATGGCTTTGTGTTTCTGGAAAGATGACTTTCAACATGCAAATTGGATGCATCAGAAATCATTCTGATGCAAGACCAGAGCTTTACAACTCTTTTTACAATTTCAAAATGAGTTTGCTGCCCAAAGGAAAACATAAAACACACCAAAGCTGGAGAAAGAGTAACCGTTCTAAATAGCTTAGAAATTTCCCCCTGCCTGATGAACTGCTTTTATTAAAGAGTTTATTGTTTTTTCCCAATTTTGAATGGATGTTTCTAAAAATGAATGGAAGGTGAGAAAGCAAAAGGACAGAAGTTGACAAACTTGTAACCACAGTAGTTACCAGCCTCAACAACAGGCCTGGAACAAGAAACCAGGAAAGGTGCCATTGACATTGTAATGATAGCAAGCAATTATGTAGTGCTTACTGAGTGCCAGACACTCCTGCAAACCCTTTATATTAAATAACTCATTTAATCTTCACAACAAGAGTAATTCTAATATCCGTTTTACAGATGAGAAAATTGAGTCACAGAAAGGTTAAGTAAGCTGCCCAACTAGTGGAATCAAGATTTAAACACAGGCAGCTCTGACTCCAGATTCCAGGCTGTATCATCATGCAAAACTGCCTAAAACATCCAGCTTAGGACAACTAAAAATGTCCTGTGGGTCTGACAGAAGTTATTTTCTCCAGACAGCAAAGGAAAAGAGAGAGAGAGAGTGCTCACGAGAGAAAGAGCAGAGACTCCATTCTTCCTTATCTCTTCAAAAGTCTTCACAGTTTCTTATGCACAGTGAAAGAAATGTCTCCCAGGGTAAGCTGGTGTCAGGGGAATGATAAAACCAGCAACACTGACTGAGTCTCCATAAATCATCTTCCAGGAATTCCATAAGAAAGTGCAACAACTGTCTGGTTTCCAACATCCCTCCTGCTACTTTAATAGACCAAGATGTTTAGATATATTTCTTTCAAGTTTTTATAGCAAAACTAGGCTTACAGACAATTTGTTTGGAGGAAAAAATCAACGAAGAACGTTGCTGTATTTAGGTGGTAAATGCATGTTTGGTTGATACAGAAGTGTTGTCATTGAGTGTCAATGGGGAGCCCATGTAAGTTATTCAGTATCCAGCAAATCCATTGAGTTACAATATAAAAGCTATAAGTCATCAGGGCAGACTAAACTGCAAAATGGGTTCTGTAGTTAGGGTTTTAGTCAACATGATGAACTTAGAAAGATGTCTGCCTGAATAGATTTTGTTTTTATAGCTAAATAGAAATCATAAGTTACTTCAGAAGGAAAACATAGTTATATCTATCTTTTCATGTAGGAAATGCTGTTTTCCAGGATTTCATTTGTTCCCAATTACTATTTTTCTGAGAAGGAGGGATATGACATCTGATAATGTCTTGTTGGAAATAATGTTTAATGCATCTTATTTTAAAAATTTCAGTAACTTATTCCTCTTCCTAAAGTCAACTTTACTGTAGAATTTATGAACTTCCATGAATGAATAGGGATGATTAATTTATGCACTTTCATTGAGCACCTACTATGTGTCAGGCACAGTTCTGAGGCCAGAGTCCAATTTCCATGTTAGAGATGGGAAGAAAGAGAGCCAGCTCAAGGCAGCAGGTCCAAAACTAGCACAGACCTCTCTTCATTTTAAAGGCAAGTTTCCACGTGGAAAGAGCCTAAGTGTCCATCAACAGATGAATGGATCAAGAAGATGTGGTTTATCTATACCATGGAATACTACATGGCAATGAGAAACAGTGAAATCTGGCCATGTGTAGCAACATGGATGGACCTTGAGGGTGCTATGCTGAGTGAAATAAGTCAGGCAGAGAAGGACAAATACCATATGTTTGCACGTATAGGAGGATTAGGAGGAACTTGACGGGGGAACAAGGGGGAGAAGAAGGGGGGAAATGGTGGGGGAAAGGGAGAGAGGCAAACCATGAGAGACTCTTGAATGCTGACAAAAACTGAGGACTGATGGATGTGGGGGGGAGGGGGGATGGGCATGGAGGAGGACGCTTGTGGGGATGAGCACTGAGTGTTATGTGGAAACTAATTTGACAATAAACTATTAAAAAAATAAATAAATACAGAACACTTAAAAAAAATAAAATAAAATAAAAATAAAGGCAAGTTTCCTTCCTTTCCTGACACTACCTCACAAGGATGACATTCTGCTGGGTACTGTGTAAGATACACGGCATTCAGGAAGACCCTTTCCCCCAGAAAATCTTGTTATGTAATTGTAGAGGCAGAAGCACATTAAAAGTAAAACACAGTACCAGAGTTGAGTACCAAGCAAGGCAATAATACAGCTTTTGTTATCTCAACAGAAGTTGACATTACTTATTCTGCCCACTCCTTCTGAAGCACCCTCAGTCCTGAGGGGAGAAGACAAATCATGTGTATTGAGCACTTACTCTGGGCCACTCTCCATGCTAGACATGTCACTCGTAAGATAATTTTGTTCTCACAGATGCATTTAGGAAAAGAGATTCACAAGTAATAAGCTATCAAAGGTCATAAGAGGTGGTAAGTATCAGAACTAGATGTGGCCCATGGTTCTCTGATACCATAGCTCAAGCTCTTCCCACCATAGGACACTTTCTTCCTTTATACCACATAGAATCCCTGGCATTTCCCTTCCCTGGTCATGGCAGAGGGGTGCAATGGAGGCTGCAAAGATGGCTGGGAAATGAGAGCAGCTGTGCACCGGCTTCCCCTAGTCTGGGGGTATCACCTTTGGCAGTGTATTAGTACAGTGGCAGGCACTGCTCTTCACGCCTTTATGCTCGAGGCAAATGTGAATTTTTTTATTTGCAGTAATATGGATTATTCAGAAATATCCAGTGTCTTTCCCTCCACCTCCAGGCAAGTGTGTCCTCACTTAACTAATGTTCAGCTTGGCCATGTGACTCATGCTGGCCAATTTTTATTGTTAGTGGGTTTGTTGTTAAGAGATTTGGCACAATTCGAGATCTCAAGTGTGCTCACATGTTTGGGCATGTTCTTTTTGGCTTCCATCATCACCCTGAAAGGAGTATTATCCACTAGGAGATGTGAGACACATGGACCCCCACAGTGTGTAGTGTGTAGCCAAAATCAAGAATAAACCATGTCATTTTGAGCTACAGAGATTTGGGTGGTTTTTATGCAACAAAGCTAACTGACTCACTCTTTTAGATCAAGTGTAACCATTGATATTGACCTCTCAAAAACTTGCCTTTAACTTCAGCCATTTTATACAATTGGATTTTTTTATTGCAGATTGACAGACTAAGGTACCTTAGGCTCTGGGTCACTATTCTCAGATACTAATCTTGCCACCTTTACTTAAAATAAATACAGCTAACTAGATAGCTAGATAAATAGATAATAGATAGATGATATAGATAATAGAAAATGGATATAGGTAATAGATGATAGATAGATAGATAGATAGATAGATGATAGATAGAATGGAAGGAAGGAAGACAGAAAGAAAGAAAGAAAGAAAGAAAGAAAGAAAGAAAGAAAGAAAGAAAGAAAGAAAGAAAGAAAGACGATAGAGACACAATAGTGTCTCAGTTGGAACTGAGGTAGTGGTGGGTTTTGTGTACACATGCTTGTATGTGTATGGTTTTAAGAAAAACTACAGCATCTGTACAAACAATGTCTGCCTCATTTTTGTGAATAATGTACTTTGACCATTTTAGGAACCACACCTGCTGACATTTAATATGTTTATGATATTCCTATGAGAAAATGTTCAACTAATATAAGGATTTTTTTTTTAATCTGAAAGAGAACTTACACATCTAATGAATTTTTATTCTTTGCATTTATAGAACCCCTTCCCACCAGAGAGCTCAGGTATTATTTTAGTTCTCTCTTGATCCTTACATGAATTTTAAAATATAAAGTCACTTACCAGTCAATACATGATGTAGAGATATCCAGAGAACATCTGGGACAATTATTTTCCAGTTTTGCCACATGTTATTGTTCTTTGCCAATCTGATGTTATTTCTCCAAAATAGGCAGAGAAAATTCCACCTCCCTCACATAATGGCAAATAGGCTGAACCTCACAATGTGTTTACTTTCTTTTTACTGCAATTCCACTAGGTTTGTCTATGTTTTCAATCCATATTATAATTTTTAAAATTCATGAATAAGGATTTTTATTACTTAATCCCCCCTTTCATGGATGAAGAATTTACTAAAGTGCAGTCTGTATGGAATTTTCATGGTTAGACCCCATTCTTGTGACGAAGAAGAATTTTTAAAGAACACTTTGGGATTAAGCTATTCTAATACGGCTGTGTTTGTTCTCACTTGTGCAAATATTACAAGACAGTTGGAGAACAGGTGAAATAAAGGAAACAAAATTTTGAGGAAGATAATGGTGCCTGGGCCCTCTCAGCCTGACTGCCAATTTCTCCTCAGCTAATAGTCTGCATTTTTGTCTTGCCATCCATTCTTCTGTGATTGCCAGTATTTCACTTCAGGCATCAACCTTGCCAGGCAACATCTGTCAGTGTTTTAATGCTTACGTTGTACATGAATAGCTCAAAAAACCAACATTAGCCTGGTTTTCACAAAGATAACTCCTTAGCAGTTATGCTTTAGCAAATCTGTATTTTCTAAATACTATAGGTGTCAAACTATAAAGCAATAAAGAAAAAAGAAGAAATCCTTACAACACTCTCTTCTTAATTTTTACATTTTCCCACACAGAGCAATATTTATCCTATAGAAAATACAATGACTGATTTATCATTAAAGCAATATTTATCTTATATAAAAGACAATGATTGCTTATCATTAAACTATTTTCTAAAGATTTTTCTTTTTTAAAGACTTTTTAGGGGCGCCTGGGTGGCTTAGTTGGTTGAGCGTCCGACTTTCGCTTAGGTCATGATCTCACGGTTCGTGGGTTCGAGCCCCGCGTCGGGCTCTGTGCTGACTGCCAGCTCAGAGCCTGGAGCCTGTTTCAGAGTCTGTGACTCCCTCTCTCTCTGACCCTCCCCTGCTCATGCTGTCTCTCTCCTAGAAATAAATAAAACATTAAAAAAAAATTTTTTAAAGACTTTTTAAAATGGCTTTTAAAAGATTTTTTAAAGATTCTTTAAAATATTTTTTAAATGTTTTTTTTTTTTAAGCAGAAGCTCTACAAAAACAATTTGGGTGCTATCATTTCTTTGCTCAAAGTTTGGGTTTTTGGGTGAGATACTCCTTTGCTAAAGGTCCTTTGTTATACTTTTTTAATATAATGATAATACCCTTTGTGTCAATATAATAGAATTGTTAGGAATATGATACGATAGAATGACAAGGTTAACCTAAAGTATGTTATATTAATCATGTTCAAATGGTACCAAAAGTTGTTTTTAAACTAGTTTAAAATAAAGATAGAGGGGCTTCTGGGTGGCTCAGTTCGTTGAGTGTCCAAGTCTTGATTTCAGCTGAGGGGCAGGGGATTGAGTCCCACATCATAGAACCTGCTTAAGATTCTCTCCCTCTCTGCCCCTACCTGCCTCACTCACTCTATCTAAAAACATAACATAAAATAAGGATAAAGAAAAATCCTTCTCTTTTAATGAGAATAAATAACAATTAACTTAAATTTAGTGATACTCGATGCTGAACTATACCATTATTTAGGCTACTTTTGTACCCATTTTAAGGGTGTTTTAATAAGTGAACTGAGGCTTATTATAGTCTTAGAATTCATATTTTGAGAAATTCTTATAAGGGACTGTGTTAGGCTAAGAAATGACCCTTCCAAAAGGTATTGTCAGGGAGGTTATCAGTGTGACTACTAATTCACCAGTGAGCTAGATCTGGGCAGCAGGAGGCTCCTCACCCCCTCCACTGTCCTTGGAATGTGGGTTCGACTTGCCTTCTGGGCTCCCAGAAGCTTCCCCAAGGACAGGGCCTTGAGATAGCAATGTGGCATTGAAACCATCTGGATAGTATGTGTGACTGAACCCAGTTAAGGCTCTATATAAACTCTTAAGATTTGGTAGGCAGGTGCACAGATCTACTCATCTTGAGGCCACCCAAGAAAGGCTTCATACCTAAGACCCCTGCTGCCTGCCAATCTGGAGTGATTTGCTTCTTCTGTGGTCTCTCCCTCTCCTCTGTGTATGGGGACCAATTTCAGATCATAACTGGGAAAGTCCCAAGGAAATATAAACCAACAGATATCTATGTTCTAATCCCAGGACCTCTGAATATTACCTTATACAGCCAAAAATTGGTCTTCACAGATGTGATTAGAAGTCCAGATCTTGAAATGAAGAGATTATCCTGGATTATATGGGTGGGACCTAAATGTAATCACAAGCATCCTTACCAGTGGAGGCAAAAGGAGATTTTACACACCTGGAAGAGGAGAAGGCAATGTGATCATGGAGACAGAGCTGGGACTAATGCAGCTACAAGCCACGGAAGCTGGCAGCCACAAGAAGCTGGAAAGAAATGGGGTCTCCTTTAGAACACCCAGAGGGCGCAGGGCTCTGCTGACACCTTGATTTTGGCTCCATGAAACTGATTCCAGGCTTCTGACCTCCGGGCTAACGAGAGAACAAACTTCTGTTATTTTAAGCCACTAAATTTATGGTGGTTTGTTACAGCAGGCTTAGGAAACTAATAAGGTACTTTAGCTCTACAGTTACTACATCTGCTTGTATAGGAGGCAAAGTATACCTGCTTTATTCAAAACTTTGCTTCATAACAGATAAGCTAGGTAAAGCAATAGGCAGACAGTAATTGTTCATTAAGTTTAAAGCTTGTTCTTCCATTCTACTGAAAAGTGTAAGAATAAGTTTCTGTCAAATGGCTATGTTTTACTGAGAATTCGCTATATGCTAAGTACCATTTTGGATGTTTTAATGCGCATTAACTTTCTTTCATCCTCAATATAACTCTCTCATCTTCTTTTAAGGATAAGGACACCAAGACATTGAGAGGTTATGTGACTTGCCCTGGTCACACAGTAATTGGCAGAACTAAACTTTAAGCAGTCTGGCCTAGAGTCACTTTTTTATCCATTATACAACACTGTGTCTCAATATAACAGGGCAAGACACAAACGTGATTTTCAAGAGAGTTACAGTCAAAAAGTTTGATCAAGATAAAAACAATGTAGATACTTTATTAACTTATATATTATATAATACACTCCGTTTTCTGCCAAAACAAAACCCAAACCAAACAAACAAAGATGTAGTCACACTCCTTTTAAGAATTCATTCCATCCAGAGTCATTACCAGTCACTGTTAAGCGCAGTATGATTTTGGCCGTATGATATGCTCTATGTCTATCCTACCTCCCCAGGGAGTCAAGATGCGGCGACACTAACTAGGTCTCTCCAGAAACCCACCTGGTATATTTTACAGCTGTAACTGATGGGGTCTGAAGCCTGTCCCTTGACAATGTAGTTAATGTGTCTTTTACTTAACCAATCAACAAATGGTTAACGAGTGCCAGAGATGTGAAGAATATAGTCCTTGAGCTCCTCCAGGTGATACTGAAGAGCCTAAGTAACGTCATTTTGAGATTAAGGCCTCCATTAAGAGCAACCTCGGGCTGCACTAGCCCCAGTTCCTCAGATTGCTCAAGGCTAAAGCCATCCTCGGACCGCCCTCAGATCAGCTAATCAAAAAACATTCCTGTGGTCTGTCAAGGCTGGGAACTGTAAACAGTTACTTTATACAAACTAGCCAATATCTCACCACTTGCCTGAACCCCACGTGGGCCCTTTGAACTCACCTCATAATTGGTCATTTTCAAAGGATTCTCAAAAGTCATGATTGGGTCCCACCAAAAGTAATGAACACCTCACAGACACTGAATGGGTCAAAGCTGTTACCATGGATGCTGTACAATTATGATTAGTACTTATGTGATGATGCTATATGTACAACATGAGCACTGTAACACCCCCGTCCCGTACCCCATAAAAACCCTACTCGCTATTGTTCGGGGCTTCACCCTGCTGCCACTACACCGGTAGACGGGTGAGCCCCTGCTTGAGCTTGTAATAAAGACCCTTATGTACTTGCATCGGTGTCAGCTCCTTGGGGGTCTCTGGGGACTCGCGAATTGGGCACAACCATACAAAGGTGAACACTGCATAGCGCCTGCCCTGATGGAGCTGACAATAATGCAAGAGACCCAGGTTGCCATTTTGTGTTTCCAGAGCACTTAATGACCCAGTTTGTATATCACATCCACACTTGGTTCTTACCGCTTACCATAGACATATGGCGAGATAAATTTTATTTGGTGCTAAATGAGTTACTTTTATTTTTAAGTGTTGCCCGTGGTCTTATTTCCATCCTAAACAGAGTTTTTCCTTGAAACGTTTAAAATGATATTTTAAGGACAGCTGTTCTAAGAAGGTATGCTGGTCTTATTTTGTATTCTGCCCTGCAGGCACTGAGCTATGAAAGTGACCCTGTGAAATCGAGAATGCATGTCATCGTAGTCACACACCAGTCCAATCTGAGTTCAGAATTCTGTGTTCCTCCTGAAAGAGTTGGGGACATTAAGAGCATCTAAAGCAGAGTTTTCTCCTACATTGTCTGTGAGTCTTCAGACCTTGAGATTATAAACATACACTTGCTGGATTTTTCCCATGTAAAAGAGAAAAGACTGACATCTTAATTTTTTTTTTCAAGATAGTCTGATTCCTCTTTCTCAGAGCAATGTCAGAAAACCTTGACCTGTTTTTTCAAAACAGACTGCATCAGTCAAGCTCTTGCTTCACTTAATATGTGGGAACAGCCCATCCTAAGCTGGAGAGAAGAAAAATGTATTTCACCTCTATCGGTCATCTTTGATCCAACTTTAGAAACATTACCCAAAATTTCCAAAATATTCTTGAAAGAAATTAAGAAACGTATTGCATGCAATGTTCATGAAATTTTATTTTTTTAGGTTTATTTTTTTTATGTTTTATTTATTTCTAGGAGAGAGAGAGAGAGAGAGAGAGACAGCGTGAGCAGGGGAGGGTCAGAGAGAGAGGGAGTCACAGACTGAAACAGGCTCCAGGCTCTGAGCTGTCAGTCAGCACAGGGCCCGACGTGGGGCTCGAACCCACGAACCGCGAGATCATGACCTAAGCAAAAGTCGGACGCTTAACCGACTAAGCCACCCAGGCGCCCCAATGTTCATGAAATTTTAAAATGTCTTCCCTAAACTACAGTTCCAATTTTCAAGATGTTAAAAATACCAATTTGTGAACACCAACATAAACATTTTCTTCTCACAAATATTTCACATGCACAAATGGAATTTTTAATTGAGAGGCTTTTTGTGACATTACATTATGAGCAAGTTCTAGAAGCAGCAGCCTTTCTTGATGGACCACTGTGAATTTCTCATATTTAACAGTATCCACAGTTGTCTATTGAATGCCATGGAGGATATGTGTAATATACAGAAAATGAATAAAATACATTTTTGTATCTCTCTACAAAAATAAGTATAAAATACCAAATGCAGAGCACTATGCTCACTGCTTTCAACATATAATCGTTTATTTATAAGATGAACACACAAATAGGTATAGGCCTTTTTTCAAACTCCTACTATATGCCAGGTACTGTTTTAGGTATTTTAAGCATTATTTCTAATTCTCCACAGTTACTGAGAGGTAGATATTAAGGTCACCAGTTTCTGAAAGATCACATGGTCAGTATGTTGCAAGATTAGAACTCTGTTTTATGACTCCAAACCCTTGCTGTTTCTCAGTATAGAAACCTGAGGCAGTGTGTTACAAGAAGCCAACAGGTGCTGAAGTATGTATCCAGAAGTCTCTTCAAGTATATCAGATGAAGGCCTGCAAACCCTAATGAACTTTATAAAGTGGAAGAGAAAGCAGTGGAATTGCAGAGGTACAATTGATTAACAAGAGAGACCAGATGCTGTGCATACTTTGGTAATGCTAACCATTTCTAAAACTACTTGAGACAAGTTCAAAGTCATTGTATTTTCAGTTGGCTAGGACTCTGCAAAAAGCAATTGAAACTTTCATATACATATCGACACATGCCCATATATACACACACCAATATATATGCCTGTGCGCGCACACACACGTACATTCTTTTCAGAAGTAGACTAGCAATAGCTAGAAATAGAGATGATAGGAAGTACATTAAATGGACCATAATAGGTTCTTCCCCCACCCTAGGCTGTTTATCTTGCCAGAATCCCTTGGGACCTCAAACACAAAGGTACAGAAGTCCTAAGTTCCTAGTTCACCACAAAATTCTACCCCAGAAATGACACTGGCTTTTTTCATGGCCAGTAGGGAACACCTAGTGACTCTTTCCATGTGAAGGATATGAAAATATGTTCATCCAAAACTCATTTGATATGTTCATACAACCCCCTTCAACCTTATCTGTAAATGAGATTATTTATGTTAGAGGATAAATATGAGCCTTCACTGAAGCACTAATATATGCTGGAGTGGCAAGCCCAGTATCTGAGAAATGAGAGATACTCAACAAATTAAAATAAAGATACAGTACACTACAATTCTTCTAAGTGATCCTCAGAATATCTACACAAATCTCAAAAGGCTATTAAGTCCTATGAGAAAGCAGCAGTTTATTTAAATGAATTTGGAGGTTTTGGAAAACTCCTCCCACCCCTTATTCTCTCTTCCATTATCTTTAATCTCCCTTAAAAACCCACCCCTTGAAGTTCTAAACCCTTTTTTGTCTTTAGAAGACTCCTATTAAAATGCATCTACCACTAAGACTTCTGTTAATTGATCTGTAGAGAGAATTCTTACCAGCTGGTATTTCTACTGGGACAGCTGGCAAAGAACATTCTCCAGGAAAAAGATGAAGGATTTCTGCCCTGGGGTGATTATAGAGCTTGGCATGGCATTGAGTGGTGTGAAGGGAGAGAAACAAAGACCAACCTTGCCTATTTCATAATATTGCCCAAGGCCAGGCCTGCTAAGTAATTTTATCATAAAGATATCTTGCTTGACAATTTCAATTCATATGTGCTAAGTAATTGTTTAGGATACTAGTCAATTACTGCTTCCGTGCCCTGAATGCTGTCCAAGTTGACTGAAGAAGGGACTACAATTCTTTGAAGAACACAACTCACTCCAAAGGAATTGTTTTACACCTGAGTAATGTCTGACTCAGAAATGTTTGCTTTTTACTGGTCGTCTGGAGACTAAATATTAGTCAAAATTTTCTGTATATTGGCACCAAAAAAGATACATGTTCCATCTTTCTAATAACAACTGTTAATTACATACCTTAAGCAGACATTTTACCCACATGCTCTAAACCCCAACAAAACCTGCAAGCTAAGTATTATTGTGCCCATTTTGCAGATACTGAAACTGAGGCTGTAGGAACCTAAGTCCAGGTCACACAACTGCTAGGGAATAAAGCACGAATTTGAAGACAGGTCCAAGCATGTTCCAACACACTAGACTGCCTGTCTACAAAAGGGGATCAAAGAGCACACAGACAAGGTGAGTGTCATAAAGAGATGATTAATAGTTCAAGACAACATGTATTATTGCTCAAGGAACAATAAAAACAATAGGGGTTCCAAAAGTTTTTGATCACTAAGAACTATGATGATCAGAATAAATGATTAGAAGGACAATTTTATTAGTACCCATTAAAATGATGTTGTAGAAGTTTCTTAACCTCAACACTACTGACATCTTAGGTAGCATAAATCTTAGTTGGAAGGTGGTGGGTGTGTGCTGTCCTACATACCATAGTATGTTTAGCAACATCCCTAGCCTCTACCCACCCAAAGCTCTTAGCACTCCCCATTCATGAAAATCAAAATGTCCCCAGACGCTGCCAAATGTCTCATGGGAGACAAAATGACTCTAGTTGAAAACCTGTTGCAGAAAAATATTTAAAGACATGCCAAGTTTCTATAATATATTATTTTTTTAATTTTTTAAATGTCTTTTAAATTTATTTCTGAGAGAGAGAGACAGTGTGAGCAGGGGAGAGAGAGAGGGAGACACAGAATCTGAAGCAGGTTCTAGGCTCTGAGCTAGCTGTCGGCATAGAGCCCGATGCGGGGCTCAAACCCACAAACCGTGAGATCATGACCTGAGCCGAAGTTGGACGTTCTGACTGAGCCACCCAGGCACTCCTGTAATATATTATTTTGAAGTGAAAGTGGTCTTAAAAGAAAGTTTAGTATACGATCTAATTGTATTTTTTGGAAAAAAAAATGTTTATCTATACCAAAAAAGAACTTTAAGAACATCAAAATACGAAGTAGTCATCCTGGTGATAGAATGATACGCAATTTTTGTTTTTTTCTTGTGTATTTTCTAGGCTTTTCACATGTACTACAATAAATATAAATTTATTATGTAGCATATTATGACTGTCTAGGCATTCATTTATTTTAAATCTACATAGGAAACAACAGGGAAACTTACCTAATTCTGGACTTAAGTTTTTTTAAAAAGGGAAGAAAAGTATTCCCTACTCAATTTAAACTCCAGATTTGTAAGTCTTATAGTTTTACAATCTTAATTGCTTCTGGGAACCTCTAAACTGAGAAATTACCACAAAAATCAATACTAAATCAGTTGTACCCATGGATCATATTGCAAAAAAAAAAAAAATTATAAAACTGTTTTGGAGGAATTCTTTCACATCATAGGCTTCAAGTGGGGATTTCTACCAAGAAACAAAAGGAACAAATAAAAGTCCCCTAAAATGAGTCACAATCACTTAGGAAGAAACACAACTTTGAGAAGAGTCATTAGACAAGACAAGATGTTAGAGCAGCAAAATCATGAAATAACTGAAAGATGATCTGAAAAAGATCGGCATTTTAAAATGATAAGAGATCAACACAGGAATTTTTTTTCTTTTATAGTTTATTGTCAAGTTGGTTTCCATATAACACCCAGTGCTCAATCCAACAAGTGCCCTCCTCCATGCGCATCCCCCCCCTTCCCCTCTCCCCAAACCCATAACTCCTCAGTTTGTTCTCAGTATTTAAGAGTCTCTCGTGGTTTGCCTCCCTCCCTCTCCCCAACTATTTTTTCCCCTTTCCCTCCCCCATGGTCCTATGTTAAGTTTCTCCTGTTCCACTTATAAGTGAAAATATATGGTATCTATCCTTGTCTGCCTGACTTATTTTGCTTAGCATAACATCCTCGAGTTCCATCCACGTTGCTACAAATGGCCAGATTTCATTGTTTCTCATTGCCATATAGATTTCCATTGTATATATAAACCACATCTTCTTGATCCATTTGTCAGTTGATGGACACTTAGGCTCTTTCCTTGATTTGGCTATTGTTGAAAGTGCTGCTATGAACATTGGGGTACATGGGCCCCTATGCATCAGCATTCCTGTATCCTTTATCCCTTGCGTAAATTCCTAGCAGTGCTATTGCTGGGTCCTAGGGGAGTTCTACTGTTAATTTTTTGAGGAACCTCCACACTGTTTTCCAGAGGGGCTGCACCCGTTTACATTCCCACCAATAGTGTAGGAGGGCGCCTGTTTCTCCACATCCTCGCCAGCATCTAGAGTCTCCTGATTTGTTCATTTTAGTCACTCTGACCGGCGTGAGGTGGTATCTCAGTGTGGTTTTGATTTGTATTTCCCTGATGATGAGGGATGCTGAGCATCGTTTCATGTGTCTGTTGGCCATCTGGATGTCCTCTTTGGAGAGGTGTCTGTTCATGTCTTCTGTCCATTTCTTCACTGGATTATTTGTTTTTTGGGTATGGAGTTTGGTGAATTCCTTATAGATTTTGAATACTAGCCCTTTATCCAATATGTCATTTGCAACTATCTTTTCCCATTCTGTCGGTTGCCTATTAGTTTTATGGATTGTTTCCCTTGCTGTGCAGAAGCTTTTTATCTTGATGTGGTCCCAATAGTTCATTTTTTGCTCTTGATTCCCTTGCCTTTGGGGATGTGTCAAGTAAGAAATTGCTGCATTTGAGGTCAAGGAGATTGTTTCCTGCTTTCTCCTCTGGAGTTTTGATAGTTTCCTATCTCATGTTCAGGTCCTTCATCCATTTTGAGTCTATTTTTGTGTATGTGTAAGAAAGTGATCTAGTTTCATTCTTTTTTTAACGTCTTTTATTTATTTTTGCAACAGAGAGAGACAGAGCATGAGCCGGGGTGAGGCATAGAGAGAGGAGATACAGAATCTAAAGCAGGCTCCAGACTCTGAGCTGTCAGCACAGAGCCCGATGAGGGGCTCGAACCCGTGAACTATGAGATCACGGCCTGAGCCAAAGTTAGATGCTCAACCAACTGAGCGACCCAGGCGCCTCTCTAGTTTCATTCTTTTGCATGTTGCTGTCTAGTTGTCCAAGCACCATCTGTTAAACAGGCTGTCTTTTTTTCCATTGGATATTCTTTCCTGCTTTGTCAAAGATTAATTGGCCATAGATGTGTGGGTCCGATTCTGAGTTCTCTATTCTATTCCATTGGTCTATGTGTCTGTTTTGTTCTAATACCATACTGTCTTGATGATGACAGCTTTGTAGTAGAGGCTAAAGTCTGGGATGGTGATGCCTCCCGTTTTGCTTTTCTTCTTCAATATTACTCTGGGTATCTAGGGTCTTCTGCTGTTCCATACAAATTTTAGGATAGTTCGTTCTAGCTTTGAGAAGAATGCTGGTGCAGTTTTGATTGGGATTGCATTGAATGTGTAGATTGCTTTGGGTAGTAATGACATTTTAACAATATTTGTTCTTCCGATCCATGAGCATGGAATGTTTTTCCATTTCTTTCTTTGCCACACAGGAATTTTGAACTGCTCCGTTTCTGACCTGGTTCATCCTTCCTCAGGCAACTTGGTGGTCCCCCAATCCCAGGAGGTCACCATATTGATGCTGAACTTAGTGCAGACACCCTATCGGCATAGCGCACATTAGCCCAGAACTCCTGGGTTCAAGCAATCCTCCTGCCTCAGTCTCCCAAGTAGCTGGGACTACAAGTGCACGTCACAGCACCAGGCATGAATAGACATGAATAGATACTTTTTCAAAGAAGACATCCAGATGGCTAAGAGACATATGAAAAGATTCTCAACATCATTTATCATCAATGAAATATAAATCAAAACCGCAATGAGATACCACTTCACACCCTGCTGAATGGCTGCATTTAACAACATTGGTGAAGATATGGCAAAAGGGGAACACTTCTGCACCGCTGGTGGGAATGCAAACTGGTGCAGCCACTCTGGAAAACAGTATGGAGGTTCCTCAAAAAATTTAAAGTATAACTACCCTACAACTCAGCAATTGCACTACTAGATTATCACCCAAAGGTCACAAAAATACAAATTTGAAGGGCCACATGCACCCTGATGTTTAGCAGCACTCTCAACAAGAGCCGAATTATGGAAAGAGCCCAAATGTCCATCAACTGATGAATGGATAAAGATGTGGTGTGTATATACAATGGAATACAACTCAGCAATCAACATAATGAAACCTTGCCATTTGCAACAACATGGCTGGAACTAGAGTGTATTATGCTAAGCAAAATAAGTCAGGCAGAGAAAGACAAATACCATATGATTTCACTCATATGTGGAATTTAAGAAACACAGCAGGTGAACAGAGTGGGAGAGAAGGAAAAATAAGATAAAAACAGAGAGGGAGGCAAACCATATGAGACTCTTAAATACAGAGAACAAACTGAGAGTTGATGGAGGTTGGAGGGGGTGGGGAATGGGCTAAATGGGTGTTAAATTAAATAAATCTTTGTTGGGAAGTGGTAGGTGGGTGGGTGTTATATGGAAGCGATGAATCACTGGGTTCTAGTCCTGAAACCAATACTACACTGTATGCTAACTAACTTGAATTTAAATAAATAGTTTCAAAAAATAAAGTGATAAGAATAGGAGTTAATCACCTATTTTACTGTGAAAATAAATAGGTAGTAACTTTCTGGAAAGATATCAAGCAAAGCTCTGAGAAATGAAATCTATAGTTGAAAAGAAAATCAGAGAACTGAAAGACAGATCTGAAAAAATTACTGCATCCCAAATATGGAAATCATGAAGGACAAATTAAAAATCATGGGAGGAAAAAAGAAAAAGAAAGAAAAAGAAAAATCGTGGAAAACCAACTAAGTCCAATATATTTTACATAGGAGCTTCTAGAAGAGAATTGAAAGGATGGGAGAGAAGGCAATATTTAAGGAGATAATAGCGGAGAATGTTTTAGAATTGATTGTGTCTATGAATTCTTAGCTTCCAGAAGCTCAAGATAAACAAACTAAAAAATCCACAGCTACACACATAGCAGTGAATTGACAGAACATTAGAGACGACAGCGAAATTGATGACTGATTTCACAAAAGCAACCTTAGAAGTTAAAAGGCAATGGAGAAATAACTTCAAAATGTTATGAAAAATACCTGTCAGTCAAGTATTTTATTTCCAGATAAATATTATTCAACAGGGAGCACATACACACACACACAAAACTGAAACAAAGACTCAGAGAATTCACAGAGAGTTACACCATTCACCTGTGCTGAAAGAATCACTAAAACATGTAGTTTAGGAAGAAGGGAACTGGAGCCAAAATAAATGAATGAATGGGGTGCAAAATCCAAAGATAAGCTATAAAACTGGTAAATGTGCAGGTATATCTAAACAAGTATTGCTCTGTAAAACAACAATAACAATAACTAACGTGAGAGAATACAAGTAAGATGGAACCAAAATAGTGGACCATTTATCTTGAGAAAACATACACAACTATTTACACCTAAAATAATATAATGTCTGAAGTTTGCTTTAAAATACCCCATGATAGGGGCACCTGGGTGGTTCAGTTGGTTAAGCATCCGGCTTCGGCTCAGATCATGATCTTGCAGTTTGTGAGTTCGAGACTGCTGTGCTAACATCCCAGGACCTGGAGCCTGCTTCAGATTCTGTTTCCCTCCCTCTCTGTCCCTCCCGAGCTTGCTCTCTGTCTCTCTCTGTCTCTCTCAAAAGAAATAAACGTTTAAAAGAAAGTAACATAAAATATCCAATGACAGGTGGAAGGAAATGAAGAGGTATGGGTGAAACAGGATGGGTATATACTGATAATTATTGAAGCTCACTGAAGACTACATGGGATTATACTTTTCTCTATGCTTTTGTGATAATGTGGAAAATTCCATTATGAAAAGCTTAAAACAAAAGACTGAAAATAAATATATAAGACAGAGGGAGGATTGGAGTATAAGCACTTTCTGTCCTGGTGCATTTTGGGAATAGCAGAGAAATACTGATTACCTATAGACTCTGTTAAATCAAATAGGGTATATTACAAATGTAAGGACAATTACTAAAAGAATAAGTATAAAATACATAACTTCCACAACACTAAGGGAAAATAAAGGAATAAAGAAAAGTCTTCAATACAGTAGGAAATGGGGACGTGGGAAAAGAAGCAAAAGAAAAATATGATCTCCAGAAGGCACAAAATAAGGTGATGGAAATAAATTAACCCTAGTAATTGTAAATGTAAATAGACTCACCTAGTAAAATTTAGAAAATCTAAGTTTGGATTTAAAAAATGCAGCTATAGGCTGGTAACAGAGGCCAAGAAAGTTTGAAAGTAAAAAGGCAAATACTTAGCAGCATTAATTTATTTTATATTAGATTTTAAGGCAAAATAAATTATTAGAGCTACAAAGGAAATAACATAATAGAAAAAATAAGTTACTTGGGCCAAAAGCCTGAAGTCATCCTTGACATTCTGTTCTTTTGCATTACACATCCAAACATCAGCAAATTCTTTTGGCTCTATCTTCAAAAGGAGTTTCCAGAACCAGACTACTTCTCACTACCTCCACCTCTATCATCTTGATCCAACTCATTATCTTTCTCCTTTATTATGACAACAGCTTCCTGCTGGTCTCCTGCTTCTGCCTTTGCTCTGGTTCAGGCTGTCCCTGACACAGCTGCCAAAGTGATCTGGTTAAAATAAGAGATACATCATATCATTCTTTTACTTGAAACCTTTCAATGAATTCTCATTTCACTCAAAATAAAAATCGAGAGGCATTAACATGCCTGTCAGGGCACTACCCAGTCTGTTTACCCTGTTATTTTTCTATGACTTGTTTCTTACTACTTTCTCTGACACTCACTGCTCTAACCACACTAGCCTCCTTGTTATTCCTGGGAACCTGCCACACAGGGCATTTGCACCTGCTTTGCCTTCTGCCTGGAATCTCCTTCAGGTATCTGCATGGCTTTTACCTGTTTCATCTCTTTACTGAAATGTCACCTCCTAGGGGAAGAAGCAGTGATCACCCTATTTGAAATTATAAGCATCATCCTCCAACATATCTTGCTACCCCCTCTGAAAATTTTTTTCCATAGTGCAATTAATACCAGGTAACATATACAAATACATATATGTATACCATTACATAAATAAACATATATGTACGTACAATATACATATATGTATATGTGTAATGTATGTATGTGTATAAATACATATACACATGTTATGTGTATTTACATATAGATAAACACACGTGAACAAATACACATATTACCTTATATTGTTCATTACCTTTCTCTGGTCAGTAGAATGCAAGATTCATGTAAACAGAATGTTCTTTCCTTTTGTTCACTGCTATATCCCTCATGCACTACATAATTACATAGGGCTTTATTGAAACCTCAGATGAGAAGAATCCATTTCAAGACTTTCCCTTGTCTCCTAAACTAAGCCTTGGCTATTTGGATTACATTTTGGATCCAAACCATCTGCACCATCCCTCTGCCCCATGACCGAATCTTTCTCTCTCCCTCTCTCACATCATACTTCAGGGTTTATCAAAATGCAGGGTGAGAACAAGACAATGGCAACCAGATCTTAAACACTTTTCTTAACAACAAAAGAGATCTTTAAAAATAAGGCACAGTGACGCCTGAGTGGTTCAGTCGGTTAAGTGTCCAATTTCGGCTCAGGTCATGAACAGCTCGTTGAGTTCCAGTCTCGAGTCAGACTCTGTGCTGACAGCTCAGAGCCTAGAGCCTGCTTCAGATTCTGTGTCTCCCTCTGCCTCTCCCCCACTCTCTGTCTCTCTGTCTCTCTCTCAAAAATAAATAAACATTTTTTAAAATTTAATAAATAAATAAATGTGTGGGGAAAAATTGCCAGGGAGTAATCACATTTTCTGATAGTTTTAATCTGTATTTGCATTTATGAATCAATAACAGCTACTCGATATGTTTCATCATTGTGCTGGTGTGAGTTTTTTGAAACTCCTTTTTTAATTGCCGGAGGAATTTGTACCTGGCCACTGAGGCAGCATGACTCTCAAAAATGACACTTTGGCATGTGGATTATTTTGAGCTAAAGGCAATCAAGGCCTAACAGACTGAAAAAGAGGATTTTTTTTTTAACCTCTCCCTTAATTAAATGTCTAAAAGAATTTAGAGAGGAGGCCCATTCTAGAAGGAGAGCTATTACCAGAGATAACTTTTTACATCAGAAAGACTTATCTGCACAGCATGGCAAACATACGTTTACCTAACATTTGCTTTTCCTATTTTCCTGTGAATTGTCTTCCTTCACTTTGACGTCCCCCAGCCCTACCTCTTTCTCCTCAGCTCAGGATGGCATATAAGCCTCAATTGCCTGGCTGTCGGGGAGTATCATATCTTTGGGGTTCCCATATACACAGAATTAAATTAGTTTTTTCTCCTGCTAATTGTCTTATATTAACTTAATTATTAGACCAGCCAAAGAACCTAGAATGGAAGAGGGAAAAGGCTTCCTCCCTTACACAATCTACCCTCATTTCTCTTTTATTATTAAGCAAAAATCAATAGGCTTTACCCCAGTTTTTTTTCCTCACCCTTAAAGTCTCCAGTGAACATAACACATGGTTTTTTACTGGAAAAAGGAGATTTTAGTGAATTTTTTCCAGTTTTGCAATCCATTGAAATGCCTGTAATTCTTTTCATTGTTTAAAACCATTCACTACTGTGATTTCTGTAAATGGGAAATAAAGAATGTGTTTTTAGAAATAATAGCACTTTAACCTGAATGAAATGCTTAAAGCTTGTCTCTTAATTTTTTGGTATTAAGGGAAATTGGGAGGGGGCAGGAGGAGAGGAATTATTTGCACAATTACTTGAGTACTTGTATTTCTAAAAAATAAAATAGGGCATTTAGCTGAGACTTGTTCATACAAGTTTAATATACTTTCTATCTCTATTCCTTCATCTCTCTCTTATTTCATCTGATTTAGAATTGGGTTAAGTTATAAGAAAAGCAGCAAACATTTGGCCAAGAAATTAGGCTATAGGTAAGGGAACTTTTCTCAGAGCTATATAAGATTCCCAAATTTCTTTATTTTTTTATTTTTTCAATGTTTATTTATCTTTGAGAGACAGAGCATGACTGCAGGAGAGGCAGAGAGAGAGAGGGAGATACAGAATCTGAAACAGGCTCCAGGCTCTGAACTGTCAGCACAGAGCCCATAATGGGGCTCAAACTGTGAGATCACAATCTGAGCCGAAGTCGGATGCTTAACCAACTGAGCCACCCAGGTGCCCTGCTATATAAGATTCTCTACAAGTTGTTGGACAAACACGCGTAACAGGACAACTAAAAGAACGGGGCAATTAATGATAACAATCAAATGAGAAGACATATTGTATAATTAGGATTAAATGAAATTTTGTATGTAAAACACTCAGCCTTTGGTATACTGTAAGTATTGAATAAATAGCTTAAAAATGAAGCTCAAATTGGAGATCAAGTTTAGAGGGGTCAATTTGGGACTTAAATTTTAAAACTTGAAGATCTCCTAGGGTGCCTGGGTGGCTCAGTTTAAGTGCCAACTCTTGATTTTGACTCAGGTCATCATCTCATGATTCATGAGACTGAACCCCCTGTCAGGCTCTACATGCACAGCACAACGCCTGCTTGGGGTTCTCTCTCTCCCTTTCTCTCTGCCATCTGCCACTCGCTTGTACACCCTCACTCCTTCTCAAAATCAATAAATGAGCATTAAAAAAAAGAAAAAAAAACAAAATAAATTCTAAATCCTAAACATTGAGGCGATAGCAGTTAATTTCAGAGGGGTAAGAACTAATCTAATTTAGACTATGTCAAAGAAGAAAAGCAGGAAATTGAACCTCATCTGTCTCATTTATGCTCCATGCTCCATTCCCATTAATAAACCCCAATAATAGACATATTTATTGAACATATCTAGACGTCGGGCACTCTGTTGGGTCTTTTGCATACATTGTCTCATGATTTCTTACATTCTAAGAATCTTGTGGGGATTACCATACCCATTTTCAATATGAGGAAACAGCTTCAGAAAGGGTTAGAAATTTTTCCAGGGCCACACAGCTAATTTTTAATAAGAAGAGGATTTGAATTCAGATGTGCTTGACTTGAGAGCCTGTGCACTTTCCCCATCATACTGCGCTGACTTCTTTTCATCTTCTGCTCCCCTCCTTCCATTTTCTCAGCCTCCGTTCAGGATTTCATTCTTTCTTGCCCAAGAAGTATCCACAGCATATTAGCCTGGCTCCCTGTTACTAGCTACAAAATGACACAGCAGTCTTTGTAAAAAGCAAGTTGGATTGTGTCATTCCTCTGTGTAAAAGTTTGCACTGACTCCACATGACCCAGGATGAAGTCCAAGCTTCTGAGCGCATACACCCTTTACTGCATACATTTCATCAATTCATACTTTCTCCAACAAGAGAGGCTTCTTTTGCTCCCATGCCTTACCCAGGCTGCTTCCTAAGTGGTATCTCCCATTTCATCTTGTCTCTTCATCTAGCTAATCCTCATCATCAACTCTAAGCTCCTGACACCTCTTCACATAAAGCTTCTCTAGGCCTCTTCACACTCACTGCAAGTGTCCCCTTAGGCCAGACTTTCTACTTGAAACCTCCTCTTGGTATCCCAACCCATCTCTCCTCTGGAATCTCAAATGTCTTATAAATTCACAGCAAAATATTTACTATATCAGTGGTTCATAGTCTGGTGAGTATCAGAATCTCACCTTGAAAGCAAACCAAGACCATAGGATTGTTGGAGTAGAGTAGGGTCCGGGCTTTATAGTCCTGCCAAAATTCTGATACCAAACAAAGTTTGAGAGTCACTATCCTACTGAATTATTCACTAATAGCTCCATATACGTGAGTGTTCTCTCCAACCTGATTTGAGACTCCTAAAGAGAAAGGTACTTACACTTCAGTATCTCTCTTTCTATCCCACCATAGCCCTCCATCATCAATATTATTCATTAATTATGAAAGCTGGGTTCTCTTGTATCAGCTCTTTGCAGTCCCATAATTCTTGGTAAATTAGAGTATGGACAGATAAAGATACCTACTTTGGAGTGGTAAGAGAAGTAGCTTATGGTGAGCTGCTACACATTGCTCAATTATGAATTCTACAGTCTACTTATATAGGTTATGCCATTTTCTGTTTGATACTTTCAAGAGTCTCCTCTTTCGACATTTTGCTTCTGTGTCAATCACAGTACCAGCATGTAGATATGCATCAATATTTTTACATGTCATTGTGTCCTTTATGCCCCAAAACATATTTTACTCAACACTGTAATGTCAAAAAAAATTTTTAAATATCACAGGACTTTTACTTTCCATCCACCCAATTAATATTATAAGAGAACTCATAGCAAGAAAAAAAAAGTGTTGGAATACCAGATGCTACTGAGCTAAAATTTAGTCAACAACCATGGGCATGTGGATGTTTATGGAATTGAATATCATACCACACAATAGTCTGTGCACATAAAACTGCAGAGAGGGTAGCAACTGTCAATGGTCATATAGTCCATCTAGCCTCCAGAAGAAACTGCATCTAAGAAATTCCTGTCACCTTGTTTCATATTCAATGCACCATTTCTCCAGAAAAAAGAGTATCAACAAGTTCCCTGGTAACCGGTCCCAGGTCCTCACAACACTGCTGTTGGTATACTTCCCCTGTCAGAGCCTAAGCTGTTCAAAGCAATCAGCAGCATGGGCATCACCTGGGGGCTTGCCAGAAATGCAAAATCTTGGGCCCACCCTGGTCCTACTGAATCAGAACCTGCATTCTGACAAGACACTCAGGTGGTTCATGTGCACTTTAAAGTTTGAGATGCTTTGCCCTTAGTATATCAGGCTAAGAATCTAAATAGGAAACAAGGGTTAACAAGTCATGACCTACACTTCATAAGCATTGGATCAAAACACAGAACATAACTGATGTGTTCTCACAAATACATTAGAGGTTTTAGGACTAATCAGTCAAGAAACAAGGATTCATTGGTAATTATTCTGTACTACTCAACCTGAAGCACTAGGTTCAAGGCCAGAAGGAAGAGGGGGTCATGGTGAGGTGTTTCCTGAATCGGGTTTCAAGGGAAGAAGGAGCAGTTTCTGCAATGTTCAGCCATAAATTAAATAAAAGGGGATGTTGGCAACACATGGAATTATTTACTACGGGTCCTCCTTACTGAACCAGATAAAGCGTTTCTCAGGAAACATCAATTGCTGTGAATTTAATACCACTTCTCAAGCTTTTAAAAATCACTTCAAATATTATTACTTTATTATTATATTTTTAATCACTTATTTATTTTTGAGAGACAAACATGACTGGGGGAGGGGTAGAGAGAGGAGATACAGAATCCAAAGCAAGCTCGAGGCTCAGAGCTGTCAGCACAAAGCCTGAAGCGGGCTTGAACTCACGAGCTGTGAGATCATAACCAAGCTGAAGTCAGCCACTTAACTGACTGAGCCACCCCTATTACTTTTTTTTATTATAATTTTTAAATACTTATTTATTTTTGAGAGAGAGAGAACACGCACATGCAAGAACAGAGGAGGAGCAGAAAGAGACAGAGACAGAGGATCTGGAGCAGGCTCCACACTGACAGCAGAGAGTCCTATGTGGGGCTCAAATTCACAAACCATGAGATCATGACCTAAACCAAAGTCAGACACTTAACCTACTGAGCTACCCAGGCTCCCACAAATATTATTACTTTAGATTCTTACTGCTTTTCAGTGATCAATGTTTTTCTAATACTATAGCTTTACATTTCTTTTCCAAAGTATTTTCCTCTCAGTTACTAAAAACATCTATGAACAACAACTTAACCAACAGACAAAGGTTTATCTTCCATAGTTGATCTTAACAACTACCGATACATGGAATGCTTACTATGTGCCAATCACTACATAGATTAAATAATTCTATTCTCACAACAAAGATTAGAGGTATATTCTATGACTGCCCCAGTGTACAGATGAGACAACTGAGACACAGTCATCATTATTAACTAACTTGTCCGAAGTCACATAGACAGTAACCAGCAGAGCCAGTTCTGAGCTTATGCTCTTATCCACTATACTTCAGTAAACAAACAGGTGTGTGATAAATAACACGTGCTTTGCTTTTCTTTAGTTCACCTTAATTTCAACTGTAAGCTCCCATCCTCGACCAGGCTCATTCTTGGTGCTTTCCCTGTGCACACTCCTTAACACTGGGCCAGTGCTAAAGTCACAGAGGGTGCCCAACATTGATGAAGCCTGTTGTCATTGGTCATTCCTCCACAGGGACCACTTCCTGCACCTACTTATGTGGTCTGTCAACTTCCCTGATATACTGCTTCTGAGCCACTCAAGGACAGAGGAGGCTTCAACACAGCCTTCTAGGAGCTCTGTGGTGCCATGTTTCCTGGTACTCCATAAGGCAGCCTCCCTGAGTCGGGCTATATCTTGGGTATAATCAAAGTGCAGGAATAATCCTACAACCTTCCTCACTTGGGCAATTGTATCCTACTCAATAGTTTATGTCTTTGAAAAACAGAACAGAAATCCTCATTCTCTGAGGCAAAGAAAAACAAGATGCACTACCTGCTTGAAATAGAAAAGGAAACAGACAAAAATACTTGAGGCTGTTATACAGCTGCACTTTAGTCATCATCACTAGACAAATAACAATTGAGAGCATCAGGAAGAGAGAAAGTTTGGTTCCTTGAAAATGAAAAAGAACACCAGGTGACCTAGATTAACCACGGGTTCCAAGATACTGAGATAAGCATGGTCACTTTTGGGCTGGTATGAAATGGCAGTGGTTAAGCAAGAAGAAGCAGAAGTCCTCTGTTGTGGACATTCTGCCCAGAGTCATTAAGAGTAAACTAGGACTTGAACACAAAGGAGGAAAAAATCATGTTGCCTGTGTGAGTCCTTGGTGAGCCACCTGGGAGTTGTGGCCTGTTACCTTGGCTATAATCACGTGGTTTCTCCATCCTGATACTCCAGAGTGGCTGGTGTACATTTTGGCAAGGACAGAGGAAGAAATGCCTGTCCAGATGGGATGATGAAAGGATCTATGACCTATGACCCAAGCTTCCTCTCCAGCTATGATGACTAAATTTCTGACCATTAAATACCATAAGACAGCCATTTTTCATTAATCTTCACAAACATTAGAAGCTAAAGAAAATGTCCATATTAATTGTAAGTCTCCCCACAAAATATAGAATTTCTTCTAAAACCAAAAGCTACTGAGGTTGAAATAGCAGCTGAAAACATGATTGTCTCTCCTACCAAGATTAGGGATGTCCTCAGAAATAAGAGAAATCAGTTCAGGTGCTTTGCTTATTGGTGTACCTAAAGAACCTAAAACAGCGCCTGTTCCATAGTGTAAGTGGACAAATATTTGATGTTTGAATGAATGGCCGAACAAGCCAATAACATACTGGGACTCTGACTTGGACATGGCTATGGAAATGCATAGAACGATTCCTCAGGCCTTCCTAGAGCTGGACCCTGACCAATGCATTGTGTTCATGAGCCACCGAGGAAAACGGATGTCAGAATCAGTACCTCACAGGGCTGGGGAAGAAGACAAGAAGATTCTTGTTTCTTTTATGTCTTGTATAATACACATCTGTGTTGGTTAAGATTTAGTTTAGGCTGTGAATAAAACTTCTTATGCCAGTGAATTGAACACAACAAAGTTTGTTTCTCTCTGATGTCAAAGTTGGGCAAGAGATACTCCAGAATTGTGTGGTGGCTGTGCTCTATAGTCCACGTTATTGTTTTGTTTTATTTTAACTTAAAAAGGCCTTGGGAATCTAAGCTCTACCTTGCAGCTCTGCCTTGCATAGCCTCCATTCCCATGGTTACCATATAGTCCATGATGGAAGATCCAGGTTCAGCCATCATCCCAACATTCCAACCAAACTGTAGAAAAAAAAGGAAAATAATAAGAAGGGCGGGGACATATGCAAGCTGTCTTTTGGAGGCCATTTCCACAATTGCCACAAATACTATCCCATTAGCCAGAACTTAGTCAAATAGGCACATCCAGGTGCAAGGAAGGCTGTTAAATTTAGACTTTCTTCTGGGCAATGTGCGTGCGTCCTTACACATTCTCTTATTACGATAGGAGAGAATAAATACTGGGGGACAATAGAAGTCTCTTTCCCAACAGCTAATCCTCCTGAATGGAACTGGAGCCCAAAATACTAAGAAAAATGACACTGGATTTCTGAAGCCCTTCCCCATGAGGAGAACTTGCTTTTCATATAGCTCACTGACATTAGGAAAGGCCAAGTACTATTACTTTATGGATACAGACAGAGGCTGTGTTAAGCAACAGTGATTTACTGTTACTATTTTAACTATCACTTACTGGGTGCTAACCACAGACCAGCCACTATGCCAAGAGGTTTTTGTCATTGTTCTATTTTTTTTAATGTTTTATTTATTTCTGAAAGAGAGAGAGAGCGTGAGCAGGGTAGGGTCAAAGAAAGAGAGGGAGACACAGAATGAAGCAGGATCCAGGCTCTGAGCTAGCTGTCAGCATAGAGCCCGATGCCGAGCTCAAACCCACGAACCATGAGATCATGACCTGAGCCGAAGTTGGACGCTTAACCGACTGAGCCACCCAGGCGCCCCTGTCATTGTTCCATTTAATACTTACAACAACCTTCTGATATTGGTGCCAAAACCGAGAGCTTCAGAGAATGAATAATTTGCTTCTAAAGGGAGGAGATGGAATTCTTGGATATATTTAGTGCAAGAGCCTGTGTTCTCAAATATTATCAGTGTTTGTGGCCAACCCAAGACTGAATTAGCAAGTGAAGGTCTATTCCATAAGACCCAGTATGTCCATTTGTTTAAACAATTATTTATTTTTTTAAAAAATCATTTTGAGCACTTAATACCCTTGGTACACTGGTCCCTGGGGCTACAACTGGTGAGGAAAAAACTCATGGAGCTTAAAGACCTGTGGGGGTGAAGTCATTAATCAATTACTCTGAGGAATAACCTTGATGACAGCCACAAAAGAAATTTTCATGGTACCATGAAAGCATAGAATTCAAGGATGTGGGTTAGTCTGACAGATATGAAAAGGATTCCCTAAAGAAGGAACATCTGAACTGAGATATGAGGGATGGCTGATGTGTAGTGGAGGCTGAAAGTATTCTGAGCACAAGGTACAGCATGTGCAAAGGCTGTGAAGTGGCTGGACAGATGGCATATTTAGAAATAAGGCTGCATGTTTAGAGTGAACTGAATGTTGACAGTAAGTGAGGCTAGAGGAATGGGGACCTAATTATGAAAGCCATTGGAAATATTTTGGGTTTTAATCTAAGAACAATTAGAAATCTATTGATGTGTTTTAACACGAAGTGGTAAGGAGTGGGGGAGGTGGAATTGGGAGCCTGACGCATTGTTTTACATTTTCATGAGGAAAGAACTTTATCTTATTCCCTACTGCATCCCGCACACATAGCAGGCACTAAAAACATATTGATGAGATGAATTAATACATGAATAGATAACTTTGAGAATACCACTCTGGTTATAGTGTGGAGAATACTGATGATACGAAGAAGCAAGAATGTGCCGGGGGTGGGGGGGCACGTAAGGGGCTATTTCGAAACTAAGTAGAAGGACCTCGTGATGGATTGAATACAGCATGGGGTGGAGAGGTATCAGGATAGCTCCCAGGTTTCTGGCATGAGTCACTGGGTAGATGACAGCCCCATTCATTGATACTGGGAAAAGGGCCAGGTTTGAGAAGGAAGGTCACATCATGTCACCAGAGTAGTTTCCATTTATATAACCACAAGCTGTGAATTCTTTCTACAAAGGTAGCAGAAAATAATGAAAATACATACAAATGAGCCCAAACTGCAAATCTGGAACAAGAAGTAGTCCTCGGCCTCCTGACCCTATTAGGTGCCTCCAACGTTGAGAGTCATCACTATAAGTTAAAATAAAATCTCCCTTTGGACACTTACCCCCAACATTTGTGATATAGAGCTCAAATAAATCTGAAAAGTCAGTCTGTGTTGATTGGGTATATATGGAACATAAAGTTACTCAAAGTGCATTGGCTTGGTAACAGTAGAGGCAGTATGGGGATGGGATGTGCAACAGTTTCAGTTCTTTTCAAAAAAATGAATCATCAACTATACACTTACCACCTTACTAAACTGATGGCCTTTTGGGGAAACAATTATTATCAATGTTATAGCTCATTATACCCCCTTTTCACCAGCCCCCATTCTGTATCACAATCAGAACTACCAAAAACAGAGATCTCACAGAGCTGGTTTGAACAATTTATTATAGTTCAGTGACACTTCAGTTTCATTTGGTCTGAGAAACTTGACTGTCAGACTTGGTAATACAGACTGTCCTAGGAAGGAAAACTTATGACCTAGTGATCCAGTAGGCATAAAATGAACTGCTTTTACAGACTGAGAGATTATCTGTGTACCTTAAAATCCTAAGACTACAATCCATATATCCAAGAATCTATCTAAAGTAAGACATGTTGTTAAAATATCTTTACCACTGGCATCCTGCTTTATCCTTCCATAGGATGGTAATTTTCCAAAACTAAAATCTCATGGCTTCCCTGAGGTAAGAATGATTGACAACATTTTACACTACAGATGGCTGAGCAGATGTGCACATAGGTATGATACCTCACTGCAAACAAGTTGGCCAATCAGAAAGGAGCTGAGAATTGCACTCTGAAGCAATTATGAATTCTGTCCAGGGAGATCAGAGATCCAACTTGTACAAGATGGTCCCATTTTCAACCATGTTGGAATGCAGAATTAGGCTATCCTTGACCCTAATCAAGTATCACCCACATCTACAGCTAGTATTCCCACCCTGGTGAATTTTACAGCAAGTTTCATTTCAAGAAAACCATTGCTTATACAATACTAGGGGTTAATAGAACAGTCCTTGGAAGAAAACAGACCTGATGTTGAATCCCTGCTTTGCCTGTGAAAATGAGGAAAATTACATAGCTTCTCTGAGACTCAGGTGCTTCTCCTAGAATATCATAATAATATTGCCTACTTTGTAGGAATGTTGTAAGTATAAATGAGAAAAAGTGATAAGCACAGTGTTTGACATATACCAAGAACTAAAAGAATATTAGTAATTCTCAAAATTGCATAATCAGTGACTGGCAAATCAGGGCACCAAAAAAACTTTATTATTTTTCTGTATTGAAAGTAATAAAGCACAGAATAGTGGCTCTTGAAAATTCCTGACAAAATAGAAGATGTAACTTGATGATTTTGGAGCTTAATCAAAACCAACTAGCTGCAAGAATGATATTTCTTTGAATTTTCCTGTTTTATCTTTTTCAAAGATGGGAAATTATTTGCTATGCTCCATAACATACAATGTGAATTTTAGATTTAAATTAATTACATTTGAATAAAATGTCCTCTGGAAACATATGGCATATTAATCATATATTCTTTGATGAGAAGCTCTGCCTGACTCTGAGAACCATAGTGAGGAAGGAACAAGAATGTTAGAGCCAAATATTGCTGGGGCCTTGAAATTTGGCCATGCCTCTTACACAGGCAAGTAACTTACCTCTCTAGGTATTAGTTTTCCCATAAAAATTGTAATAAAAATATTTCCTTTACAATGTTTGTTTCCACTCCCTCTCTTTTACCCATTCCCATCTTCATCCTGCCACTTCCAACTTTATCAATTTCCTAGAGGTATAACAAGATACTACTTTAAAAATTATTTTAAACATATTTACAGAGTTTAATGCTAGGTACCATGGTAAAGGTTGAATCACTGACAAATCACTCGATGTCAAAACTTTAAAACAAAATTGTGCATGATGAGATTTGGCCTTTTCTGACTTAGCATTCAAAATCACACAGCATCACTTCTGCTACAATCTATTGGTTACAACCAAGTCACTAAGGCCAGACCAGATTCAAGGGAAGAGGACATATACCCCACTGTTTGATGGAAGGAGTATGCAAAATATGTGGACATGTTTAAAACATTTATGGAGACAAACTACTCCTAAAAGATTTGAAAGAGAGAGAGAGAGAGAGAAGAGAAGGAAGAGAAAAAGATGTGCAAGGCCTCTACATAGAAAATTATGAAATATTATCAAGATTCATAAATTGGAGAACTCATTATTATAAAGATATTAATCCTCCTTATTTTTAAGATTTAATAAAATCTCAATTAAAATCCCAGCAGACAAAAATAAATCAATGTAATTGACCCTATTAACAGATTATAGGTGAAAAGCCACATGATTATCTCAATAATCAGCAAAAGCATTTGATAAAATCTAACATCTAATCCTGATTTAAAAAAAAAAAAACTCAGAAAATTAGGAATAGAAGAGAATCTCCATAACCTGATAAAAGGTTACAAAATACTTAAAGCTAGCATCATACTTAATGGTGAAAGACTAAATGATTTCCTCTTAACATCAAGAACAAAGAAAGGATGTCCATTCTCACCACTTTTGTTCAAAACAATAGTGGAAGTTGATGGGCATTGAGGCGGGCACTTGTTGGGATGAGCACTGGGTATTGTATGTAAGCCAATTTGACAATAAATTATGTTTAAAAAAACTATAATGGAGAATCTAGCCAGTGCAATAGGGCAAGAAAAAGAAATATAAGGCATCCAGAATGTAAAGGATGAAGTAAAGCTGTATTTGCAGACTACATGATAGTCTGTGTAGAAAAATCTCAAGAAAACTACAGAACAGCTATCAGAACTAACAAATGTTTAGCAATATTATAGGAGGAAAAGGGGCAATATATAAAATGAATTATATTTCTAATATACTATCAGTGAAAAAGCTGAAACTGTAATTAACAAAAAAAATACCATTTATAGTAACATCAAAAATATAAAATGATTAGGTGTAAACCTGTCAAAGGGTGTGCAAGACTGGTACACTGAAAATGACAAAGCATTGCTAAAACTCACTCAAGGACACTTTTAAAAATGTATACATATATCATATTTGTGGATTACAAGATTAATTTTTTCAGATATCAATTCTCCCTAAATTGATTTACAGATTCAATGCAAGCACAGTTCAATTGTGATTCCAGAAAGTCTTTTTTCTGGAAATTAACAAGCTTATTCAAAAATCCTTGTGGAAAAGGACCTCGGAGTGTCTAGAAAATTTTGAAAAAGAACAAAGTTGAAGGACCAATATTATATGACTTCAGGGCTTATAAAAAGCTACACTAATCAAGAAAGTCTGATATTGGTGTGAAGATAGACAAATTGGGTAATCACTTGTACAAAAAATCAGCTTAGATCCATACTCCACACCATATACAAATATAACTTCAAATAGGTAGTAAACCTAAATGTAAAACTGAAAACTATACAAGTTATAGAAGAAAATGCAAAAGAAAATCTCTGTGGCTTTGCATCGGACAGATTATTTCTTAGATACAATACCAAAAGTATGATTGATAGTAGAAAAAATGATAAACAGCACTTTACAAAAATTAAGAAGTTCTGTTCTTGAAAAGACATTTTAAGAGAATAATAGGCCACAAGCAAGCAAAAATAATTGCAAAGCATTTATCTGATAAGGCCTTCAACCACAATATAAAAGAATGCTCAAAACTCAATAAGAAAATAAACCAATAAAAACTAGACAAAATATTTGAATAGACACTACCAATTAAGATATATAGATGGCAGATAAGCATATTAAAAAATAGTCAATATCATTAGTCATTAGGAAAATGTAAAATAAAATCACTTCACATTGTTAGAATGGCTAAAATTAATAATACTGACCAAGTTCTGGTGAGGATGTCAAGCAGTTGACATTCTCCTACATTGTTGGTGGAGATGTAAAATGGTTAACTACTTTGGAAAACAGTTTGGCAGTTTCCTAAAAAATTCAACAAACACCTACTAATCACCTAACATTTCAACTACCAGGAATTTACTCAAGAAATAAAAGCTTATGACCACACAAAGACTAGCCCATGAAAATTCTTAGCAGCTTTATTTACAATAGCCAAAAACTGGAAACAGCCCAAATGTTCATCAACAGGTGAATAGATAAACAAATCTATACAATGGAATTGTATTCAGCAATAAAAAGGGGTGAACTGTTGATAAACAATGACAGAATGGCTGACTCTTAAAATAAATATGCTGAGTAAAAGAAGTTAGACCAAGAACCAGTATATACTGTGTGATTCCATTTTTTATATAAAATTCTAGAAAATGCAAACAAATCTATATACTATCAGCAGCTGTCTAAAGGTTGAGGTTCTGAGAGGGATGGGAGGGAGGGATTCCCAAGGGGTACATGGAAAGTCTGGGGTTAACGAATATGTTCATTATCTGGATTGTGGTTATGGTTTCATAGATGTTTTCACATGTCAGAACTTATAAAACTACACTTTAAATATGTGCAGTTTATTATATGTTAATTATACACCAGTAGACCAGTTACAAAATTCTAATAGTTTTTTTTTATGGAAAATCAAAGGTTGTTTCCAAACCTTGTGTAAATAGGGCAAAGTGTCAAGTAGAGATCAGATAATTTTGAAGAACAAAACTGGAGGACATATACTATCATACATCAAGACTTATCATATAGCTCATTAATTGAGAAGTGTGATCATGTCACAGGGATGGAGATACAGACTAATAGAATAGATTAAGGAGTTGACCTACATAGTTATCTGATTTATGAAAAAAGTAGCACTACATGCCAGTGGTGAAAAGTGCTCTTTTCAATAAATAGTACTACATCAATTGAATATTCATAGAGAATAGAATAAATCTTGACTTCCAGCTTATACCACACACTAAAAACAACTCCAGGTGGCTTGTAGATCTCCATGTGAAAGACAAAACATCTAGAAAATAACATAGAAGATAACCTCATCACCTTGGGGGCTGGCAAAAGGTATTTTTTAATGTTTATTTATTTTTGAGAGAAAGAGCAAGTGTGTGTGCCTGCACAAGTGGGGGAGGAGCAGAGAGAGGGAAACAGAGGATCTGAAGCAGCTCCTGCCTGACAGCAGTGGGCCCAATGAGGGGCTCGAACTCAGAACTGTGAGATCATGATGCCACCTGACATCAGTTGCTCCACCAACTGGACCACCCAGGGACCCCAAGTTTTTTAAACAGGGCACGGAAAGCACTAACTACAGAGGAAGAGACAGATAAATTGGACTACATTACAATTGAAAGTTCTGCTCAACACATACCATTTAAACAATGAAGAGGCAACCAAAAGAATATACAATATGTATATACCCCTAATATCACTTATATCCTACAAATCAATAAGAATTAGATGGTTAATTAATTTAATTTGCTTTTACAATGGACAAAAGACAAACAGAAACTTCATAACAAAGAAGGGTATCTTTCCAATGACATCTGGAAAGGTGGTTAACTGCTTTAGTCAACAGGAAAATGCTGATGAAAATAAAAGTGAGACACCATAACACACCTACCATAACGATACAATTTTTAGTAGGTGACAATACCAAATACTGACAAATACTGACAGAGTTGTAGAACTGGAACTCCCATGTATTGCTGATGGGAATACAAATTGGTGCAATAATTTTAGAATACTCTTTGGAAATATCTAAATTAAAACATATATGCATTATGTAGGACCCCACAATTCCACACGTGGTGATAAATTCAATAGAAATATATTATTAGTGAGAATATAACTGGTACAGGCTTAAAGAGAACAATTTGGCAGTATCAAGTGATATCCAGCAAAACTACACCATAGAAATTTTTATAAAAGTACTAAAGCCAATCCATCGACAGAGATGTTTGATATAGTAATATTTGTAATGGTAAGAATGAATATTGAATTTTCTGCTTTAATAACATTTCTTGTGATAGATTCATCTTTATTTAAACCTGTAAAAATCATTTACCATTCTTTGGATACTTTATTTTAAGAGTATAAGAACACACTCATTCAAAAATGTATTATAGCCCATCCAGGAGGCATATAAAAAAAACAAGGAATCTGACTCAAGATGGAAGGAGAAGGTGTGAACATTTCATGAGCTCAGGAAACATGGCTTGTACACTCAGTCCCAACGTGGCCCAGAGAGGGACAATGAACCCTGATGATAACTGCCATGTATTATACTGACTACCATGTATTCAGCCAGATTCTGTGAAAAGAGCTTCACAGAAAGTATCCTTCCTTATAGTCCTCTTGGGAGGGACTATTATTCCCTTTATTAATGAGCAACATGAGGCTTGATTAGGTGACTGTACCCAAAGTCACAATTTTTAAGTGGTAGAGCCTGATAATTCTGTTTCCTGGAAGACTTCAATAAATATTGGTTGTGGGCATCCTTGATTAAATTGAAGGAAGAAAGAACAATGAAGAAGGAAAGGAGGACACAGGTAGATGACAAGACCCCAAGGCACTGACCTTCAGGAAAAAAACCATTTCCCGGAGGGGAATAATGGGTGAAATCAACCTAACACTCTTGTCTCAAGAAGCTTGTATGCTGAGCAGATTATCAGGACAGGCCCATCTGGCAAGGGAGCTTCCCTCTCCAATTTATTCTGTACAACTCTACACTCTGCCCTCTCCTCTCCAATCACACTCTTTCTTCGCCTCCTGATTCAGTGGTTGTCTGTCCGCGCTGGTTACCATTGAGCTGTCTGTCATTCTGGTCGTCTTCATCACTTTGGCTTTTATGACATTACTACCTCCAGGTCACAGGTGCCTTTGATGAGGCTGTGAGAGACATATAGTCATTCTCCCGAGGGCTAGCCACCTCCTAGGGACACAGCCATGGAAGCACCACATAGGTCACCTGCAGAGATCCTCACAGAATTTTATCTTCACTGCCTAGATGGGGTACTTTCCTTCTTCTCTTCTGGCCCTCAAGAGCCTTTCCCTTCTCATCTCCTCTCTGAAATTGGCCTAAGCCATTCCCAAAGACAAGCCTTGGACCTCAGGCCACACTATTGCAGGCCCAGCCAAGATCCCTAAGTTTTCAAGTCACATTGAGAGACTCTCACTGTGTGTGAGATACTCACACCATGTTTTAAATGATTGGGAAGAGATTACATGAGGAAGAAAATCACCATCAACATTTCAATACATTATTCTGCCACATTTCCCTGGGTGGGGTGGTACCCTGGGTGAGGAACATAGTAAGATGATTAGGTTTGAAGCACAAGCCACAAGACTGGCTTCTGGTGTGATAAATTATGGTACCTCTAAGTTAACCAACAGGAGTCATGAAGAAGGCAATTGAATATATAAGTCTAGAACTTTCTAGCTAACTTCCTATAGAATCCCATGGAAAAGCCCATTATTTTTCCACTTAGCCATCTCCAATATGGACAATAATAGATTTTCTTACCATTCAATAGCTTATAGAGCAGGCCTATTTATATCTAGCAGGCTATTTGATTCTCTAGTTTTACCAGTATTCTGAAAACTACTTACAGCTTCATTTTAGAAAAAGACAAGAAAAGAAATTCAACAAAATATTTTTTCCCTAGGAGTAGTTAAGACCCATGAACTTATATAAAAGCACTTTGAGTTTAAAATAAATTATTGCAGGTGAAGAAAATTATGTCCTTGGAGATCAATGTCCCATTTTCAAATAACCACAATCTCCCTTCTGTTTCACCTGCTTCCTACAATGCATTGTTGGATTTAAAAAAAAAAAAAAAAAAGGCTTATAAATTATTTAAGACATTCTAAAAAACTTTCACTCAAAAAACTGCTGAGTTAATACTAGCTGGGCAACCTATCCACAACTTCGATGCTATTACCTTCTGCTGAAAACACAATGTTCCAAACACAGAGGAACCCAAAATATGGCTTATTGTATAAAAGTTCAAGTTCTACTCATCTGATATGTTATAAAACCATGCCATGGATACTCTGTGCTTGCAGTTTTCTATTACATTGACAGATTTTTGTTCATGTCATTTGTATCACAGTGGGTTAAATTGTAAAACCACCTCACAGTTCCAGCAAAAGGAAATATAAACTGAGAAATACTATGGAGTTTATTGCATTTGAGCGATGTATACACAAGAGCACAGTCACCTGGAAATGCCACAGTGAAACTGCCACTGCCAACCACAGAGCTCACAGGTCTGTTCAAAGATCCTTATCACCTCATCAGGGAGAGCAAACCCACCCTCTTGAGGCCAATCTGCACGCTTCCATCACTGAATGTGGGAGAGAAATGCCATCATGAAAAGTTCATGTCATTCGGATCTCCTTTTATTGCACAAATTTCAAAATCTGGCTCAAATTTGCCATGGTCTGGAGCCAGCAAACATTACTTCCTATCATCAATATTATAAAAGTGGGTAATTTAAAAAACCTGGGTGGTTTCTCATGATGTTTTAAAATCCAGAATAAATAAAGAAAACACAGTTGCCTATGTAATAAACAAAATGATGTCAACTTCCCATTATAGTTATCCTCTGTAACATTGATGTTAGAAGTGAGATTTCAGCAAAATTCTGACAATATTATGGGCAGAGACCCAGACAGAACAAGTTCCTGCCTTGTTCATGCACTCTCCCTGAGAAAAACTGGACTGAGTAAGTAGTTATGTGCAAAATATACAAAAGACTGAGAGTCAAAGTAAAACTTAAATAAGACCTGGGGAAACATTCAATATCCCCCAGCACCTGAGTCTTTGGTAAAAGCTACATTGGAAAACAGTTTAGGTTCCTGTTCCCTCCACTGATCCCTCACATGTTCCCACCACGATCTGAGATGATGGTGTCCCCAGAGTAGGGATGAATTATAGCCCTACCTGGATGCAGGGAGAAAAGGCCTTCCTTCCTAACATGTAGCGCAACAAATGGTCTGACCAATTTGATCAGCAAAAAATTCTTGGCTGTATAGAGCCAGGTGGTCTGGGCTGAGGCCAGTCTGATGCAGAATAGCTTTTATTACAGTGAATAATGGCTTTTTCCAAGACAAATTGATAGTAATTCTATCAAAACGTTATTGATCATCACAGTCAAAATGTTGCCACAAGTGCTTTTTTTTCTTATGTGCTTACCGTGTGGCATTTTAAAAATTAGTTAATTGGAATATGATAAAATAAGATATGTGCAAGGTATTCGGCTGATTGCTAGGGAGAATGTGGCAATAAATAAATACATAAGCATTCTCCTCAAAGGATTTACAATCTGGAAGAAAAAAAACCCACAAGATAAGCAATTTATTCAATAAGTGGGTCTACACTATTGCACAGAGAGGCAATGAGAATTAAGAACAGAGGGCACCTGGATGGCTCAGTTAAGCGTCCGACTTCGGCTCAGGTCATGATCTCATCATCGTGGGTTCGAGCCCAGAGCTGAGCTCTGGGCTGACAGCTCAGAGCTTGAAGCCTGTTTCAGATTCTTTGTCTCCCTCTCCCTCTGACCCTCCCCTGCTCTTGCTGCCCCCCACTCTGAAATAAAGAAAACATTTAAAAAAAATTTTTTTAAAGAAAGAATTCAGAACGGGAGTCTCATTTAGACTGAAAATACAAGAGGAAACTTTGAGGAGATAGTTGGATTTGAATGATACCTGAAAAGATTGGTAAATGTTTTAAAAATAAATATTGTAGGGGGCGCCTGGGTGGCTTAGTCGGTTAAGCGTCCGACTTTCGCTTAGGTCATGATCTCGCGGTTCGTGGGTTCGAGCCCCGCATCGGGCC
>NW_027530644.1:2937624-3018747 GCF_008692635.1 Crocuta crocuta | reverse complement strand
GGGCTCTGTGCTGACTGCCAGCTCAGAGCCTGGAGCCTGTTTCAGTCTGTGACTCCCTCTCTCTCTGACCCTCCCCTGCTCACGCTGTCTCTCTCTCTCTCTCCTAGAAATAAATAAAAAACATTAAAAATATATATATATAAATATTCTAATTTTCCCATAATAAAATTAGGGCACAATTGATAGCTTTGCTAGGGGGAAAAACACTTAATGAGGGAAAAGAAATAAATCCCGCAAGATCCCAACTCTTTGTTAGTTCATTTATTTTGAGAGAGGAGAGAGAGAGAGAGAGAGAGCAGGGGGAGCAGAGAGAGGAAGAAACGGAATCTCAAGCAGGGTCCATGCTGTCAGCTCAGTGCCTGGCTCAGGACTCCATCTCACAAACCATTTGATCATGACCTGAGCTAAGATCAAGAGTTGTGCGCTTCACTGAGGGAGCCACCGAGGTGTCACAACTTCATCCTTTCCTATTTGCATTTGTCCATTTATAGATCTTTGGTCCTCCCTCCAGCTGAGCGGCCAAGTGGCCCTGGAGTCTTGCCTGGTTTCAGCAGTGCCAGAGGCACCAGCAGAGCCAGTGCCGGAGGAGAAGAACATTGAGTGGGGCAGGGCTGTAGGGATAAAGATACCTTTAAGTTCCTCAGGAGAGACAATGTGACATCCTACCTCTGCCAACAGCCATTGTGGGCAGTGAACAAAACTAAGAGTTGTGGAGCTATATAAGGCGCTGAAGATTCTCAAAAATCAACAAGAAGGAACCAAGGAGAGGAAAAACCAACTAAACTGCCTTTGGTCAAGGAGTCAGAATCTTAAGTGATTAACATGTGGGTATTACCCTAACTGTGGCCTCGTTTTAGTCATAGGTAGGCGCTGTGACTTTCCCGTTACGCAGTCAACAGAGAATAAAATATACAGATTGGTGGCTCTCGAGACCCGTGTGAAAACAGGGAAAAATAGTCACCGGACTTTGTGCTCCACTTAATATTGCCTATTCCCCCTCTCTCTACTTTTGAGGCAAAGCATCCAGCCCGGTTTTGGAACAGTGGCATAATGAAAAGTAATGTGGAACTGCTAGTTCCACAGTTAAGAAAACAGTAACGCAGCAAACAAACCAGATTGTCTCTTCTCCGATCTTGCTTGAGACACATAACTGAGCAAAACGGTTCACAGGACAAGAAGAACATACAACGGGAGGGCTGTGAAACCATGCAGGTACCCCAGCTGCGTCCACCTCCATACGACTTAAGTCATCTCTTCCCGGTTCGTCTCGGGGGAAAGACAGATGAGTGCTAAAAGAAAATCCTCAGAGAAAGAAAGAAAACGACTATTCTCTTACTTCTGTAACTAAATACAGTTTTAAAAATAAATCCAATGTTTTCGTTTTAAACTTTTCCTACTTTACAAAGATATCAAAGCAGGAAGAATTTTTAAAAAGGGAAAATTATCCTACACAGTAGTGACAGAATGACAGGTTTAGGTTAACAGAAACCGGATTAAGTGCTTTGTCTCTCTTCCTAATAGGTCCTCGATTATGGGAATATCTAATTAAGTAAATTTCCGTGTATGATAACTGGCACTTAACACCCCAAAACAATGCAGTGGTAAACAACAAGAAGACAAGGACAAAGTTGAAGCCTAGAATCAGTCTTTCCATCTGAAGACTCCTGTGTTTCATTGGAAACAGTGAGAATGTGGGAGAGTGAGGAGTGTGAGAAACAAAAAATGTAAAATAATGTAACATGCGCTTTAATAATTGCTCATGCTTTTTCAAAGAGAAGACAGCTGAGGCCTCCATATTGAAAAAAAGTAAATTTGAGGTCATTCTTTTTTCAATAGAAATTTCTCCCTGCATCCATCACCAAACAGCACAATGTGGAAATTTAATTGAATGTTGTCTATGCCTAGGGAACTGTGAATAATGGCAACAAGGACGGTAAATAATAATTCAAGGTCCTCTGGAAATCTTAACTTTCAAGTAAAACGGTAACGCTCAAAATACTTCCCAGTTGAAAACAAAAATGTAAATTGTCTATTACTTTCAGTAAACATATCTAACAATACTGGTACTGGATATGGGGAAGGGGACTGTGAACAAAGAGAGATGATCCTCATTCTTTACATATTTCTCCTTTCTTTATTGCTCAAGGGAAAATGAGAGCTATTATCATCAGGGCCTTATCAATGAAAGAGAGAAAGGTCATGATAGGAAGGTTATTCCATCAAGTCTATGCTGGCCTTCCATCTGACTAGAAGGGCCTGGCCAACTCCACTTTAGGACTTCATCCTGCCCAGAATAATCACCAGCTATGACACAGACTTTCATGTTGGATCAGAGGAAGGATTTTAATTATATATAGTGCAGTGAAAAAAAACACTAGTCTAAGAGTCTGGGGTCTATGATGTTATCTATACTCTGCCATGAATAGCTGTGTGATCATGGGTGACCATGTAGGGATCAGTTTCCCCGTCACATGAAGAGGCTGGACTAGGTCAGGGAGTGGCAAACTTATTGTGTAAAGAGCCAAATAATAAATATTTGGGGCTTTGAGAGCCACACGGTTTTTGTCTAATTTCTCTCAACGGTGCCATTGAGTCCAGCATAAAAGCAGCCACAGATATTACATGATCAAAGAAGCGTGGCTGTGCTCCAATAAAAATTTATTTACAAAAACAAGTCGCAGGCTGGATTTGGCCCAGGGGTTTTGGTTGGCCAACCCCTGGACTATACAACCTGTTTATCCCTTCAAGCTCTGCAAAGCTGTGAGTCTATAATTCTAAAAATGAGATCAGCAGAATGAGACTTATCAGACAGGCTAAGAGTCTGCTGACAGATGCTGGAATACTTCAGGGCAATTCAGAATGCTTTGTTAGCTTCTGGAGCCTATGATCCACCCACATCTAGCAGTGCAACAGGGCAAGGAAATACCTAAAAAAATTTTTTTCTAAAAAGTCTAAGAATTGAAAAAGAAGCAATAGAAATGTCATTATTGTGAAAGATATGATTGTGTATATTTAAATAGAGAGAAGTTATCGAATTAGATCACCCATAAGTTGGTCAACTTTCTATTCATCTCAGATTTGTCCCATTTTTCCCTTGTCCTATACTATATTAAAAAACAACAAAACTCTGCAATCTCTTTTGCCCTCTAGCTTCAATGGAAGACACTGGCTAACTATGAGTCAGCAAAAGGTAGGAAAATCAGGGGGATTTCCCTCTCTGCCTCCCTCTCTCTCTCTCTCTCTCTCTCATTCTCTCTCTTTTTTCTCTCTCTATCTCTAGCTCTCCTACTCCCCCTATCTCTATCTCTCTCCCCCTCTCTCTGTCCTTCTCTCTCTCTCTCTCTCTCATTCTCTCTCTTTTTTCTCTCTCTATCTCTAGCTCTCCTACTCCCCCTATCTCTATCTCTCTCCCCCTCTCTCTGTCCTTCTCTCTCTCTCTCTCTCTCTACTTCCTGTGGCATCTCCAGCAACTAGAGTCTTCCTAGTTCCCCTGCAGAGACTATCTGCGGTTTCACTTCTGCTGAATGATGCTCAGGGTTTCAGGAAAACTACCTCCTTTCTTTATTCCACCCCTCCAGAAATAATAGGAGCAGCTTACTATTCTTTTCTAGTTTGGGTTGCCCCATTACCTCTTGTCTTTTGATTCTCTATTCCTCTATCATCTTGGTTATAAATCCTTATATTGAGTTCCCTCTGTATAAATACTTAGGATAGTTTCTCTTTTCCTGTTTGGAAAACAAGTTGCTACATACAAATCAACATACAAAAATTTATTTTGCTTCCCTATAACAACAACAAACAATTAGAAAATGAAGTTAAAAAATACTATTTGCAATAGTGTCAAAAGTATAAAATACCTAGGAATAAAACTAATGAAAAATCTGTGAATCTTCTACACAGAAAAGTATAAAACACTATTAGGGGAAATTGGGGGAAAAAATCTAAATGATTTAAAGAGAAATTATTGTTTATATAGAACATACAAGCACTAACTGTAAAAAAAAAAGTGATAAATTAAGAATATAACAAATTTAAAATCTTCAGGGTACCTGGGTAGCTCATTCAGTTACTTAACTCTGACTCTTGATTTCAGCTCAGGTCATGATCCCAGGGTTGTGGGATCGAGCCCCTTATCAGGCTCTGTACTGGGCATGGAGCCTGCTTGGGATGCTCTCTCTCCTCCTTCTCTGCTTCTCCCCTGCTCATGCTTTCTCTCTCTCTCACTTTCTCAAAAAAAAATATTAAAAAAAATAAATGTCCATCAACAATAAAATGGATAAATAATCATATATTCCCATTATAGAGCACTATACACCAGTAAAAATAAACAAAATACAGCTACATGCAACAATGTGAATAAATCTCTTAAAATACTGTCAAGCAAAAGAAGCCTGTTGTGGGCACACTCTATTTGCCCCTCCAGGTCCACTCTCCATCTTTCTCTGCCCATCTCTGTGTGTAGGATCCTTAGCTGTGTGGATTTCTTCAAACTGGTCACTTGCTCTATCGATTTTTGTCAGATCCCACTACTAAGAGGCAGATGAGACCACAAGAGAAGAGATGTCAGGATATTTCTCTGCCAAAGGCCACATTTCTCTCCCTTTCTGAGGTAGGGAGCATGGGATTCCTAACTGCTTGTCCCTGCAGACCTAGAGGTAGTAAAGGCTCCCCACCTCCCCACTAGGGTTAGTCCTGGTTAGTCCCTTGTCAATTTTCTTTAATCTTGCACACAACATGTATATAGTCTCTTTATAAAATCCTTTTAAATCCTCCTTTTGAATATGCTATTTGTTTCCTGCCAGGAAACTAACCAATGCAAAGCCAGATCCTAAATGCTTACAAAATATATTTCCATAAAATTAAAAAATAGACTAAACTACAATGTGAAGGAATACATACATGGGTGGCAAAATTATAAAGAAAAGGGAGGGAGTAATTACCATAAGAGTCAGGAGTGTGGTTGCTTTGTGGGAAGAGAAGGAGATGTGATTGGGAAGGAACACACAACAGTTCTGGAGTGCCAGCAACATTTTGTTTATTTACCTGAGTGATAGTTAAATACTGTTTTACCTTATAAAAATTTATTAAGGTGTACATTTATACTTTATGTATTTTTACTACATTGTTGCCGTTGCCATTGTTCATCATAGAAAGAGCTTAGAAAAAATAAGGGGGAATTTTGATTGCTATATCCCATTAAATTTTCTGCATCCTATTAAATGTGCTACTGTTTTAAGAATATAGACGTCAAGCATACAATTTAATCAACCTCACACAGTTTGGAAAGCGAAGCAGAAATCAAGAATGTTGAAAACTGTTTCTTCTAACTGTACTGAGATTTGACCAGGAATATGGGCTTATAAGCCTCCAGTTGATTCAGTGGACCCAGAGGAAAATAGAACAAAAGGCAGGAATTTAGAGCAGTTCAGAATATGTGAGCAAGAGGAGCACAATGATAATGAAAAGGAAGAGATCATAAAAAGATTTCCAGAAATATACAAAAGCAAGTTAATTTTAAAATTGCAAAGGCATGTGGATACAAAAAGAGTACATGGGAAATGTATGTTTACATCTGGGCTCAGGCTATTAACATGGGAACAATTTCATTTGATGTGCTCATTTGGTTATTAACTTCTGGATAATGCTCATGATACCTCAATAATTAATAGGTAAGTAGAAAATTCAAAACGTTTACTTGCTCAGAACTATAAAAAATTTCTTACCAAAGAGGAGAAAACAGGAAATATATATATATATATATATATAGAGAGAGAGAGAGAGAGAGAGAGAGATCATGCAAGCATAGTGATGGCAGAGGGAAGAACCTCAGGCAGGCTCTATCCTCCATGCAGACCCTGATGTGGGGTTCAATCCCACCAATCCTGGGATCATGACCTGAGCCAAAATCAAGAGTCAGATACTCAACGAACTGAGTCACCCAGGCACCCTTACAGTCTATATTAAGTATGTTTTCTAGCAGTCAAGTTTGGAAATATTTGGAAAATAGATATAGGTCATTGGATAAATGCAGATTATCAATGCAGTCACATTAATGTCTTATTAAGTATCAATGCAATCTACTGTGTGGAAAAACTACAGGCTCCAATCCAGCACCACTAGTTGTATGTATTCAAATCTTACAGATTATATAAATTACTTATTTGTAAAGTAGATAACATTCTAAAACACTGTTGTGCCTAGACTAATTAATGAACCACGAGACAAACACAATCTCTCAGAGAGTCTCAAAAAATTTCACATTAGCTTAAAAATTCACTATAAAGTTTAAAAATAAGGGGCGCCTGGGTGGTTCACTCGGTAACATCCAACTTCGTTCAAGTCATGATCTCGTAGTTCCTGATCTCATGGTTCCTGAGTTCGAGCCCCCCCTCAGGCTCTGTGCTAATAGCTCAGAGCTAACAGCTCAGAGCCTGGAAACTGCTTCTGGCTCTGTGTCTCCCTCACTCTCTGCCCCTCCCCAGCTCATGCTGCCTGTCTGTCTCAAGGATAAATAAACACTAAACTAAATGAATAAGTAAGTAGGTAAATAAACAAATAAGCAAGCATTGTTAGGATTAGAAAAGCTTCTCTGCTGTGGAGAAGATAACATAGAACACATTCCATTCAGTGGAAGAAGTCTTGGGTCATGGCTGAGTTGGAGGGTATCCTTCTGTATTCTTTGGTATTTTTAGTTAGTGTGATTTGAATCCTGTGGCCATAATACCTGTATTGGAATATAATCTGCTATAAAAGCAACATCTTTAGATTTTTTTCATTAATCCAGGCTATTATCGGAGGTAGCATTTTCCGCATGTAAATATTTTGTCATAATCCTTTGATGCTTCCAAGAGAACTAGAGTACTTGGGGAAATTCAAATTCTACATGGCAATTTAACTGCCATCTGAAATGCCAGATTTTTACTGCCAATTTTTTTCAATGTTAAATTGTATTTGTTTCTTTGAAATACATATTTATACATGGCTTAAAACTGAAATAAGGTATTCTGTGTAAAAGCTTTCTCCCTCCCCCACCACACCTCTTTTCCAGGCAACCAGTTCCCAATACATGAGCAGTGTGTATAACTGAGAGGAGCCATCTCAGAAATCCAGACATCAGTCTCTCCCTTCCCACTCTGAGGTAATAATACTATAAGGATCCCACTTGCCACTATGAAAAAAGATCCTTACAAACAAACCCATCCGGAGAAGTCCTCTAAGTCCCTGAGTGGGTTAGGACATACATCATCCCACAAAGGCAACCAAGGCTTAGAAGAACTGATCAGTCTCTGTGTGTTCACTGGCTGTGGTCATCAGCCAGTGGCTGGCTTATGCAGCATCACACAAAGATAAGGGTCTCTCCCAATTCTTGAACCCACTTTAGGAGTCTTTTTTCATTAGCAAGGAGTTTGCTCTTACTCTTCCTTGTGTTGTTCTGTAAGTGTTACTCTCCCATATGCTGTTGATCACAAACCATTTATAAATATTCTACAAGATTCCACAAGATCAGTGTTTGCCATTATTCAAACATATATTCATGTTTGAAATTTTTACCCACTTCATGTGCTACAAGTTAACAATTTTGTGATGTAACATGAAGTCTATTTCTTATACCAGTTTTACTGACCTTTTATTTTGATTTAACTTCCTTACTTCGGGAAGAAAGAGTAGGGTGATAGATTAAAATGTGGGTGAAATTTGGTTGAATTTTCAGTGTTCAACACTCACTGCTCAAAGATGGTTCTCAAAGAGGATTGAGGATGCATTTTGCATTCTTGCCCATCTGTGTTTTTTCCCAAATAAGTATATAATGCTCTTTAATATGAAATTATAACCTATTAAAATACATAAGAGGCTATTGTTCCCATTTACAGATAGCAAAACTAAAGTAGTGATGGCCGAAGTGACTTTGCCAACTGTATCTGAGAGAGTCAGTGGGGAAACAGAATCTCAAATGGGGTCCCTCCAGCCCCTGGTCTATTTTTTAGCCCACTGGCTGGCTCTCCTGTCTTCTTTTATAAGAGCTCGGTATCTTGAAAGCATCTCTCAGAGACACCTCTGAGGTTAATGCTTTAGAAAAACCTATCAAACATAATGACTTTGATAGAGACCATTTCACATTACTTTTACCAATCTATTTTTCTTGGTTCATGCTCTCAAAAATGTCTAACTTTTCCCAATGACACAGTTCACACGGATTCTAGTTTTTTTTTTTTTTATCAACATAGGCAAAGATTTAAGCTGACTGTCTAGGAGGCAAAAAGAAAATGACAGTAGAATTCATCTCTCCAGGATAGATGGAGAATATGCAGTACATCTCCATTTTATGTACATACATACATTTTGTGTACATAATACATACCCAGTATCGCATTACCCAGCAACCACTACAGCAGCAAAAGGGGACAATCTTGGCAGCTTCATGAGATCCTTGAGAAATCTCCGTCCTCCTTTGCCCCAGCCCCATCCCAATTCATCCCTAGACCATTCTTTATGGCTATTATGGTTCCCAATATAAGTGGCTCCAGAGACTTATGGTGTGGGTTTTATGGTAAGAGAAATACAAAATATGGAATATGGAATTTCCAGATAGTAGAGGGTTCTAGTGACATCTATTTAGTCTAATCCCCTCATAGACAGGATTTTAAAAAGACCGAATTTTCTAATTCATTAACAAATAATGGGCTCTACTTCTTAAGAATTTGCATCTCCATGAAGAATTAAAGCCATTTGTCTAGTTTACCTAATACTTTTTCCAGGAGAAAGGGCCTGGAGTAGAGCTGGGGATCCCCTGCAAGGGGAATATAGGAAAGGGAGTCTGTAAGTGCCAGGTGACTCACTGATTCTCCCTCACCCCCTTTCATCAGAGCTGCTATTTCCCTGTAAATATAGGTATTTTACCTCCTCCAGGGCATGTTTTCATGAGATACAACTTATCTCTACACCATGAAGCCAGTGGCATGCTCTTAAATCCAGAGAACTGGAGTAAAATATTTGAGCAGGGTTAGGCAGGTCCAACCTTTAAGCTGCCAAGCTACTCAAAGCCGGGATTTGGTCCTCAGGGGCTAATCAACAAGCCAATTCAGATATGAGGAGTCAGAGAGTTCCATATAGGTCCCATTCCTCAAGAAGGATATGAAGTCAAATCAGAGAGTATATGCAACCAGGTCCAAGAAACACCATAGAAGCCTAACTATGGGATAGAGCTAAGCATTAGGAGCATGAAACAAATGGAACACAGCTGGTCAGAGATTGAAGTACAAAGCGTCTATGCAATTTTAGATTGGAGAATCCACCACTTTCTTTAATTTAGCAGTGGACAGAATACCCAGGGCTGCATCTGACTGGCTTAAAACAGAGACTCCTTTTTGTGGGAATTTCCACTACATATCATCTCAAAAGCCAGTAGGGAATTGTCATATCCATGTTCTATGCAAAATAGAAGTGCAATTTATTATCTGTAATCTACTTTATCTCTCCTTAGCATGTTTATTTGTCAGGCTCTTGGTTATAAGCAACAAAATTTGACAGTGGCTGATAAAGCAAAAAATGTATAATTCATAGAAGTATCGGCTGGGAGACCTAGCAACAAGGGCCAAGGATAAACTTGGGTACAATGTCAAAAACCATGTTGCAGCTAGCCTGTTAAAGAAAAGCCACCACTGCTATGGCTTCACCAAAGAGTAGAGAAAACCACTGTGGTCACTGCCACCACTGCACCGGCAAGCAGGAGGCTGCACTGAGACCTGTTTGTGCATACTGCTCCCTTCTGTATCAGTCTGTCATGGGTATTGCTGATGACTCACTCCTAGGCTACATGCTACATTTTAGCTGCAAGAGAGGTTATAAACTCAACAGTTGGCTCTTTTTTAAAAATATTTTTTGAAGTTTATTTTTATTTTTGAGAGAGAGAGAGAGAGGCAGAGCGTGAATGGGGGAGGGGCAGAGAGAAGACACACAGAATTCGAAGTAGGCTCCAGGCTCCGAGCTGTCAGCACAGAGCCCGATGTGGTGCTTGAACTACCATGAGATCATGACCTGAACCGAGGTCAGAAGCTTAACCGACTGAGCCACCCAGGTGCCCCTTGACTCTTTACTGAGGATGTGGGATTCAAACATGAAAACTACTCCAAGTATAGAAAAACTGTCCAGAACATAATGGGCAAATTTTGACTGGGCTACCAAGATAGTTCAATGGGGGAAAATACTCTTTTCAGCAAATGGTGCTGAACAACTAGATGTTCACATGCAAAAGAATGAAATTGGAACCATTCCTGACACCACATACAAAAATTTACCCAAATGGAGCATAGGCTTAAATATAAGAGCTAAGGCTATAAAATGTTTAGAAGAAAACATAGGAGTAAATCTTTGTGACCTTCAGTTAAGCAAAGCCTTCTTGGATATGACACCAAAAATATGAGGCCAAAGCAAAACAAAACAAAAAATAGGACGTCATCCAATTAAAAACTTATGTTTCAAATGATACTAAAAAGTGAAAAGTAATGCAGAGAAAAGGAAAAAACATGTAAACTATAAATGTTTTCATTGCTTCCTCTTTGACTCATTGGTAAGGGAGGGATTCCCACACTAGAGTTATGGGAATGGCTGTATATACAACACGGACACAAACAGATGAAACGGGCCACAGTTCATTAGTCACTATACTCACAGCCCATTGGGACAAGGATACTGTGGCATGTGGAGCCACAAGGAAGTTGCACTCAGGAACAGATTGTACAACGAGGAGCTGTGGAGGACAATTTCATAGTAGCAAGAAAGTAGGATGACCCTTGGTCCCCAAGAAAGGATGCAACTGGCTTATTTGAATAAACCTATGGGTTGGCTGAAACCTCCTATTCAAGACTAAGCAAGAATCACATCTGTTCTGTTTGATATGGAGAGTTGTTTAAGGGACCTTATACACGGGAGCAGAATGGGAAGAGGAACTGGAAGTTAGGCCATCCAAATCCTTGCCAATTTTTCCGGATGTTAAGGCAGCATATGGGGGCACCTGGTGGCTCAGTCGGTTAAGCGCCCCGCTTCGGCTCAGGTCGTGATCACATGGTACGTGGGTTCGAGCCCCACGTTGGGCTCTGTGCTGACAGCTAGCTCAGAGCCTGGAGCCTGCTTCAGATTCTGTATCTCCCTCTCTCTCTGACCCTCCCCTGCTCACACTGTCTCTCTCTCAGAAATAAATAAAAAACATTAAAAAATTGTAAAAGGTAGCATACAATATTGAACCTTAATTTTATGTCTTAAACCACCATAAGACAACAAGTCTTATAAGGGACCCATATCCAGGGTATGCAAAGAACTCCTACAACTTATGGGTAAAAATACAAATTACCCAATTTAAAAATGGACAAATGGCTTCAATAGACATTTCTTCAGAGAAGTAAAAATGTCCGACAAAGCCTTGAAAAGATGTTTGACATTATCAGCCATTAGGAAAATGCAATCTGAAACCACTTTATACCTACTAAGATAACTATAATAATAAAAGAAAACGGACAAAAACATTTGGCAAGGATATAGAGAAATTGGAGCCCTCCTACATTGCTGTGAGGAATGCAAACTGATGCAGCTGCTTTGAAAACCAGTTTGGGCAGTTTCTCAAAATGTTAAGCATAGAGTTACCATATGAACCAGCAATTTCTTTCCTAAATGTATACCCAGGAGAAATGAAAACATATGTCCACATAAAAAGTTGTATATGAATGTTCACAGCAGAATTATTCATAATAGGCAAAAAGTAGAAACAACCCACATGTCCACCAAAACTGTTGAATGAATAAATAAAATGTAGTGTGTTTATGCAATGGAATATTATTCAGCAAAAAAAAAAAAAAAAAAAAAAAAAAATCAAGTATCAATACATGCTACAACAATAGGTAAACCTTAAAAGCAATACTAACCAAAAGAAGATAGTCACAAAAGAACACCTATTGTCTGATTTACTTTATAAGAAATGTCTAAAATGGGCCAATCTATAGAGACATAAAGTACCTTACTGGTTGCCTGTGGCTTGGGGTAGGGGATTCGTGCCTAAGAAGTGATTACTAATGATTATGTGTTTCTTTTTGGAGGATGAAAATGTTCTAAAATAGATATTGATGATGGTTATACAATTCTATGAAAGTGTTAAAAACCATGAAATTATACACTTTTAATGGGAGAGTTATATGGTGTGTGAATTATTGACATATAAAGTAGTTATTTTTAAAAAGGTATGAGTAGCTTTAAATATGACTGATTCCAGAAGTTTAACTATATTCAAATATCTACTTGAATCTTTTACTTGAAATATCTTCACAAAATTTGGAAAGCCTTTTCTATGGCTGATTGACTAGTACATATTTCCCTATAAATCTCCTATAACTTTGCCAAACCTGTTGATGGCAACAATGAGAAACACGGTAGTTAAGTAGGTAAATGAGAACTGCAATTTCATCTTTTAAAATGTTTATTTATTTTGAGAGAGGGTACATGTGTGTGATCTGGGGAGGAGCAGAAAGAGAGGAAGAAAGAGAATCCCAAGCAGGCTCTGTGCTGACAGCATGGAGCATGAACTCAAGAACTGTGAGAGCATGACCTGAACCGAAATGAAGAGCTGGTCACTTAACTGACTGAACCACCCAGGCTCCCCCGCAATTTCATTTTAACCATCTGTGTAAACAAGGTTTAGGGAATAGGCTGATAAGTTTTTAGAGAAAGAAAGGTTAATTGAAACACAACAGGTGAGACAATTGCTTCTCAAAAATGTTAGCTAACTTTTCCAAGATGCAAAGCCAACTGATAAAGATTTTGTGTATTGTGGAAACCTAATACACCATCCATGCTAGCCAGGCTCCATGATCCCTCCCAAGGATCCTCACCTCCTGTTATTTACATTCTTACGCAGTCCCCTCTTCCCTATCCCATTGCTCATTCTGAGAAAAACTAGCTGAATGTCATGATAATATTTAAGCAACTATAGAGAAGTCCATGTAAAAGGAACTAAGGTCTGCTAACAATCACCTGACTGAGCTTAGAAGCATATCCTCCCCGAGAAGCAAACCATGAGAGACTCTTGAATGCTGACAAAAACTGAGGACTGATGGATGTGGGGGGAGGGGGGATGGGCATGGAGGAGGACACTTGTGGGGATGAGCACTGAGTGTTATGTGGAAACTAATTTGACAATAAACTATTAAAAAAAAAAAAAAGAAGCATATCCTCCCCTACCTGAGCTTTCAGATGAGATTGCAGCCCTGCTTGTCAGTTTTTTGCAACCTTATGAGAGACCATGAGCCAGAATCATCCAGCTATGCCTCTCTTGAATCCCTGCCCCATAGAAATAGTGCGATAATAAATTGTTTTAAGCTACCAGGTTTGGGGAAAGTTTGTTATACAGTAATATCAACTAGTACACTCTTTATGCTCTCGCCACTCTAACTGCTACTTCTTATCTGAGTTAAATACTTACAGTCATTTTCCAGGTTGTATGGCTTAAAATTCAAACCCTAATCTCTCTGTTTGGGTAGGACTTTGATTTAGGTTTGTCCATTTAAGGAGAGGAAAATTAAATATCACAATATTTGTATATGTCTTTAATCTCATTAGGAGATTTTGCTACTCAATAAGAACAAGGTATGGTATTTCAAAGTAGGATAGCTTCTTAGGTATATTGTACCTGCTTTTGCTACCAGGATGATTAAATCCAATTACATCATGTTCCAAAGGTTCGTTAAGTCAGACTGGTACTGTGGACACTACCTCTTGCTCTCTGTCTGTGTTATCTGTAAACAATTCACCCATGTTTCTAAATCCACTCTGATCAATTTCCCAAGAGCCTCCCAATGTAACTAAGGAGCCATATGGGAAAATACAGAAAAGAAATCAGCATATTTTTTCCTCCACATTGTGGAAGCAAAATACACAAGAAGAAAAACATATTCACAGTGAAGTTTATTATGACTGACATCCACTGTTCCCCTGACCTCTTTCCTTCATTTAATAAAGATTCAGGCACCTGGCTCTCAGTCTCTTCTCCTCTCTAATCATGTCATCATTCTCAGTGATCTCACTAGAAAATAAAGAGGAGCAATCAGACAAGACTTAGTTAACTCTCCTTCCGCCAAAACTACTAACCAATCTGCATCTATATCTACAATGGAATTCTCATCCATGCTCCTATCAGTAGTATCTCGGGGCACCTGGGTGGCTCAGTCAGTTAAGCATCAGACTCTTGGTTTTGGCTCAGGTCATGATTTCATAGTTTGTGTGGTTGAGCCACGCATCAGACACACAGAGCCGCTTGGGATTCTCTCCTTCCCTCTATTTTTGCCCCTCCCCAGCTTGCTCTCTCTCTCTCTCTCAAAAAATAAACAAATAGACATTAAAAATTAGTTAAAATCTCCACGTGTGCTTTGCTCTTCATGTCTTCTTAAATACTCAAAAATTTTACTTCCAATATTTTCCAACCTCTCTTTCCTGGATTACCAATTTCTCTCTCTCTTTGTATGCACCCCACAAGTTTATCAGTATTCCTTAATCTCACTTCTCTGAAACTATTCTCTTTTAATCCCATATACCTCTTTGGCTCCTTTCCCATTTCTCTGACCTCCTTCCTGGGCAAAATCTCTCAAAGTAGATTTGATTCTTGGTTTCTGTGTCTTGCCATCTTTCATTTTTTACTAAACCCATTCTAGTTGAGTTTTTACACCATCATTCCACTGACACTTCTTTTATCAATTGGTACTAAATACTACATGTTTTGACACTTCCAGTGGACATTTTTCTATCCTCATTTTACTTAACCTCACATTTAATCTGGTAATCACTGTCCCCTTATTAACATACTCTCCTCCTTTGGTGCTGGGAATTCTGCAACATCACACTCTTCCTCCTACCTCTCTGGCTACTTCTGCTCAGGCTTCTTTCTTGAATCCTCCTCTTTTGTCTGACTTCCAAATGTTGCCACTTCACAGGGCTCAGTCCAAAGACATCTCTTCTCTCTCCTGCAAGTTGCTCGTCTACTTTCAACATGTGAAAGTCCATATAAAAGCCAAAGAATCCCACATTTATGCTTTCAGATTCATATATCCAACTGTCTACTTGAGATCTCTTGTTGCTATTCATGCATATTAAGCTTAATGTGTCTAAACAAGAGCTTTTCATTCCCAAATAAATTATTCTCCGAAGTATCCCCATCTACTTACACACTCACACCTGAAACTAAGTGGAGTGTTATACATAATTTTTCCTTTTCATTTCACCTTTATCCATAGTCAACCCAAAAGCAAATTTCCTAGAGACTGCCTCCAAAATGTGTCTTGAATCTATGTAGTTTATGTTGTATACCACCAACATAGTACAATCTGCCACTATCTTTCACCTGTAATACTGCCAGGGCCCCCCTTTTCAGTCTTTTAAGAGGAAGCTTGTAGAATGGAAAGAGCATAATGATATATTATCTATTGCTACGTAACAAATTTTCTCAGTTTCATTCTGTCTAATCTCTACCGCTACTAGACTGTAAACTCTATAAACAAACCATGCTTTTTATTCTTCATCCTACACCTAGTGTCTAGATCACTGCTCTGAATGTAATAAGCTCTCATTAATATTTGTTCAATAATAATGACCATGCTATAGAAGATTGATAAAATCAAAGAATATTCAGTTTAAGAACTACAAATCAAAAGACCTTTATAAGTAAACCTGCCATTCCTTTGCAAAAGGTACATGTGTTTTCAGTATGTCTTGCATTTAAGAAGTTTATTACATACAATAAGGCAAAATCACTGCATTCCCATTTCCACCAGCCACATATTCGTGTATGTTTGTGTGAGGTTGTTTTTATTTCTTCAACATCCTTTTCTACTCTTCTAATTACTATTTTCAGCACGTTCTGATTCAGATTGAACAAGATCTGTCCCCCCAAAATGCTCTTGATTCTTATTAGAGTATTTGACCTTAAAATGCCACCTATCAGAAGCCTAAAAATGTCAGCATTTCCCCAGATGCAGAGGCTTGTCTCATTCCTTTAACCACTAACCTAAATGATAAATCAAAGATATTCTAAAGGAGGGAAAACTATCAAAAGTCTTACTTGTAAAGCAGAATTGAAGTTGAAAAGAAAGTAACAATGAGACACACTATATGGGCATCAGCAGCCACAGGGGAATACTGCCAAAAAGTCATAAATAGCTTCTCAAGGGTAACCATTTTCAATCTATTTTATTTCTTTTTATTACTCTTCCCAGGTAACAGAAAACTTCACCTGATATGAAACCTTTTAACAAATGTGGCTTGTAATATGGTCTATTTATATTATTTTATTTGATTCAATTATTCTCCAATAATTCTCCTGGTATTAAAAGTCCTTTTGATGGTTGTTCTGTTTTCCATTTCCAAAGTCATTAACCTCCATTCCCTACCCGAGGTAAGGGGAATGCTCTGTGAGTGACAGCCTTGTTTACAGACAGCAGGAAAGGACTTGGCAGCTGTTCCAAAGTGTCAAATGAGATAGCCTGAAGAATGCTATAGAAAAATGTCACCAAATTGGGAGGCGACGTCACACTAACGAGACTGGCTCCTTGTCGTCCACTAATAGAATTCTCTGACGTGTACCTCTTGAGAGAGAAAGATTTTGCTAGGAGGGAAGGGTGTTGAGTAATATTTTTGTACCTTTCATATGACTTTCACAATCTTCCAACTCTCAAAGCATAAAGATTCCCTTAAAAATGCAAATAATGAAAAGAAACAAACCAACAAAAAGACTATATTAATTAGCATTAAAAAGTACAGTGCCTTTTTTAGAATGATTTCATTTTTAAGGTCTCAGAGTGCCTCTAATACGCCAAATTTTAACACAAAATTGAAGCTTTTTATCCATTTCAAAAGGTGTATCTGAAAGTGTGCCAAGGTGTTAATTTCAACTATGTCATTACTTAAAAAGCATATAATCAGGTATTAATTGGCCAAAGTCTTCTAATATATTTAAGTTTTCAATTCTCTGGTCTCTTGTGACATTTAGTCTTTTAGTAAATGCAATTTGTTCATTCAATAGACATTTCTTAAACCTCTACTATGTGCAGGCACAATTCCAGGCACTTAAAATCAAATAAAATTAAAAAATCAATTTCTAAATTGCACCAGTTATATCTGGAAGACATCCATAGTTCACAGTCTGGTAGAAAAGAGAGAAAAGAGAACAATAAATGCTATAGGAGTCATCAGAACATCCACAAATTGTATTATTTTATTCCCTGAGCTTTCTCTAGGCCAAAGTCTCTCCCCTGAATCGTGATCTATTCCTTCTAACCCACCATTCTCCCATCTTCACCTCAAAATCAGGACATTCAAGACAGAATTTGCCATTCTTTCCAACCCTAGCTTGGTTCCATTCCCTAAATCCCTAATTGTCAAAATAATAACCAACAATGAGCATGTACAATGTATAAAGCACTGCATCAAGTGTGGTACACTGATTATCTGACTTAACCTTCAAATTATTCCTATGCATTAGGTCATATTATTAGTCTATTTTACAAAGAAAGCCAAGAATTGAGAATCTTAAAGAACATGCCAAGCTAAAATGTAGTAGGTGTGGGCTGGTTTTGAAAATCAGTGCTACACTGTCCAAAAGTTATGTGTGGCCATTGAGCATTTGAAACTTAGATAATGCAATGAAGAAATTAAAGTTTTTATATTATTTTAATTTATTTTATATTATAAATTAATTAAACTTAAGTGCCAATTCTTAATTTAGTTACTGGATATGTGAGTATAATTTTTCAAATGTAAATTTCATGAAATTTGAATAAAGATCAAGTATTTCTTTTTTTAAGATTTAATTTTTAAGTAATCTCTACACCCAATGTGGGGCTCAAATTTACAAGCCCAAGAGTAAGAGTCTCATGCTTCACCAACTGAGCCATTCAGGCACCCCCTAGGTCAAGTATTTCTAATTAATATTTAGCTTCCAAATTTACTAATTTAGAGTATATCAGTATAAAATACACATCAGATTCTGAAGACCCAGTATAAAACTTTCATTTACACTTTTTTAAATTGACTACATGTTGTAATGATATTTTGGATATACAGCAGTTTCCCCCTTGTCCATAGGGGCTATTTTCCAAGACCCCTAATGGATCCCTGAAACCACAGATAATACCAAGTCTTATATATATTGTTTTTTCCTATTTATACATAATTATCATAAGTTTAATTTATAAACTAGGCACAGTAATATATTAACAATAATAACTAATAGTAAAACAATTGTAACAATATGCTATAATAAAAGTTACATGAATGTGGTCTATCAAACTATCTTATTATACTGTACTCCCCTTCTTCTCTGATGATGTGATATGATAAAATTCTTATGTGAAGAGATGAAGTGAGGTGACTAATGTAGGCATTGTGATAGCATTAGGCTACTATTGACTTTCTGAGGATACATCAAAAGGAAGATCATCTGTTTCCAAACTACGGTTGACTGCAGGTAACCGAAACCACAGAAAGTGAAACCATGAATAAAGGAGGTCTACAGTATTGGGTTCACTTAAAAAATTTTTATTATGATTAATTTTACCTGTTTCTATTTACCTTTTCAATGTGACTATTACAGATTTTTTAATTGGCTCACATATTTCTATTGCACAGCACTGGTCTGTAGCCTATTCCCCTAACCACTACACTATCTCAGCTCTCAGGAAGCGTTTGTGTTTTCATTTGTTTGTTTTTAAATATTTTTGGGAAAGCACAAGTGGGGGAGGGGCAGAGAGAAGGGGACTGAAGATCCCAAGTGGCCCTGCACTGACAGGCTTACAGCAGCCAGCCCAATGTGGGGTCTCAAATTCACAAAACACGACAAGATCAGACCTGAGCCAAAGTCTAACGCTCAGCTAAGCCACCCAGGTGGGGACCCTCTCAGGAAGGTTTTAATTCCATGCTTACGTGGTAACAAAGACCCATTACTCAAATTGGCTGCTGTCCTTGTCTTTACCCCTACTATTTGCCATTTGCGTATCCCCTTCTTTTCTCCCTACTATATGTAATTTATTTTGGGATACCTTATCCCCTTTACACTCTAGCCTCCTCTCAATTATTCTTTAAGAATTAACTCAAGGCCCACCATTATAGAATGGCTTTTCTTGATATTTATTCCAAAATATTTTTCATTCTTTCACTTCAACATTAAAATACGGAAATTATTAAACTACACCTTCAAATCTAGTATCCTGTTATAAAGTATGGTTCTAAGCTACATGTTGTGGGGGTGGAGGGAGAATTCAAATATTTATAATCATATTCCAGCTCCTTTTTCTAGTCTGTATCCCTGCCATTCACAAATTCATTCAAATATTTCTTGAATTCATTCACAACGTATTCCACAAATAACTACTTTAAATTTCCTCATTCAAGTTTTAAAGAAGGCCATGGTGTTCCTTCACAGTTGATAAAGATGATGTGTTATCTTATCCATTGTTTAACTTATAAATTTTAGTCATGTCTTATTTTAGTTTTAACTTCCTCAATTTAAGTTCCTAACAATCCTTTATATGGCAGTTATTATCACCAAGAGCAAAAAAATATATCTTTGATCATTACATCTTAATCTACAAACTTTGTTGATATACACCAGAATTGACCCATGGTCTTCAAGATTTCAGCTGAAAATAATATGAGAGGGTAATAGAATACTTTCTGTTTAGTTTCTAATTTTCTTTATAAAAATTATTTTAGGTACTTTAATGTTTAGTTATACATTGATCTGATGTCATCAGGAAACATTCTATAGCAATTCTTTGCATTTGAGTAATAACCACAACCTTTTTTTATACACAGAGAAGGTGTATAACTATTTTATAATTCTTTTTTTTTAGCATTCACATTAATTTTCACTTTTTAGCTTATCCATACTGATACATAAGACTTTATTCCTATCTCTCCCTATCTTCTTCGTGTCACAGAATCAAGTCTTGGGAGATTATATCACTCTTGGATGGTTCACCACCTATATTTTCCTCTTCATCATTTAGATCATTGACTCCCAAACTTCAGGATGCATAAGAATCACCAGAATTCTGCTAAAGATGAAAATGAGGAAAGTAAAAACATGTTAAAGTCTTTATCTTACTCATTAATTCTGGGCATTCACTGAAAAACGTAACTTCAAAAAATGTGAAAGAGCTTATCTGTAAGATTTCTGTTTCTGGCAACATGGTAGATCAAATATTTTGAATAATTCTTGATAGAAAGCAGATGTCAATACTGCATAACATATAACACATATTCTTATAATTACCTATCTGATATTATAAGAAAGAAAAAACAAAGAAAATTCTCAGGTACAAACTCAAAAAGAATTAGAAACTAAGGATTCATATTCACAGCCAACCCTTACATTGATTTGGGACTTAGAACAATGCTTCATGGTCTAGGAAAAGCCAAGATAAGAAATTGAAGTTTCCTTAGGCCTACAATATTTTGGAATTGTCTGGAAGAAGGACAAGCAAATCCTAAATCTAGGCTGTGCAGGATTTTTACAGATAAAGTTTTAGTAAAATAAGCTTATATTCAAAAAGGAAATATTACAGACAAAAAAAGTCATAGGAAGTGACAAATAGATGAGTTAGACACTAAAATTTTAGCTAATGAAGAAATTATAAGTATTAAAATAATAAATTAAAGAGATAAGGTTAAAAAATGGATACAAATGAAGAGAGTTAATGAACTATAAGATTGGTGTGAAAAGTCCAGCAAAAAGAAAAGTGGCGTATGAAATGAGAAACTTAAACTATATTTAACAGTTCTTTCAAAAGGAGAGACTAAAAGAGGAGAGGTAATATATGTAGAAATAATAGTTAAAATTTTTTCAGAATTATTGAAAAATACAAACCCAAATAGATGGTCAGAGCAACCTCTATAATACTATCTACAAAAATTAGAAAACAACAATAGCAAACTAAAAGCATAAAGAGAAGATCTTAAAAGTTCCATAAAGAAAAGACAGTTGGCCTTTAAAGGATTAATAACTAAGTTGACAATAGACTTTTTAATAAGAAATGTGGAAGCCATAAGACATTAAAATATTTCCAAAACACTGGGGGGAAAAAAGTATCATCTAGAATTCTATACACAACAACAACAATTCCTTTAAAAAATTGTAAAGCAAAATTTTTTTTTCATATGGAAACTGAAAAAAGTAACTACCAAAAGACTTTCTTAATAAATCTCTGTAGGAAATAATTCAGAAAATAAAAGGAAAAAGAAAGCTTGAGATACAAAAATATTTGTGAAGATGAGCAAAGATATTGGTTATATAATAATAGATCTAAAATATATCTGTATAAAATAATAAAAATATTAATTTTTAGAGTTTAACAATCTCTAAATAAAATTTGTTTAAACTATTGGGCAAATATTAGATATAAGATGCAAGATTATGATTGGAATGAAAGTGCTTTAAGGCCCTTCTATCATTCAGGAAGAGATGAAGATATCAATTAACTTAAATATATATGTAGTAATTTCAAATGTAATTACTAAAGAATGAAAATTATGTGTGACTTCCAAACCCAGTGGGAGGAGAGAAATGAAAATTTTTAAAAATTGTGATATCAAACTAAAAACTTCTGCACAGCAAAGGAAACAATCAACAGAATGAAGAGGCAGCCTACAGAATGGGAGGAAGTATTTGCAACCATTATCTGATAAGGGGTTAATATCCAAAGTATACAGGAAATTCATACAACTCAATAGCAAGAAAACAACATGATTAAAAAGTGAACAAGGAGGGGCGCCTGGGTGGCTTAGTTGGTTAAGGGTCCGACTTTCGCTTAGGCCATGATCTCGCGGTTGGTGGGTTCCAGCCCCGCGTCGGGCTCTGTGCTGACTGCCAGCTCAGAGCCTGGAGCCTGTTTCAGTCTGTGTCTCCCTCTCTCTCTGGCCGTCCCCTGCTCAGCACTCTCTCTCTCTCTCCTAGAAATAAATAAAAATATTAAAAAAAAAAAAGTGAACAAGGATCTGAATAGGTATTTCTCAAAAGAAGACATACAATAGCCAAAAGGTATATGTAAAATGCTCAACATGGCTAATCAGGAAGCTGTAAACCAAAACCACAATGAGATATCACTTCATATCTGTTAGAATGACTATTATTATCTAAAAGACAAAAAAGATAACAAATGTTGTCAAGGGTGTGGAAAAAAGGGAACCTTCATACACTTGGTGGGATTGTAAATTTATACAGCCATTATGGAAAATAGTACGAAGCTTCCTTGAAAAATTAAAAATAAACTACCATATGATCCAGTAATACCCCTTCTGGGTATATAACCAAAAGAAATAAAATCAAGATATCAAAGAGATATCAGCACTCCCATGTTCAATGTAGCATTATTCATAATAGCCAAGATATGGAAGCAACCTATGTCCATTAACAGATAAATGGACAAAGAAAATACAGTACACACACACACACACACACACACACTAGAATATTATTAAGCCTCAGAAAAAGGACATCTTGTCATTTACAACAGTATGGATGAACTGGAAGGCATTATGCTAAGTGAAATAAGTCAGATAAAGAAAGACAAAAATTGTACGATCTCACTTATATGTGGAATCTAAAAAAGTGTCTCATAGAAGCAGAAAATGGAATGGTGTTTTCCAGGGGCAAAAGGGAAAGGGAAATAGATATTGGTCAAAAGTTACAAAGTTCCAGCTATGCAGGATGAATAAGTTCTGGAGGTCTACTGTACAGCATGATGACTAGAGTAATCATACACTATTGTATACTTGAAATTTGAATAGAGTAGAATAGATCTTAAATATCCTCACTACAAATAAATATGTGAGATGATGGATGTGACAATTAGCTTGATTGCAGTGATCATTTCATAATCATATTGTAATTATATTTGATAAATACATAAAAACATCACATTGTGCAACATAAATATATTCAATTTTATTTATCAATAATACCTTAAAAGCTAGAGAAATATGTTAATTAATTAATTTTAATTTTAAAATCGTAATAAATTTAGAGGATAGAAAATCTGAATAGAAGAAAAGAGGACACAGAAAAAGCAATGCTCCATGAAATAACTAAGATAGTAGAAATAAATCCAAAATATTTGAAATGACAGTAAAATAAATGTACCAAACTTAAAACAGTGAAAATACATAGTCATTTTCAAATTGACGTTTTTAAAAAAATTCAGCTCTATGCAACTTACAAAAGACAATGTTAAAATGCAGATGACAGAGAAAGTTAAAACATACAAAATTATCCAGATAAAACTAACCAAATGAAAACCAGTGTAATTCTATTAATATAAGAAAAAAGACTTTAAGTTAGTAGCTCTTTTAAACCTAGTTGCACATTAAATAATTTTGGAAATTTTTAAAAATTACCAGTGCCTCACCTACACCAATTAACTCAGAATTTCTAGAGGTTGGTCCTGTGCACGAATGTTTAATTTTTTCCTAGGTGATTATGATGCAAAATGAGATTAACAACTTCTACTTTAAAGCAAAAGCATGTTTAGGGATGAAGAAATTCACCATGTTAATAAACCTATGCTAATAAAAATCTTTAACCAGGAAGAAATAAAAATCCTAAATCAGTAAGCAAATAACGATATAACTTCAACATATCAGTAAAGCAAAAAATGATAGATTTGGAAAATATTCACAGTGTAATTTTTTGATATTTTTCTAAATAAAAGAGAAGTCAAGTAAGTAAAGCAAAAAAAAAAAAAGTAGGGATAACTAACATTCTTAGCAAATTTGAAGTATAGATATGCCTAGATCCTGACACTCAGTAAATAGCAACTACACATATAAAGTACATACACAATATTTACAACATTTTATTATCTACTAGACTTTAACCAAGTCTCAACAAAACAAATAAAAACTTGCTACCATATAAATATCCTCTTACCAAAATAAAATTAAATTGTAAGTAAAGAGCAAACGATATTTTTATTTTTTTATAATGTAATTTATTGTCAAATTGTTTTCCATACAACACCCAGTGCTCATCCCAACAAGTACCCTCCTCCATGCCCATCACTCACTTTCTCTTCTACCCCACCCCCTATCAACCCTCAGTTTGTTCTCAGTCTTTAAGAGTCTCTTGTGATTTGCCTCCCTCCCTGTAACTTTTTTTCCCTTTCCTTTCCCCCACGGTCTTCTGTTAAGTTTCTCAAGATCCACATAAGAGTGAAAACATATGGTATCTGTCTTTCTCTGCCTGACTTCAAAAAATATTTTAAACCATATATTTGGTAATTTTAAAACCCACTTTTATGTAATTTCTTAGTTAAACAAGGTGTAATAACAAAAATTAAATAATAGTAGAATTAAATCATATGGAAAATGTTACATAATCAAACTTGGAAAATGCTGTTCAAATAGTTCTTAGAGGGAAATTTCTAAACTTAAATGCTTATATTTTTTAAAGAATATTTAAAACATACTGAAATAAGAATTCATTCCCAAATAGTTTTTAAAAATAAAACAATACATCATACTTAGCATTGCACTAAAGGTATGATATAAAATAATAATACCTAATTTGTAGAGTTTTAAAATAAGATAGACCTATACAATATTGGACAGAAATTAAACACAAGATGTAATAGGCAAGAGGAAGTAATTAAAAGCATAAAATTTTCAAAGAAAGAGATCAAACTATTTCTATTTGTAGATGACATAATTGTGTATCTAAAAAAAACCCCAAAAAATCAATGGAAAAACCGTTACAAACAGTAAGAGATTTTAGCAATAAAACTCTAATATTAAAATGCAGAAATCAATAGCTTTCCTATATACAAACAATAACCAGTTAGAAGACATAATGAGAGGCAAGATTCAATTTACAGANGGGGGGGATGGGCATGGAGGAGGACACTTGTGGGGATGAGCACTGAGTGTTATGTGGAAACTAATTTGACAATAAACTATTAAAAAAAAATGATAACTAAAAAAAAAAAAAAAGAAAATACTTGCTTATAAATTTAACCAGAGACATGTAAACTTATAGGAGGAAAATTTTATATCATTTCTGAAATATAAAACAGTACACTTTGAAGAAATGGAAAGACAGACATTTTAGGATAGGAAGATGAACATCCTAAAGATATCAATTCCCCCTAAATTAATTTAAAAATTTGCTTTAATCCCCCAAAACACCAAGAAGTTTTTTCCCGGACACAGATAAATTTGTTATAAAATTGAGACTGAAAAATAGACAAGCAAGATGGAAATGTGGTAGGAACCCCTCCCTAAGGAGAAAGAAAAAAATGAAGAAGAGAGGAGAGAAGACTTCAAGGTCACCTAGATATGGGTCCAGGTGCCTACATCCCCCATGTTCTTGTAAACTGAAACAACTTAATCAGACTGCATGTTTATGTGTGTTACCATATATGGGAGACAAAGAAATAGAAAGTGTGTTAAAAAACTATGCCATGTGATGTGGGCCGCTCAGTTCTTTTGGGTACGAACCCAACTGAGCGGTGCCAGCACGAATAAAGTTGCTTCCTGGAAAGAAAAGCCTCGGTGTCATGACTCTCTGTGCGAGAATCCTGCCACAGAAAAGTTCTGGAGATCTGTTGCACTACAATGTGAATATACTTAACCCCACTGTAGTGTACACTTAAAAATGGTTAAGAGTGTAAATTTTATAGGTCTTCTATCACAGTTTTAAAAAAAAATAGGAATATAAGACAACCTCTCCATACTCATCACCTCTCATGCATTCTTATCTAACATAGATAACCCCTGTATTCTTAAAGAATATCTACCTAGGGAAATAGAAATACTGATTCCACTGAACTTCAGTATATTCCCTCAAGTGTGATACTCGATACTCCTATGCTTAATCTAATGCCTGGCATGTAGTGAGTGGTCAATAAGTATAGATCATAAGTAATCTCCAACTTTCCTTGTAAATATACGGAGTTATCAACAAATCTATATGCACTTCCAAAAAATATGAACAAGGAAAAATCACTAAGAAAGTCTAAAAAAGAAAAAAAATAAGGGAGGCTAATTCAAATAGATATTAAAATATTTTCATGAGACCTATATTTTAAATTGTGTGGCATCCAAAAAAACAACATATAGTATCAGAAAAAAAAGAAAAGAAACAAAAGAGACTGTCCAGAAATAGACCCAAGTGCATTCGTAAGCCTATTGTGTGATAAAGATGGTTATCTCAAATGAAAATGGGAGCAGATACAAAAATATCAATAAGTGGTACTGAGAAAACTAAATAGTCATTTGGAAAAATATATCATTGGATTAATACTTCACAACATACACCAGTATAAACTCCAAATGAATTAGATATCTAAATGCAGACAATTGGATGATAGAGATAGATGATAGATAGATAGATGATAGATAGATAGATAGATAGATAGATAGATAGATAGATAGATAGATAGATAAGAGAAAGAAAGAAAAAAAGAAAGAGCTCTAAGTTTGACCTGTTATGTTTTCTCTCCTAAAATTATCATAAAACGGGAGTACTAGAAAGACTTGCTGACAAAATGAAAATAAGAGTAGATATTAACCATGCCAGTAAACTTCCTTTGTGCTTGTTATTCATATCCCAAGCCTGGACTCCTGTTGACCTACCATGTTCTCAATAAACACTCACGGACGTCTCACGCATATGAATTTCTGATCAGGTGGCCTCCTACTGATGCAATCCGGATGCTGCTTGTTGAAAATCTGATTTCTTAACAACCTCCAGCTTCATTTCTATTTACCTCTGCCTACCCTCAGGAGTTACTGACATACGTTTTTCACACATCCTGGTTAAAATCCCATCCTTCACAATTTGCATTGTGGTAGTGTTACACCAAGAGACACAGAGACCAACCGAGACCACTAAAGCCGAATTAAGGGAGTCTTTATTACCGGCCGGGACCACACGGAGTTAACATAGAACTCTAGGTGTGCGGCCCGGAGTCCAAGGACTTAGGGCTTTTGATAATGAGCAAAGAGGCGAGCAGGCAGTACGGAAGCAGAATTGAGTGGTTATTGCAAAAAGGCTACAAAGTGATAAAGAGAGAGGCCCTCATTCTGGTGTGTAGGAAAACATTTGTTATTTTGAAGGCAAGGTTTAGGGTTGTAGAGAAGTTTACGGGAATAGCCATTATCTCAAGGACAAAGTATGCAAACTGTGTTCTAAGCAACCATCAGCAAGGGACATTAACCCTTGTCTTTTTATTTGGTTTTTTTTCCCTTGGATCTGAAGATAATCACGTAGCCCTCCGAGTTCAGGCCCAGAATGTAAACTCTGGGTTAAGATGGAAAGACTGAGGCTAAATTATGTGCAACAGTAGTATCAATAGCATAAATAATATCCACTACTAGAAATGGTAGGAGAGGGGCGCCTGGGTGACTCAGTCAGTTAAGTGTCCTACTTCAGCTCCGGTCATAATCTCCCAGTTGGTTGGTTCCAGCCCCAAATCAGGCTCTGTGCTACAGCCTGGAGCTTCCGATTCTGCCTCTCTCTAGGTCCCTCCCCTGCTCGCTCTCTCTCTCTCTCTCAAAAATAAATAAACATTAAAAAAACAAAGAAAGAAAAAGTAGGAGAAAACACAATAGATTTACGATGGCTTAGCCCAAATCACTGAAATGTGAAAAGTTTCACTAATAAAAGTGAAAAGGAGGGGCATCTGGGTGGCTCAGTCGGTTAAGTGTGGGACTCTTGATTTTGGCTGGGGTGATGATCTCACAGTTCGTCAGATTGAGCCCTGTGTCAGAATGTTGGGATTCCCTCTCTCCCTTTCTCTCTGCCCCTCCCCCTCCCCTCTCTCTCAAAATAAATAAATAAACTTTAAAATTATTTTTAAAAACAAAAAGTGAAAAGGATACTTAGCTAACTCCCTATGTATGCTTAGAATAGGTAACAGTGACTTTTTCCCTCAGGAAGGACTTTTTGAAGGAAACCGAATAAAACAGACACAGCTCCCACAGTCCCCGCAGAGCCAACTCTGTGGCAATGATTTGGTCATATTTCCTCTAATAGATCTACTAATAAAAAATCCTAAATGAAATTCCTTTCTTTCAAAAAACGACTGAATTTACAATGATCATTTCTAGATGGCCATTCACCATAAACAAGCTAGACCTTTATCTCTCGGCATCACTGAAATATACCAGGCATGTTTCTTTGTGGAAATATACCAGAGTGATGTGCTACATCCACTGACCTTTCCAAATAATCTTGCTTTGTGAACAAAAGGAAATGTTAATTTCCTCGAGAGTAAGAGCTGATGCAGTTGTCAAAGATAAAGCAAAAAGGACACAAAAGCAGCAAACTTCAAATGTGCTCTGGATACTGAAATAATGATAGCAAAGGAGATCAGTGACCTCGAGAATGACAATGAACTAAAGTGGGATTTAGAGGTCCCCAAGTATAATGTATTCACCGACACTTTTAATTTCAAATGGACAAGCAACGGAGCAGAATTAATGCCCTGTGGAACTCATGGCTGTGCATCGAAATCCACCAAGTTACCAAGACTTATGGGCTTTCCAAACAACCCAGGTGAAGGTGGCACTCTTTACGGGGTGCCTGACCAGCAGAATACAGATCTGACTCTCCAGCCCTTGAGAAAAATACAAAGCAGTCACTTTGAGCTAAGACTCCAAATTACAGCTATGGTTCGGCTTAGATTTTTTTTAAATAAAACTTGCTGACTAAGGCCATAAGACTTGATTTATCTTTTCCTTTTAATGGTGTTGATCAGAATAGAATTGGTCTCTTGTTACTACTCTGAATACATTGGGCTTTGCTAGATACCTAGCTCGGTACATCTATTCTAACCTCATTTGGCTATCAGGAAATGAATTTGCTAATTAATAGCAGAAACCAAAGAACAAACAGAAAGAGTAAATGCAAAAGGATAATATCCTTTAAGAATGCTGTCAAACTGTATTTCGGACAGCTCCCTCTTGGCCAAATAACACACAAAACAAAGCACACAGGGGCTGTCAGCCATGAAGAGGCAGAGGAAAGAAAAGAACAGCAGATTGAATATAGAAATAATTTGTCATCTCAAAAGACTTCCAAAGTGCAATAAAAGACTGTTTGGAATCTAATTGAAATGATTCTGGGAATGAAATGACATCAGCGCTCACTGAAGGCACATTACGAAAATACAGTTGCTTGAGTGAAAAACTAACGGAGCCCTCAGTTTGGCCTAATGGTGCATGGGAAAAGGCACCTCCCAAGGTCACTCCCTTCAGTGCCACCACAAATCAATATGATGGAACCCACTGAAGACACCAGGCAAGCACTTTGATAGTGTGTGTCAGTGAGAACCCTCTAACCTCAAATGGAAGTATTTATAAGAACAAAAAAATAAATGCAAAGCAGAGTTTTCCAAACTCTTCACGAGAATTCTGTTTTAGGCTCTCCTGAGGATGAATAGAGTTGTTTCTTCCCCTGCAGAAATGTAGAGCACACTGCTATCCCCTTGGATATGGTAGGCAAAGCCTGAATCCTGCATTTCTTTAAAATAATTCCATTTCATTCAACCAATATTAACTGAACATCACTAAGTACTAGACAGACTCAGTACTTAGCATGGGGAACCCTGCAAGCCACAACACTTGTTCTCATGAGTCACTGCCAAGTGGGGAATAAATTATAACAGTACAATGTGATTATACTAAAAACATATATAATGTTCAGAACGATTTGCTCCATCTGAGAAATTCACACGTGCGGAGATGCCTAAGTGTGATGCTAAGGGTGAATATGAGTTCACCATGCAGATAGGGCAGAGAAGAATGAAGAACCTGGAGTGAGCATCCAGAACTGCTATTGCCAAGGAACACAGAAAGGGATGACACAGCAAAAGTCAAGTTGCTGTCCACTTGTAGGTGCCCTTCTAAGTGTAGACCCTTAGTATTAACAAGAGACTTGCCAGTAAAATCTTCCTGTGAAAGAGTTGTCAGTTTTCTTTTTCTCCAGTTCCTCTCTTCACGGTTTCCCTTGAACCTACTCCAAACAGGCATTTGATTTCATCACTTTGCTAAAATAGCTTTTGCCAAGGTCCCCAGTAATCTTCATGCTGCTGAATCCAAAGTCAATTTTCGATTCTTAACAATTTGATCTACCAAAATTTAATAGAATGTGCCACATCCTCTTTCTGGACATACTTTCTTCCTTTGGCTTCTTGGACATCAGTCTCTTGGCTCCCACAACACCCCATTTTATCTCCCTTGCAGTTCCCCCCTCATGCCCTTGCATTCTAAATGTTAGACAGCCTTAGGACTCAGCTCTCTTACCTCTTCTTTCTCGATTCATACTAACTTCCTGGAATATCTCCTACCCAGTCCCACACTTTTAAAAGGCATCTGTATGCTAGTGACTTCCACATTTACACCTCTGTCCTAGACCTCAGTTTTAAACTCCAAGGGGCGCCTGGGTGGCTCAGTTGGTTAAGCGTCCAACTTCGGCTCAGGGCATGATCTCATGGTTCATGTGTTCGAGCCCCGTGCTGAGCTCTGTACCAATAGCTCAGAGCTTGGAACCTGTTTCAGATTCTGTGTCTCTCTCTCTGGTCCTCTACTGCTCATGCTCTGTCTCTCTCTCTCTCTCAAAAATAAAAAAAAAAATTTTTAAAAATTTTTAATTGTAAACTCCAAGTATATAGATCTCGCTGCCTACTAAATATTTACATTGAAGTTCCCATAGGAATTTTAGCATTACCACATCCCAGAAGAAACTTCTTACTCCTCCCCCAACTTATTCCTACTATAACCTTCTCCATCTCAGTTAATAGCATCTCCAATTTTCCATTGTTTGTGGCAGAAATCTTGGTGTCGTCCATGACTTTTCTCTTTGTCTTATATCATGATGACCTCTTACGTCATTCAATCCAACACCAAATCTATTTCAGAATATATACAGAATCTCACCCCTTCTCACCACTTCTACTGCCAAAATTCTGGTCCAGGCCACTTCACCCTTCACTAAGAATATTGTAATAGCCTCCACAGTAGGTTTACTTCCTGCTGTTCTCATAATAAGAATGATTGTTCAAAAACTTAAATCAGATCATGGCATTTCTTGGCTCAAATCTGTCCAATAACTCCTTCCAAAGTCAGAGTAAAACCAACAGTTCCCTCCCGACACTGCTACCCCTGACCTCACCGCGTATCATTTTTGCCCACTCTCTGCTTGCTTAATCTCCGTCACACTGGCCTCCTTTCTAGTCCTCAAACAGGCAGAGCAGTCTCCCACTTCAGAGGTTTGTTCTTATTCTTCCTTCTGCTTTATTCTCATGTCATCACATGGCTCACTTTCTCATTTTCTTTAGTACCTATTTAAATATCCCCCCCTTTGTGCAAGGTCTACCATGACCACTTATTATAAAAGAGTAACTCTTCCCCCTTACTCCAGCATTCTCTATTTCCCTTCCCCTGCTTTTTCTAGATTGCATTTCTTACCAGCTGACATAGTCTATGTTTTTACATGTATTTATTTATTTCTCTGTCTAATCCCCGCCAAAATATAAGCTGTGAGAGCCAAGGCTTTGTCTCTTGTGTTCACTGGTATATCCCCCAGGTCGCAGAATGGTGCCAACTGTGTACTAGACACCCAATAAAAATTTATTGACTTAGGGACATTTGGGTGGCTCAGTCAGTTAAGCATCTGTTTCTTGATCTCGGCTCAGGTCATGATCTCATGGTTCATGGTATCAAGCCTCGCATTGGTCTCTGTGCTGACAGTGTAGAACCTGCTTGGGATTCTCTCTCTCCCTCTCTCTGCCCCTTCCCACGCACACATGTGGGAGGACGCATGCATTCGCATACTCTCTCTCTCCACTCTCTCTCAAATTAAATAAACTAAAAAATAATAAATATATGAATAAAAGATAAAATTATTGACTTAGTATATGAATGAACAGAAATGGTTCCTAGCACCTGAGCACTCAGAAGAGAGCCTCTTCTTTAGAATACCATCGGTATCAGAGACCAACACCAGAACTACATAGTTCCTAAATTCCCATCTTGCTTAAACAAAACGCACACACACACACATACAAACAGTAGGTACTGAAATTCTCAGAATTAAATACAGATGTAATCATTTATAGGATCCTCTTATAAACTTTATAAAGTTGCTAGTTTAAAAACATCTCCTTGGGGCTCCTGGGTGGCTTAGTTGGTTAAGCATCTGGCTCTTGATTTTGGCTTAGGTAATGATCTCACGGTTGATGGGTTTGAGCCCTGGGTTGGGCTCTGTGCTGACAGCACCAAGCCTGCTTGGGATTCTCTCCCCCACTTTGCACCTCCCCCAAATGCACCTGCTCACACTCTCTCCCTATATTTCTCAAAAATAAACATTTAAAAACATCATCTTAAGTATACGTTGTTATATTTTGTATTTGAATCAGATTCATACTTGGACTTTACCTGACCAGTAAGGTCAAGGTTTCATTACCTTTGGCAAAAATTTTATGCTAACTTTTTAAAAGAATTTTTAGGGAAAAATAGGTACTAAAGTTTAGATGTACCTATCCTTCTACTGGGAATTTCGTACCTAGGAAAAATCTCCATATGTAAACAAGGAGAGATGCATGCAAAATGTTTATTGCAATATTAGTTGTAGTAGGGGGAAATTAGAAACAATCTAAATATCCATCAATCAAAGAATGGATAAATAAACTGTGGTATATTCATAGAGGGGAATACAAAATAGCCCTTGAAAATTAGAGCCTCACGTAAAAACTTGGTTAAATTTCAAAAGCGTTGTTGAGCAAATAAGCAAGTTGCAGGTTACATACCAAATAATACCACTTCCATAAAGCTTACAAGTGTACGGCACAATACTATAGAGAATTTATGGAGACATAAAATAATAAATGCCAAATTCAGCAGGATGACTGCTTCTGCATAGAGAGGGATCAAGAGATGGGGATGATAAAGGTCTTAACTGTATCAGCCATGACTTATTTTTTTAACAAAAAAAATATATCTGATGGAAATGTGTTAAGGTTTCAAGATTGGACAAAACCTGTTGATGCTTTTTTGGTATTTCTCTCTGCTTTCCTATTTGTTTGGAACATCTCAAAAAGAAATATTCTGTTCCTCAAAGTGGGGAAAACCAGATAACTAGCCGTCTTAACACAGTGCAATATTAATGAAGCTTGATTATATTTATAAGGGTATGCCAGGTGGAGAAAACTGTATCTGTATAATTGCTTATTTCGGGTAATACTAGTAGTCAGAGTTAAATCATGAAGGACTTTAAAAGTCAAGGTGAATAGTTGGAATTTTATCCGGTTGGCAATTGAAGGTCATTGCACTTTAAGCAAGGGAGTAACATGATATGATTTACATTTTAGAGAGATCATTCTTGGGGAGTAATTTGGGAAGTGCAAGGGAGGACTGAAGTGAAAGGAAGTAGTAAGACCAGTTTGGAGATTTCTATAATGATCCAGAAAAAGATAAAGAAGTCCTGGACTAAGTTAGTGGCATAGGGATGGAGAAAAGCAGAGGAAAGTAAAAGTACTGGGGACATAAAGTCAATAGGACTCTTATGTGCAAAGTGTGGAAGGAAATCCAGGGTGCCTTTCAATTTTCTAGCTGGTTGGAATGAGTGGATAATGATTGCAACCACTAGGATTGGAAATTAGGGGGAAGTGCAGATTTGGGAGTGACGGGGAGACAACGAGCTAACATGTTGATTCCAGCCATCTGTGAAAGGACATCCAGGAAGCAAGTGAACTAATAGGTCTGTAGCTCTGGGAGAAAATTTGGAGCTGAAGATAAATATTTGGTGTTCATCCACGTACAGTTGGCAGTTAAAATCATGAAAGTGAGATCTGCCTAGAAATTATGGAGACTGGAGATTAAGAGAAAAGAGAACTGAGGATAGAACTCTAGGATCACCACATTGAATGGGGGAGACACCAGAGAAAACCCCAGGAAGAAGGCTGAACAGAAGTGAGTAGAGATATTGAGGAAGAATCCAGAGATCACAGAAGGAAACTTCAAACTATTAAGCCTGAGTTTAGTCAGAACAAACCCTCCACTCTCCCCTGCACTGAAATGGTTAGAACTGCCTCTTCCTCCTCCTAAAGATTAATTTCTCCCCCTGGGCTTTGGATGACTTCAAAAATGGATATGTAAACCCTCAAAGGACATTAGATATATTATTAAGAAAAATCTTAAGGGACCAATTTCAGATCCTCAAATTTCATATCACTCCTCCTAAAACTGATGTACCTGAGAATGTTGGGTGCAGGCATTAGCAAAATGCTTTCTCACCTTCCCTTTAACAATCACCTTCCATTTAACAATCACTCCCTTTCCCCTTCACAAAAGAAAGGCATTCTCCTCATCCATTCTTTTTATTCTCCATATTTTTTAAATTTAAATCCAAGATAGTTAACATATAGGGTAATAATGATTTCAGGAGTAGAATTTAGTGATTCATCACACATATAACACCCAGAGCTCATCTCAACAAGTGTCCTCCTTAATGCCCATCACCCATTTAGCCCATCCCACAACCCAACACCCCTCCAACAACCCTCAGCTTGTTCTCTGTATTTAAGAGTCTCTTATGGTTTGCTTCCCTCTCTGTTTTTATTTCATTTTTCCTTCCTTTCCTCTTTGTTCATCTGTTTTGTTTCTTAAATTCCCCATATGTGTGATATCATATGATATCTGTCTTTCTGACTCATTTCAGTTAGCACAATTCACTCGTTTGATCCACATTGCTGCAAATGGCAAAATTTCATTCTTTTTGATTGCTGAGTAATATTCCATTGTATATATACACAACACCTTCTTTATCCATTTGTCAGTTGATAGAGATTTGGGCTCTTTTCATAATTTGGCTATTGTTGATAGTGCTGCTATAAACATTGGGGTGTATGTGCCCTATCGAATCAGCATTTTTATATCCTTTGGAAAAATACCTAGTAGTGCAATTGCTGGGTCATAGGGTCATTCTATTTTTAATTTTTTGAGGAGATTCCACACTATTTTCCAGAATGGCTGCACCAGTTTGCATTCCCACCAGCAGTGCAAGAGGGTTCCTCTTTCTCTGCATCCTTGCCAATATCTACTGTTGCCTGAGTTGTTAATTTTAGTCATTCTGACAGGTTTGAGGTGTTATCTCATTATGATTTTAATCTGTATTTCCCTGATAATTAGTGATGTTGAGCATCTCTTCATGTATCTGTTAGACATTTGGATATCTTCTTTGGAAAAGTATCAATTCATGTCTTCTGCCCATTTCTTCACTGGATTATTTGTTTTTTGGGGTGTTGAGTTTGATAAGTTCTTTATAGATTTTGGATACTAACCCTTTATCTGGTACATCATATGCAAATATCTCCCCCCAATCCATCAGTTGCTTTCAGTTTTGCTGATTGTTTCCTTCCCCATGCAGAAGCTTTTTATCTTGATGAGGTCCCAATAGTTCACTTTTCTTTTGTTTCCTTTGCCTCCTGAGACATGTCCAGTAAAAAGTTGCTGAGGCCAAGGTCAAACACGTTGTTGCCTGTTTTCTCTAGGATTTGGGTGGTTTTCTGTCTTACATTTAGGTCTTTCATCCATTTTGAGTTTATTTTGTGTATGGTGTAAGAAAGTGGTCGAGGTCATTTTCTGCATGTCATAGTCCAGTTTTCCCAACACCATTTGCTGATGAGACTGTCTTTTTTCCATTGGATATTCCTTCTTGCTTTGTAAAGGTTAGTTGGCCATACATTTGTGGGTCCATTTCTGGGTTCTCTATTCTGTTCTATTGATTTCTGTGTCTTTATTTGTGCCAATACCATACTGTCTTAATGATTACAGCATTGTAATACAGCTTGAAGACTGGACTTCGTCTTCAAAAAACCACCTCTGGTTTTCTTTTCAATGTTATTTGGCTATTCGGGTCTTTCCTCATTCCATATAAATTTTAGAATTGTTTGTAGTTCTGTGAAGAATGTGGTGTTGTTTTGATAGGCATTACATTGAATGTGTAGATTGCTTTTGGGTAGTATAGACACCTTAACAGTATTTCTTCTTCCAATCCATGAGTTTGGAATGTTTTTTCATTTCTCTGTGTTTTCTTCATTTTCTTTCATAAGCTATTTATAGTTTTCAGTGTATAGATCTTTTACCTATTCGATTAGATTTATTCCTAGATATTTTATCATTTTCAGTGCAATTGTAAATTGGGATCAATTCCTTGATTTCTCTTTCTGCTGCAGCTTCTCTTTTCTGCTATATATAAATGCAGCTGACTTCTGTATATAGATTTTATATCCTGCAACTTTGCTGAATTTATGTATCAGTTTTAGTAGTTTTTTGGTGGAGTCTTTTAGGTTTTCCACAGAGAGTATCATGTCATCTGCGAAGAGTGAAAGTTTGACTTTCTCCGTGCTGATTTGGATACCTTTTATTTCTTTTTGTTGTCTGATTGCTGAGTCTAGGACTTCCAGCACCATGTTAAATAACAGTGATGAGAGTGGACATCCCTACCGTGTTTCTCACCTTAAGGGAAAAGCTCTCAGTTTCTCTCCATTGAGGATGACATTAGCCAAGAGTCTTTCATATATGGCCTTTACGATCTTGAGGTATGTTCCTTTTATCTGTACTTCCTTGAGTGTTTTTATCAAAAGAGGATGCTCTATTTTGTCTCCTCACCCATTCTTAATTATGCTTGGATACATTTCACTGGCATATAAAAACCTCCAAAGGGCCAAAGAAATGATACCAGATTTTAGTCTCAGCAGAGTCTTCAATCAATTAAGCACCTGAAACACATTGTGGGCCTTGTGTCTTTCCCTATCTTACATATTTCTGTTAAGAGTTCAGCATGGCTGAACCCAGGTAGAACCCTGGGTTCTTTTTTAACCACCTTTTGTGACTTCTTCCATCCTCTCCATCTTCCCTCTTATTCTCATGTCCACTTCGGAACCGACTTCGACCAGCTTCTTGCAGGTACAACCTGGAAGCTCCTGGCTTCAACCTCTCTGGTGCTGTGGGAGAGTGGAATCTCACACAGGTGCAATCCCAAAGCCTGAGGAAGTTAACTCTCTGCAGGGCAGTCCTGGTGCTATGATTTCTCCCTTTATTCAGAGAAAGAAGCCTCATTTTATTAGGCTCCTCAGGTGATCCTGTGCTATCCAGAAGCCAATCTTCCATAGCAGTGGCCAATCAGATAAAGCTTCCTTTACTGGCTCTCCTCTTCCTCCTTTACTTGCCTGTCTCACTGCTCCCTGGATGGTAAGCTTTTGTCTCAAGATCTGCTTTTGGGGAAATCCATGCTAAGGGAGTTGGGATGCCATGAATCCAAGTATTTTGTAAGATGGGACAGAAGGAACGATGACAATTGCATTTAACAACTTCCCTTCTTCCATTCCTTGGACTACTGCCAAAAGATACACCACCTTAGGGAGAAGGTAAGAGAAGACAACAGGAAGAAACCAAAGGTAACAGTGTCTTATTTTACCCAGGTGACAAACTCAAGGCAAGGCCCTGGGGATTATCTATCTGTCCTAGAATTAGAATACTTGAGATATGTGAAAGGTACACAGAAAATCCAGCTGACTATGAGGCACACTTTCTTTGCGGTTTTGTTTTTTTTTTTTTAAATAAAAAACATTTGGTGAAAACTCACCTCAGCTTTGTTTTGACCTAGGGTTCAGATACAAGTTTTCATGATCTAAAGGAAGATCATGAAAAGTGCCTCCACCAGTCAGTATTACAGCTTCATATAAAAAGAACATACGTGAAGGTAAGTTAGCATTTTATATCTTGGCCATTTATTCAGATGTGTAGGAGAAACAATTTTGTGAACTTATACTAAAATGTTATTTTTTAAATGTTTTATTTATTTCTAGGAGAGAGAGAGATAGCGTGAGCAGGGGAGGGTCAGAGAGAGAGGGAGTCACAGACTCTGAAACAGGCTCCAGGCTCTGAGCTGGCAGTCAGCACAGAGCCCGACGCGGGGCTCGAACCCACGAACCGCGAGATCATGACCCAAGCGAAAGTCGGACGCTTAACCGACTAAACCACCCAGGTGCCCCTATACTAAAATGTTATTGACAGCACCTGGGTGGCTCAGTCAGTTTAACGCCCAACTCTCGATATCCGCTAAGGTCATGATCTCACAGTTAGTGAGTTAGAGCCCCTGGTCCAGCTCTGCTCTGATAGCACAGAGTCTGCTTGGGATTCTTTCTCACCCTCTCTCTCTGCTCCTCCCCCATGCACACTTGCTTTTCCTCTACCGCCCCCCAAAAATAAAATAAATAAAATGTTATTGAATCCATATTCACTTTCTTTTTAGAAGCAAGTCTCCTGTTTGCTGCCCCTGGTCAATCACTCCTCTGTTCGATTTTTCATTCATATTATGTGTATATTAGTTAGATTAACATAATAGAAATATGTTATTGTTCTCACTGTAAATAATGTTAAAATTGTTAATTTACCTCCTATAAGTCCCACATTTACTGACGGACTGATATGTTCTTTTTTTCTGTTATGAATTTCCACAATACAGGTTAATCTGCACCTTTAAAGCAGAACATTTCCTTGTGTATAGAAACAGAACACCATTTTCACAAATCAATCAAGAAATTAATATTANAACATAATAGAAATATGTTATTGTTCTCACTGTAAATAATGTTAAAATTGTTAATTTACCTCCTATAAGTCCCACATTTACTGACGGACTGATATGTTCTTTTTTTCTGTTATGAATTTCCACAATACAGGTTAATCTGCACCTTTAAAGCAGAACATTTCCTTGTGTATAGAAACAGAACACAATTTTCACAAATCAATCAAGAAATTAATATTTATTCCTCTCAGAGGCAGATATGCTGTTTAGTTGCCTCAAATGTATAAAGATAATATCTTCAATGATAAAATCAAATTGCTAATCTATATGTTATAATAGTCAAGTGTGTGACTCTGCCTGATCTCCACATATTTTTTTAATGTTCATTTATTTTGAAAGAGAGAGCATGAGCAGGGGAGGGACAGAGAAAGAGGGAGAGAATCCCAAGCAGGCTCCACACTGTTACTATAGAGCTCAATCACACAAACCTTGAGATCATGACCTGAGCTGAAATCAAGAGTCAGACACTTAACCGATTGAGCCACCCAGGCACCTCTGTCCTCCACATATTTTTGAAGAAAGTTTAAGAAGACATGGAAAGTTAAAATTTAGATAAATATATAGATCTTCATTATTACCCAACAGGACAAGTTCTAAAATGCCCAATTTCCAATTTTGTTAGGTTGGTTTTTGATCAACTGTCATGTACTCTTTCACAATGAGTCTCTAAATGAAAGGATGGCAGGTATAATTAAGAGGTATTTGATAAGACTTGATAAAGCCTTCTAATTTTATTTTCCAGAAAATGAATAAGTTAATAATTCTAAGGCCTAGGTAAAAAAAATACTTTGGAAGTCAGCACTTTACTATGTTTGCCTTCAATGAAATTAGAAGTAGGTATAATAGCAGTCTGTAGCTAAATTTTTAAATATGTCTTGACATATTANACCTTCTTTGTTTAGGGGCTTTCTCACAACATACTGGTGAACATCATCTTCCTTTGAGAGATTGCAAAGCTTGCGGATTCTGCTAGCTCTTTGGGGCCCCAGGCGACGAGGCACAGTAGTATCAGTGAGTCCAGGAATATCCTTCTCCCCTTTTTTCACGATGACCAAGTTGAGAACACTGAGATTGGCATCCACAGTGCAACCCCGGACAGATTTGCGCTTTCTTTCTCCAGTCCTCCGTGGTCGGTAGCAGGAATGCCCCTTACTCAGCAGTAGGCGGACGCGGCCATGGGTCAAGACACGCTGCTTCATGGGGAAGCCTTGTTTGTCATTGCCACCACTGATTCGGACCACATAACCCTTCCACTCTTCCCCTAAAGCATCAGCAGCAACTTCTGCAGCCATTCGCTTCTCATAAAAGGTACGAAGCTTGCGTTCATCGTCCACTTCAATGAGTTTCTGGCAGCCAGTAGCTGGGAAAGAGATGTTCAGCTTCATCTTGAGGCTGCCTACCGCCTCCGAGGCGCCACGAAAAAGAGGTACTGCCTTATCTTTGAGAAAAATATTAAAATTTCCATTTATATACATGTTTTTCTTATAGAGAATTTTGATAGAATGATACATAAGATTATTAAGCATAAAAGTATATTACATTAGGATACAATTCTATGGGGTGAATGGAATGAAAATACTTCAAGGAGAAAAGGTAATGATGGAAACTTTTCATTGGTTAAAAAAGAGTTCATATACATATTTTAAAAAATAGATGATGGTGAATATCATCTCAGATCATTATGAGATTTAGGTTTCCTTGTTTACATTTGAGAGAGTGATGTAATGGTTTTGTTTTTTTTAAATAAGATGTTTACATGCATCAGAAATTACATCTTTTTCAACCTTTTAAACTTATGAAGGATTTTCAATGTTTGCATGACCATATGTGAGGGGGTACATAGTTAAAATTTAGAAGTATGTGGGCAAAAATATTTGAAAACCACTGTATTTTAGTTTCCTTTTGCTACTGTAACAATCACAAACTTGGTGACTTAGAACAATACACATTTATTCTACACAGTTCTGTAGGTCAGAAGTCTGATATGGGTCTGTCTGGGTTTAAAGCAAGATGTTGGGAGAGCTCTGTTCCTTCAGTAGAGAATCTAGGAGAGAATCCATTTCCTAGTTTTTCTAGCTTCTATAAGCAGTGCAAATTCCTTTACTCCTGACCCTGTTCTTCCATCTACAAAGCCTGCAATGTCAGACTGAGTCCCTCTCACACTGCTGTCTCTCTACCTCTCTTCTGCCTCCCTCTTCCATGTACAAGGGTTCTTGTGATACATTGGGCCCACCTATTCGAACACAGCCTTTCCATCTCACAGTCAGTAGATTCACAAACTCTGATCTCAACTGCAACCTACATTTGCTTCTGTCATAACATAACCTAACGTGTTCTTCAGGTCAGGGATTAGGATGTGGACATCTTTGTGGGGCCGTTATTCTGCCTACCACAACCATCTATTTCTTCATTTTTATATTTCTTTCAGGTTATTCACCCTGTGCCCCAATGGTTGTACATACATGAATTAATGAAAATAACAAAGACTTCTCTCCAGTTTAAACCCCCAACATTGAATACCACAGACCCCACCCTTTTTCTCTCTCCCCTTCACAGCCAAACATCTTGAAATAGCCTTTGCTTTGTCATTTATTTTCTAATTTTCTACTTGTGACCCTCAAACCACAACCTGGCTTTGATCCATGAAAATACTCCTCCCTCCATGGTAAACAATGGACTTTATCATTACATCCATCACAATTTTGAGCAGTTTCTCCATCCTGAAACCTTGATCCTCTTGGTTTTAGTGGCCCCACAGTCCTGGCTTTCTTCCTGTCTCTGTGTTGGATATTCCAAGTCTCCTTTGTGGAATCCTCTCCTCATCCCTAGTCCATACATTTTGCTGTTCATTAGGGTTCTGTCCTAACCCCTATCGTAATTCTACACACTCTCTAGGCAGTCACGTAATTTGATTACCATATACAGGCAAATTGTTCCAAATTCATATCCCAGTCAGACCTGTCTCCTGAGCTTCAGATTCACATACTCTATTGTTGATTAAATATCTCCACATGATGTTCAACAGGTACCTCAATTTTAACATACTGAAATTTGAATTTATCATTTGCTAATATATGTCAACCTTCTTTAACTCTTGTATTCTCTATCTCCGTAAATGCCCCACCAATTCTGTGTTTGAACAGGACAGAACCCTAAGTGTCATCATCTCCACTCTCCTGAATCATCATCAAGTTCTGTCAGTTCTGCCTCCTAAACAGATCTTGAATCCTCCACACAGCCACTTCCCAAGTTTATTTCTTGCTTGGATTTCACCATTATTTCTTGCTTGGATTACTGGTCTTCCTGCTTCCAACTTTGATACTCCCTTCCTTTTCTCCATACTGGACACCCACTGCAGCCAGAGTGATTTTATAGCATCATCTCATTTCCTGATTAAATCACTGCAATGGCTCCCCACTGCCATTAGGATCAAGACCCTAACGTGATCTCTTACTCCAAACATGCTAAACTTTTTCACTTCCTTGAACTTGTCCTATTGCTTCTCCTATCCAGACCACCTTACATGCCATTATCCCTGCCAGGCGTAAGCTTCCCACACTCCTTGTCTCACTGTTTAACTCTTACTTAATCTTGATCAGGAATGCATCTCATTTTCTGAGATTGGAGAGGGAAAGTAATCGATGGGTAGTAGAATAAATTATCTTGTAGTTTGGAAGTAAGGAGTTGGAATGCATACCTGATGCGCTTCTTAATGAAGTGGTAAAGGCACTTCCTTGGAGTGCAGGAAGTACAAGAAGGTAGAGAATACAGAGGTAGATGAAGGTTTCCTAGTGTCAACCGTTATGGGAACTGGGAAAGAGTAGGGGCCAAAGACAACTAAAAGGATTGTCAAATGGAGGCCAGTAATGATCCTTCTGTAGCCTCCAGTCTGTATGCTTGAATAGATTTTTCCAGCAATGCTAAATCAAGGTTGTCCTTCTAAAGCCCATCTACCTGATGATCAAATCAAATAACCAGGTTGTTGAAAATGCAGACATCTTTTTAATATCTTTAAAATTTTTCACGTTCTATTTTCATTTTTACTGAAAATAATAATTTTATCATTATAATTAAAACACTATTTGATATATACATTGTGAAATAATTACCACAGTAAATTTAGTTATCATCCATTACGTCACATAGTTAAATTTTTTTTCTACTGGTGACTGACAACTTTTAAGATTTGCTCCCTTAGCTACTTTCCTATATGCACACAGTATTGTTAGCTATAACACCATGCTTTACTTCATATCCCCAGGACTTATTTGTCTTGTAACTGGAAGCTTGTCCCTTCTGACAACCTTCACCCATTTTGCTTACTTCCTACACCTTCCCTCTGGCAACAACCCATCTGCTCTCCATATCTTTTAGTTCGGTATTTTTTGATTCCCCACGTAAGTGTATTTATCTTTCTCTGTATGACTTATTTTATTTAACATAACACCCTCTAGTTCCATCAGTGTTTTTGCAAATGTCAATTTTTCTTTTTTATGGCCAAATAATATTCCATTGTAGATATACCCCACATCTTTCTCCATTCATCTGTTGGTGGGCATGTAGATTGTTTCCATCTCTTGGTTATTCTAAATAAGGCTCCATGCAGAGCTTGACACGGGGCTCGACTCCGGGACCCTCGGCACATGACCTGAGCTGAAATTAAGAGTTTGACAACCAACTGGGCCACCCACATGTCCCAACAATTATTATTTGTCTTTTTTTATAATAGCTGTGTTCTAATAGCTGTGAGGTGGAATTCATTGTGTTTTTTTTTTTACTGAGATATAATTGACATATGACATTATATTTTTTAGTTATGCAACATAATGATTCAATATTTGTATATATTACAAAATGGTCACCACAATAAGTCTAGTTAACATCTATTACCACACATAATTACAAATTTTGCTTCTTGTGATGAGAAATTTTTAGATTTACTCTCTCAGCAACTTTTAAATATATATTACAGTATTATTAACTATAGTCACCGTGCTGTACATTGCATTCCCATGAATTATTTATTTCATAACTAGAAGTTTGTAACTTTGACCATCTATACCATTTTGCCTGTTCCCCACCCCCATCTGGCAATTACCAATTTGTTCTCCATATCTATGAGTTTGGGGTTTGGGGAGAAAGTAGGGGGTTAGATTCCACAAATAAGTGAGATCATGTGGTATTTATCTTTCTTTGTCTGACTTATTTCATTAGCACTTTATTGCAGCTTTGATTTGCATTTCCCTGATGTTGTCGATCACCTTTTTTATGTAGCTGTTGTCCATTTTAATTTCTTCTCTGGAAAAAGATCAACTCAGATCCTCTGCTCATTGTTTGTGTTGCTTTTGTATTGAAATATGCTTGACATACAAGGTTTTATTACTTTCAGATGTACAACATATTTATTCAACAATTCTATATATTGTCATAGACTAAGTCTAAAGTTCTCTCTCAGCCAGCAAGAGAGCAGAGGACTAAAATAGAGAGATGGCTAATGTCTGGGAAAAAGACAAGTCTTTTATTAGGATCAGAAGGCTTACAATCATGGCGATGGACATGCACAAACAGACAATGAATATGTGAACATTAACTTGTGGATGTGAGGAAAAGGGGGTCTTGAAGATATTCAGGGTTAGGGGGGTTGGGTTAATACAAAACAAAATCCAGACACCAGGCAGTCAGGTTTACAGTGGACATGAGGCACCACCTCTGTTTAATTTAGCTAGCCTAGGGGATGAGGCAGATAGGGGAAATGACCTCAGGGTTAACAAGGCACCTTTGCTTCTGTTAATCATCTCCGCTCTGGGCTGCTTCAGTACAGCGCAATAGTCTACAGCCTAATTTACCTAACTTGGTCCTTTCTTCCTGTGAAAGCAACTTTCTGCTATAGTACTAAATTGGGGGACCCTTTGCCCTGAATGCCTAATCTTATTTATTTCATATACCTATGTATTGGGGAACTTTGCCCCTCCCTATTTTATACTGGGGCCTTTGCCCTTCCTATTCTGGGGTCTCTGCACCCTGCCTCTATTCTGGGGTGCCTTAGCACCTCTCTATTCTTGGTTGCCTTATCTTGTTTACCCAAACTCAGGCGTGAGCCCCCTACAGCTTTGTACTTCTTTATGCCTTCATTGGGATAAGCCTGGGGGATCCCTAAGCTTATTCCCCACAATACATTATTCAATGCTCACCATGATAAATATAGCCATTATCTGTCACCATATGTTATTACAATATTATTGACCATATTCCTTATGCTGTACTTTTTATCTCCAACTTATTTATTTTGTAACTGAAAGTTTGTACCTCTTAATCCTCTTAATCTATTTTGTCTATCCCCCACCCACTGCCCTCTGGCAATCACCAATTTGTTCTCTGTATTTGAGTCTGGTTTTTTGTTTGTAGTTTGCTTGTTTTACTTTTTATTTTCCACATATAAGTAAAATCATGGGTTATTTATCTTTCTCTGTCTGACTTGTTTGAATTAGCATAATACCCTCTAGTTCTATACATGTAGTTCCAAATGGCAAAAATCTCTTTCTTTTATATGGCTGAGTAATATTCCCTGGTAGATAGATAGTTAGGTGATAGATAGATAGATAGATAGATAGATAGATAGATAATCACATTTTCTTTTTCCATTCATCTATCAGTGGATACTTGAGTTGCTTCCATATCTTGGCTGTTGTAAATAATGCTGCAATAAACATAGGGATAAATATATCTTTTCCAGTTCTTTATTTTTAGGGAGTAAATATCCAGTAGTAGAATTACTGGATCATATGGTATTTCCATTTTTACTTTTGAGGAATCTCCGTATGGTTTCCACAGTGATTGTACCAATTTACATTCCCATCAACATTGCACAAGGGTTCTTTTTTCTCCACATCATTCCAACACTTGTTATTTCTTGTCTTTTCAATATTGGCTATTCTGATAGATGTGAGATGATATATCATTGTGGTTTTGATTTGCATTTCCCTGATGATGAGTGATGTTCAGCATCTTTTCATGTGTCACTTGGCAACCAGATGTATTCTTTGAAAAATGTTCAGGTCCTCTGCCAATTTTTAATCAGATTTGTTTTTCTGGTGTGGAGTTATGTAAGTTTTTCATATATTTTGGATACTAAACCCTTATCAGATACATCCTTTACAAGCATCTTCTCCCATTAACTAGGCAACATTTTCATTTGTTAATGGTTTCCTTTGCTGTGCAAAAACTTTTTATCATCTAAAAACTATCCCAATATTTTATTTTTACTTTTGCTTACCTTGCCTCAGAAGACATATCCATAAATTTGTTGCTAAAATGATGTCCAAGAGATTACTGTCTATGTTTTCTCTTAGGAGATTTAGGGCTTTAGGTCTCATATTTAGGTCTATAATCTTGAATTTATTTTTGTGCATGGTGTAAAAAAAAAAAATGATCCAGTTTCATTCTTTTGTATCTAGCTGTCCAGTTTTCCCAGCACTATCTGTTGAAAATACTGTCTTTCCCCATTGTATATTCTTGCCTCCTTTGTTGTAGATTAATTGACCACATAGGTGTGGGTTTATTTCTGGGCTCTCTATTCTGCTTTGTTGATCTATGTTTCTGTTTTTGAGCCAGTACCACACTGATACCTTTTGTGCCAAACCATACATATAGTTTGCTTACTATAGCTTTGTAGTATATATTGAAATCTCAGCTTGTGATACCTTCAGTGTTTTTCTTCTTTATTAAGACTGCTTTTGTTATTTGAGGTCTCTTATGGTTCCATACAAGCTATAGGATTATTTGTCCTAGTTCTATGGGGGAAAAATGCTATTGGTATTTTGATAGGGATTTCATTGAATCTGTAGATTGAATCTGTAGTATGGATATTTTAAAAATATTATTTCCTCCAATCCATGAGTATGTTTATCAATTATTGTTTTTAAAATATAGGTCTTTCACTTTTTGGGTAAATTTATTCCTAAGCATTTTATCCTTTTAGGTAGAATTATAAATATGATTTTTATTAATTTCTCTAATACTTTTTATTTTATTAGTATATAGAAATGCAGCAGATTTATGAATATTACTCTTCTATCCTGTGACTTTCCTGAATTCATTTTTCTGTTCTAGTTGTTTTTTGGTGTTTGAGTTTTAGGGTTTTCTATAGTATCATGTCATCTGCAAATAGTGCATTACCAATTTAGGTACTGTTTGTTTGTTTGTTGTTCTGGTTGTTATTGTTGTAGTTGTTTTATTTTAAGTAGGCTCCTTGCCCAATATGGGGCTTGAACTCCAACCCAGAGATCAAGAGTCACACACTCTACCAACTGAGCCAGCCAGGTGCCCCTGATTCCAGTCTTCTTAAATTTGAGACTTTTTCTATGCCCTGACATATGGTCTATCTTGGAGAACATTCCATGTGCCCTTGAAAAAATGTATATTCTGTTTTGAATGGAATGTTCTCTGTATATCTCTTAGGTCCATCTGGTCTAATGTGTTGTTCAAAACCACTGTTTCTTTGTAGATTTTCTGTCTCCATGATCTATCCATTGCAGTAAGTAGGTTGTTAAAGTCCCCTACTATTATTGTTTTACTGTAAATTTCTTCATTTATATCTGTTAATATTTACTTTGTATATTTAGGTGCTTCTATGTTGGGTGATAGATGTTTATAGTTGTTATAACCTCTTGTCAAATTGATTACCATATCAGTATGTAGTGATCTTTGAATATGTTCGTCCATCCCTTCACTTTGTCTGTATGTGTCTTTACATCTGAAATGAGTCTCTTTAGACAGCATATAAATGATAGGTCTAGTTTTTTTTTAATCCATTCAGTCACCCTATATATTTTGATTGGAGCATTTAGTCCATTTGCATTTAAAGGAAGTAATAGGTATGTACTTATTGCCATTTTGTTCATTGTTTTCTGGTTAGTTTTGTAGTTCTCTGTTCCTTCTCTTTCTTCCTTTTGGTGATGGCTTTATTCAGGGTTCTGCTTGAATTCTTTCCTCTTTCTTTTTTATATATCTATTACAGGTTTTTGATTTGTCATTATGATTGGGTTCATATATAACATCTTAGATATATAGCAGTCTATATTGAGTTGATGATCACTTCAGTTCAAACACATTCCGGAAGCACTAAATTTTTACTTCCCCTTCCAATTTTTATGTATATAACATCATAGTTTACATTTTTTTATATTGTGTATCCTTTGGCTAATTTTTGCAGGTATTATTGATTTTATTACTTTTGTGTTTTAACCTCCATACTGGCTTTATAAGTAATTAATCTACTATTGCCTTTATTATAGGTTTGCTTTTACCTGTGAGATTTTTTTCATAATTTTCTTCTAGTTATGACGTTTCCTTTCCACTTGAAAAATTCTCTTTGACATTTCTTGTAAGAGTGGTTTAGTAGTAATAAATTCCTTTAAACTTTGTTGGGAAACTCTTTATCTCTTTTTTTCTGAATCCTAACCTTGCTGGATAAAGTACTCTTGGTTGTAGGTTTCTTTTCCTTTAATCACTTTGAATTTGTCATGCCACTCCCTTCTGGCCTGGAAAGTTTCAGCTAAAAAAATCACTCAGTAGATTTTTGTAGTTCCCCTTGTCTGTAACTCTTTTCTCTTATCTCTGTTAAAATTATTTCTTTATCATTACTTTTGGCCATTTTAATTACTATGTGTCCTGGTGTGAGTCTCCTTGGTTTTATCTTGTTAGAGGCCCTCTCTGATTTCTGGATCTGGATGTCTGTTTTCTTTCCCAGATTAGGAAGGATTTCACTTACCATTTCTTAAATAAATTTTTTGTGCCCCCTTCTCTCTTTCTTCTTTTATTGGGATCCCTATAATGTGAATGTTATTGTGCTTAATGATATCAGAGTTCCCTTAGCCTATTTTCCTTCTTTACTCTTTTTTTCTTTTTGCTGTTCAGCTTCGGTGCTTTCCATTACCCTTTCTTCCAGATTGCTGATTCATTCTTCTGCATCCTCTAATCTGCTGTGGGTATCCTCTACTGTATTTTTTATTTCAGTTATTGAATTTTTCAGCTTTGACCAGTTCTTTTTCATATCTTTTATCATTCTGTTGAAGTTCTCACTAAGCTCATCCACTCTTGCCTCAAGTTCACTGAGTATCTTTATGACCATTACTCTGAATTCTCAAATCAGCATTATCTTTGTTTCACTTAACTCTTTTACTGTGATTTGTCTTGTTCTCTGGGACACACTACACTGTCTCCTTCTGCCTAACTCTGTTTCTGTGTATTACATATGTCAGCTATATCTCTTGGTCTTGAAAGTAGTGACTTTATATAGAAGTACTGCGGTGCTCTATGGTGGAATCCCCCCTGGTCACCAGAAATAAACACTTTAGGGGTGTCTCCTGTGTGGGCAGCAAGCACCCTCCTGTTGTGGCTGAGCTAGAAGCTATTGCCTTCAGTCCAACCAGCTGCAATGACCTGCTTGGCCTTCTGTGGGCATCTAGTGAGGGTTTGCTCCTGTCACTGTTGAGAGGCCGGTCTGTGGCAGTCATGGGCTCATTGGTGGTTGAGGCCAGCAGTCAGCCTAGCTGTCTCCAATTAGCCTCTCTGCCATAGTCATACCAAAGTACAGGGTTTGCTCCCTGTGTATCCAGCTAACAGGCATACCTACAGGAACTGTAGGCATGCTGATGTGTGTGCTTTGCCCCCGCCCCCTCCCACAGGGCAGGAACTACTTAGGAGTGGCATGAGTTCCAGCAGGGGCTGCCACCCAGGTCTGGTGGGGCAGGGGCTGTTTTGGAGTGACCTCTGCTGAGGCAGTCAGGTTGGATGAGAGAGGTTCATGGGGGGAATGCTAGGGCAGGGCACATGGTGCTAGCAAGAAAGATGGAGAATGTTCGTGCTCACTCTCACAAGCACCCAGCTATCTAGGGTGGTAGAGGGGATGACAAGTGGCATCCACCAGCACTCTTATTCCTGGGGAAATCTGCCATTCCCTACCTACTTCCTCCTACTCTGCCATCTTCCTCAAACCCTTACTTGTTTTAATTCTATTGAGTCGTATGCATTCTTTTATACATTTTGTATATTAACCCTGTATCAAATATCAGAAGCTTTTTAGTTTGATGTAGTCTCACTTGTTTATTTTTACATTTGTTGCCCTTCTTGTGGTGTCAAATCCAATTCATAGCCAATCAGTCAAGCATAAGTGAGAATCTGGACTTAAAATTGGCATCTGAAGTGGGGCAGGAGGTTGTCTTGTGGAACCGAGCAGTGTAAACTATGGGATCTGATGCTTTCACGAAGTAAATACTGTCAGAATTGAGTTAAATTGTATGGCACCCTGCAGTGTCGTAGAAGCACTTCATATGGGAAAACCCCACACCCATTTGGTAACCAGAGTGTTCTGAGTTATGGTAGTAATGTGAAAAGTAAAGGAGACACATAGGAAAGACTGGATTTTTTTTCTTCCCAAAAACCACCATACCGTTTTGGTTATTATAGCTTTATAACATAATTTGAAATTAGGAAGTGTGACACCTCCAGATTTTTTTCTTTCTCAAGATTACTTTGGCTATTGTGTGGTTCCATACAAATTTTTGGATTCTTTTCTGTAAAAAATGCCATTGAAATTTTGGTAGGGATTGCATTGAACCTGTACATTGCTTTTAGTGTTATAAACATTTTAACAATATGGATTCTTCCAATCCATGACAAAGGTATATCTTTCCATTTATCTGTGTATTCTTTTTTCATCAGTGTTCTACCATTGTCAGTGTGCAGGTCTTTGGCCTCCTTGAATAAATTTGTTCTTAGGTATTTTGTTCTTTTTGATTCAGTTATACAAGGAATTGCTTTCTTAATTTCTCTTTCTGCTATCCCGTTTTTAGCATATAGAAACACAACTCATTGGGGCACCTAGGTGGCTCAGTTGGTTAAGCAGTTGACTATGGCTCAGGTCATGATCTCCCAGTTTGTGAGTTCAAGCCCCACATGGGGCTGTCTGCTGACAGCTAACAGTCTGGAGCCTGCTTCAGATTCTGTGTCTCTTCTGTCTGGCCTTACCCCACTTGTGCTCTGTCTCTGTCTGTCTCTCTCTCTCTGAAAAATAAATAAACATTAAAAAAAATTAAAGAAACACGAGTGATTTTTGTATACTGATTTCATATCCTGCAACTATAATGAATTTGTGTATTGGTTCTAACAATATTTTGGTAGCGTCATTAGGGTTTTCTTTTTTTTTTAATGTTTTATTTATTTCTGAGAGAAAGAGAGACAGTGCAAGCAGGGGAGGGTCAGAGAGAGAGGGAGACACAGAATTTGAAGCAGGCTCCAGGCTCTGAGCTAGCTGTCAGCACAGAGCCTGATGTGGGGCTCAAACCCATGAACCATGAGATCATGACCTGAGTGGAAGTCGGACGCTTAACCGACTGAGCCACCCAGGCGCCCCTAAGGTTTTCTATATGTAATATCAGCTCCTCTGAAATACAGTTTTACTTTTTCTGTTCCAGTATGGATGTCTTTTAGTGGTTGTTTGTTTGTTTCCTTGCTTGCCACTTGCTCTAGCTAGAACATTTTGTGATCTGTTGAGTAAATTACACTTTTAAAATTAGTTTTTTAAATTATTCTTTAATGGGGCACCTGGGTGGCTCAGTCGGTTAAGCGTCTGACTTCTGCTCAGGTCATGATCTCACCGTTTCTGGACTGGAGCCCCGCATCAGGCTTTGTGCAGACAGCTAGCTCAGAGTCTGGAGCCTGTCTTCCGTTTCTGTGTCTCCTTCTCTCTGACCCTCCCCTGCGCACGCTATCTCTCTCTCTCTCTCTAAAAATTTTTTTAAATGTTTTATTTATTTTTAATTATTCTTTAATTACAATGTAATTAACATTTGTATTAGTTTCAGGTGTACGATATAGTGATTCAAGAGTTCTATACAAAATTCAGTGCTTATCGTAAGTGCGCTCTTAATCCACTTCACTTATTTTACCCATCCACCCACCCACCTCCCCTCTGGTAATCACGTTTGTTTTTTGTATTTAACAGTCTAGTTTTGGGGCACATGGGTGGCTCAGTTGGTTAAGCGTCTGACTTTGGCTCAGGTCATGATCACACAATTTGTGGGTTCAAGCCCCTTTGACATTTCACTCAGCATTGTGTCTTCTAGATCCATTCATGTTGTTGCAAATGGCAAGATTTCATTCTTTTTATGGTTTAATAATATTCCATTGTGTGTATATACCACATCTTCTTTATCCACTTATCTATCAATGGACACATCTATCAATGGATTCTTCTATATTTTAGCCACTGTTAATAATGCTGCAATAGGGGCGCCTGGGTGGCTTAGTCAGTTAAGCGTCTGACTTTCACTTGGGTCATGATCTCCCGGTTTGTGGGTTTGGGCCCCTCGTCGGGCTCTGTGCTGACTGCCAGCTCAGAGCCTGGAGCCTGTTTCAGAGTCTGTGACTCCCTCTCTCTGACCCTCCCCTGCTCACGCTGTCTCTCTCTCTCTCTCCTAGAAATAAATAAAACATTTAAAAAAAATTTTTTTTAAATAATGCTGCAATAAACACGGGGGTGGGGGGGGGTGGGAGTGTATATCTTTTCCAATTACTGTTTCTGTATTCCTTGGGTAAATACCCAGTAGTGAAAATGCTGGATCATCTGGTAATTATATTTTTAATTTTTTGAGAGACCTCTATACTGTTTTCCACAGAGGCTGTACCAGTTTGTATTCCCACTAATTGTGCATGAGAATTTCCTTTTCATATCCTCACCACTGCTTGTTGAGTTTTTTATTTATTTTTTGTGATTTTTATTTTACTGTTTTTTGTGTTTTTTATTTTAGTCATTCTGGCAGCTTAGAGGTGATCTGTCATCGTAGTTTTGATTTTCGTTTCCCTGGTGATGAGTGAGTGATCTTGAACATCTTTTCACATGTCCCTTGGCCATCTGTATGTCTTCTTTTGAGAGAGATCTCTTCATATCTTCTGCCCATCTTTAACTGGATTACTTGTTTATTGGTGTTGTATGAGTTCTTCATATATTTTGGATACTAACTTTTATTGGATTAATTGGATATGTTTGTAAATATCGTCTCCCATTCAGCGGGCTATCTTTTGTTGTATCGATTGTTGCCTTAGCAGTGCAAACGTTTTTATTTTGGTATAGTCCCAATAGTTTATTTTGCTTTTGTTTCCCTTGCCTTAGAAGACATATCTAGAAAAATTTGCTATTACCAATGTCAGAGAAATTAGTACCTGTGCTATCATAGGATTTTTATGGTTTTAGGTCTTACATTTTGGTGTGGAATCCATTTTGAATTTTTGTGTATGATGTATGAAAGTGGTCCAGTGTCATTCTTTTTGCATATGGCTGTCCAGTTTTCCCGGCACCATTTATTTCAGAGACTGCCTTTTCTCAGTCATATGTTTTGCCTCATTTGTCATAGGTTAATTGACCATATGAGCATTGTTTATTTCTGGGATCTGTATGCTGGTCCATTGATCTATGAGTCCATTTTTGTTCTGGCACCGTACTGTTTTGATTACTGTAGTACTGTTTGACTACATAGTGTTTGATTACACTGGAGTAAATCTTGAAATCTGGGATTGTGATATTTCCAATTTTATTCTTCTTTTCAAGATTGCTTAGGTTAGTCAGAGTATTTTGTGGTTCCATACAAACAGTGGAATTACTTGTTCTAATTCTGTGAAAAATGCTGTTAGTATTTTGAGAAGGATTGCATTAACTCAGTAGATTGCTTTGGGTAGTATGGACATTTTAACAATATTTGTTCCCCATTCCATCCACATAGAATATCTTGTCACTTGTTTGTGTCAGGTATTCTACCCAATTAAGTTTATTTCTAGGTATTTTATTATTTTTAGTACAGTTGTAAATAGAATTATTTTCTTAATTTTTTATATTACTTCATTATTAGTGTATAGAATTACAAAGGATTTCTGTATATTAATTTTGTATCCTGCATCTTTACTGTATTTATTTATCAGTTCCAGTAGTAGTTTTTTTGGTGGATTCTATAGATTTTCTACATATGGTAATATGTATCTGCAACAGTAAAAGTTTTGCTTCTTAATTACCAGTTTGGATGCCTTTTATTTCTTGTTTGATTGCTGTCATTGGATTTCTAAGTACTATGTCAAATAAAAGTGGTGAGAGTGGACATCCTTGTCTTATTCCTGATCTTAAAGGAAACGCTCTCATATTTTCACCATTGAGTCTGATGTAGGCTGTGAGTCTTTCCATATGTGGCCTTTGCTATGTTGAGGTATGTTCTCTCTAAACCTACTTTTGTTGAGGGTTTTTACCATGAATGGATGATGTACTTTGTCAAATGCTTTTACTACACCAATTGTAATGATTATATGCTTTTATTCTCTCTTTGATTTATGTGATATATCACGTTGATTCATTTCCAAATATTGAACCATCCTTGTATACCAGGAATAAATCCTACTTCATTGTGGTGAGTGGTCTCTTTTTTTTTTTATGTGAAATTTTAATTAAAGCTCTAGTGAAGTGTGCAATAGAATATCAAATTCCTTCTGTGAGAAGAATATGGCACAGTGCTGTCATATCTACAGCTGGAAGCAAATTACGGACATATAAACACAATTAACAATATAGAATGATTATATGTGGCACAAGAAGTCCAGATAATCAGAGGTATAATTGCAGAGGAACTGCATTGAGTCCAGGTGACCAGCCCATCTTTTTTTTTTTCCTCATTCTTTTTTTTTTTTCTCTCTTTTAATGTATTGTTGGATTTGGTTTGCTAATATTGTGTTGATGATTTTTGCACTTATGCTCATCAGAGATATCGGACTGTAGTCCTCTTATTTGTATTGTCTTTATCTGGTATTGGTATCAGGGTAGTGCTGGCCTCATAGTATTAACTTGAAAGCTTTCATTCCTCTTCTATTTTCTGGAAACTTTTGAAAACAGTAAGTATTAACTCTTTAAATGCTTGATAGAATTTTCCTGTGAATCTATCTGGTCCTAGATTCCTTTTTTATTGGGAGGTGTGTTTTTTTATTATTATTATTATTATTATTATGGTTCAATTTCATTGCTGTAATTGATCTGTTCAAATCTTTATTTCTTATTCAATTTTGGGAGACTATGTTTCTACGATTTTATCCATTTCTTCTAGGTTGGGCAATTGACCTATAATTTTTCATAATATTCTCTTATAATCCTTTCTATTTCTGTTGTATTTGTTGCTATTTTGCCTCTTTCAGTTCCAATTTATTTGAGTCCTCTTTTTTTTTAAGCTTATTAATTATTTTGAGAGGGAGAGAGACGGAAAGAGAGGGAGAATGCATGGGAGGGGCAGAGAGACAGGGAGAGAGAATGAATCCCAAGCAGTCTCTGCAACATCAGTGCAGAGCCCAGTGAGGGCTTAAACCCTCAAAACATGAGCTCAGACCCTGAGCCAAAAGCAAGAGTTGGATGCTTAACCACTGAACCACCCATCACCACTCTTTTTTGTTTTTGATTATCTGGCTAAAGATTTATTAATTTTGTTTACATTTTCAAAGAAACAGCTCCTGGTTTCATTGATGTATTCTATTGTTTTGTTAGTTCCTATATAATTTATTTATGCTCTAATCTTTATTATTTCCTTTTTTCTGCTGATTTCGGGTTTTCTTGTTTTTCTAGCTCCTTTGGGTGTAAAGTTACTTCATTTATTTAAAGTTTTTCTTCTTGACTTAGGCCAGTATTACTATAATCTTCCCTCTTAGAATAGCTTTTACTGCATCTTTAAGATTTTGGACCAGTGTGTTTATTTTCACTTGTCTCCCTAAATTTTTTGATCTCCTGATTTCTTGGTTGGCCCATTCATTGTTTAGTAGCATGTTATTTAACCTCCATGTATTTGTGCTCTTTCCACATTTTTTCCTGTGGATTATTTCTAGCTTCATAGCATTGTAGTCCAAAAAGATGCATGGTGTGACTTCAAACTTTTTTAATTCGTTGAGACTTGTTTGTAGCCTAACGTGTGATCTATTGTGGAAAATGTTCTATGGGCACTTGAAAAGAATGTGTATACTTTTGTTTTAAGATGGAATGTTCTATGTATATCTGTTAGATCCATCTGGTCCAATGTGTCATTCAAAGCCACTGTTTCCTCATTGGTTTTCTGTTTGGATAATCTATCCATTGATCTAAGTGGTGTGTTAAAGTTCTCTATTATTGTGTCACTTATCATTTACTTCCTTTATTTGTTTATAGCTGCTTTATGTATTTGAGTGTTTCCATGTTGAGTACAGAAATATTTACAATTATTATATCTTCTTGTTGAATTGTTCCTCTCTGATCATATTGTGTCCTGCTTTGTCTCTTGTTAGTTTTTGTTTTAAATCTGTTTTGTCTAATATAAGTATTGTTACCTCAGCTTTCTTTTCACTTCGCTTTGCATGATAATTGATCATTGTTTTTCCTTCATTTTCAATCTGCATGTGTCTCCAGGTCTGAAATGAGTCTCTTGTAAGCAGTATATGGATTAACTTGCTTTTTTATCCAGTTACCCAATGCTTTTTTTCTTTTGTCTATTTATATTCAGAGAAATTATTGACAGTTATGTACTTATTGCCATTTTGTTACTTGTTTTATGGTTGTTTTTGTTCTTCGTTCCTTTCTTGTTCTGTTCTCTCATAGTTTGATGGCACTTTTAGTGATATATTTGTATTTTTCTCATTATTTTGCATATCTATTACTGGTTTCTGATTTGTGGTTACACACATCAAANACTAAGCCACCCAGGCGCCCCCATTTATGGCATTCTATATTAAGTTAAGTTGATGGTTGCTTGGTTGCTTAAGTTTGAACCCATTCTAAAAGCATACTTTTTGACTTTTTCCCCAATATTTTAGGTACATGGTGTCACATTTCACATCCTTTTTAATTTTTAATCTCTTGACTAGGTTTTATAGATGTACTCGATTTTACTGTTTTGTGCTTCCTACTTTTCTTACTCCTGCTTATGGTCCTTCCTTTCCATTCAAAGACTCTCCTTTAACATTTCTCATAAGGCAAAGGAAACATTTCTTCATTTCTCATAAGGGGCTGATTTAGTGGTGAATAATGTTTTGTCTTTTGTTTGTCTGGGGAATTCTTTATCTTTCCTTCTATTCTTAATGATAGCCTTGCTGCATAGAGTACTCTTCATTGCATGTTTGGTTTTTTCCTTTCAGCGCTTTGAATAGATCATACTACATCCTTCTGGTCTGCAAAGTTTCTGCTGAAAATTGACTGATAGCTTTATGGGTTTCCTTTGTATGTAACTATTCTTTTTCTGTTGCTGCTTTTAAAATTCTCTTTTTATCACTACTTTTCCCATTTTAATTACTATGTGTCTTGATGTGGACTTCCTTAAGTTGATTTTGTTGAGGACTCTCTTTGCCTCCTAGATCTGGATGTCTGTTTCCTTCTTCAAGTTAGGGAAATTTTCAAATAAATGTTCTGCCCCCTTTTCTATCTCTTCATCTTGTGGGATCCCTATAATACAAATGTTATTACACTTTATGGTGTCACGAGCTCTTCGTCTACCCTCATTTTTTATTATTCCTTTTTCTTTTTTCTGTTCAGCTTGCTTGCTTTCCAATATTCTGTTTTCCAACTCACTGATGGGTTCTCCTTCTTCTAGTCTACTGTTATAGACTCTGGATCTAGAGTTCTTTCTTGTCTAGTAAGAAAGTTGGATGCAGGATTAAAATGTGAGAGATGGCTAATGTCTGGGAGAAGGCAAGAGCCCTGATTAAGGGTCTTTGCTCTGTTTTTATTAGGATCAGAAGGCTTACAAACATGATGATGGGCATGCACAAAGATACAGTAAAACCGTGATCATTAACTCATGGAGGTGAGGGAAAGGGTGTCTTGAAGATTCAGAGTTAGGGGTTTGGGTTAATACAAAACAAAATCCTGGCGTCAGGCTGCAGAGGTGGGTGGGGTGCAAAANTCTGTTTTTATTAGGATCAGAAGGCTTACAAACATGATGATGGGCATGCACAAAGATACAGTAAAACTGTGATCATTAACTCATGGAGGTGAGGGAAAGGGTGTCTTGAAGATATTCAGAGTTAGGGGTTTGGGTTAATACAAAACAAAATCCTGGCTGCAGAGGTGGGTGGGGTGCGGAGGATTGTTTACAGCAGACATGAGGCACCACCTCTGTTTACCTAAACTGGTCTAGGGAACAAGAAAGACAGAGCAAACTACCTCAGGTTCAACAAGGCACCTTTCTTTTGTTAATTAGCTCCACTCTGGGCAACTTCACCCTGCAGCAATCTATAGCTCTATTTACCTGTTTGCCTAATTTGGTCCTTCCTTCCTGTGAAAGCAGCTTTCTGCCATAGTACAAAGCTGGGGGGGGAGGGGCGCTTCCACCCTAAATACCTGATCTTGCTTATTTCACATACCTTTGTTTTATATTGGGATCTTTGTCCCGCCTTCTCTATACTGGGGCATTTAACCACCCCCCCCATACCTGTTTACCTAATCTTGCTTACCCAAACTTGGGTGTGAGCATCCTATGACTTTCTAATTCTTTATGCCTTGTTAATCCACCAGTGCAGGCTCAGGGAATTCCTATGCTTATTCCCCAGAGTCTACTATTTTTCCCCTCTGTGTACTTTTTATTTCAGCTATTAAGTTCTTTATCTCTGATTTTTTTTTCTCTTTGTTGAGGGTCTCACTGAGATCCTACACTCTGTTCCCAAGTCTAGTGTGTATCTTTATGACAATTACTATAAATTCTCTATCAGGCATATTGCTTCTTTCCTTTTTGTTGAGCTCTCTTGCTGTGATTTTTTGTCTTATTCTTTCATTTGGAACATATTCCTCTATGTTCTCATTTTGTCCAACTCTCTCTGATGTTTCTATGTGTGGAGAAAGTCAATTATGTCCCCTGCTCTTGAAAGTAGTGGCCTTATGAAGAAGAGGACCTATAGTGCCCTTCAGTGCAATGTCCCTTGTTTATCAGAACCTGGGGTTCTCTTATGTGTGTTTCTCTTATGTGTGTTACATGTGCTGTACTGCTGCAGTTGAGCCACATTTGCCTTCCACCCTGTTGTCTGTAATGGCTCTCTTTGCCTGTTGTGGGCTGGGTTTGGTCTCTATGTAGTTAATGGGCCAATCTTAGGCCAACTTGGGCTTGAGTTGGGTCAGACCAGATATTTGCCAGAGCTGGTGTCACACTGACCTGCAGGGCACACTCCCTGTGTGGTTTCCTGAGATGCTTTAGATGTTGGCTGGGGCCTGCTGTCAGATCAGATGTCTGCCGCCAGCCCACTGCTGGGGCCATAGTTAAACTGCTGTACGTGGTTATCTTCCTCTCTCCACAGGGAAGGTGTCACTCTGAAGTGGTGCTGACCATTGTTGGGGCAGCTTGCACAATGTCATGCTTGTGGTACTGCTCTGGAAGGACTCCTGCTGAGGGCAGGTCGACTACAGATCTGCTGGAGAACACAGGGACAGGGTGCATGGTGTTAACAAGGTTTGCTTTGTTCTGCTTGTGGGTGGAGATCTGGAGCTGCATTGAAGAACTCCTGCCAAGGGAGAGTGAAGACAGGGGCAGGCCACATTGGTAGCAAGCTAGGCACAGAGTGTTCATTCCAGTTCCTGCAGGTGTTATGTGTATTTAGGCTGGGGATTAGGGGAGAAAGATGATGCCCTCCACTCTTGTTCTTAGAGAAGTCTTCTCTCTTTTTTTTTTAATGTTTCATTTATTTCTGAGAGAGAGAGAGAGAGAGAGAGAGACAGCATGAGCAAGGGAGGGTCAGAGAGAGAGGGAGACACAGAATCCGAAGCAAGCTCCAGGCTCTGAGCTAGCTGCCGGCACAGAGCCCGACTTGGAGCCTGAACTCACAAACCACGAGATCATGACCTGAGCCGAAGTCAGAGGCTTAACTGACTGAGCCACCCAGGCACCTCATTTAGAGAAGTCTTCTATGAATCCCTGTCCCTTCACCACATGTTCTGAGATTAGTAAATAAATCTGTTTCCTGTATACCATAGGCATTTTTCAAACTACTGCTTCTATAGTGGATCTCCGCAGGGTTGTTTTGCTGTCTCTTTAAGAATGGGGAATCAGTGTCCTCTCACCCTCCAGATCCCCCAGAGCTGAGTCTCTGAATTTTAAATTCTTGATGTTGAGTCCTACAGATTACAAAAACTCATGAAGTTAAGCCCTCTGTTTTTCAAGGCCAAATGTTATGGAGATTCATCTTCTCAGTGGGAGTCCCATGTGTCTGGGGTGCCTGGTGTAGGAACTACTTCTCTCCTATGTCTGTTCTTGCAGTGTCCTTCTCGCCTGTAGATAGTCTCTCAGATCAATGGTTCTCAACTGCATCTCCACCCTTCCTATCATTTTTAATATGGTCTCTTTTCTACAATCTGCTGTGAAGAGTCTGGTATGCCAGGATTTGTTTTATTGTTTTCTGGGTTATTTACACTGACACAGGTGTTATCCAGGTGTATCCATTGGAAGGTTAGTTTAGGATCCCCTGACTCCACTATCTAATCCAGAACTGTTGAGATGGGAATCCTTGTGTCTTATTCCTTATTTTAAGAGAAAACAATTTAAGACTTTCACCATTGAATTTTATGTGTAAAATGGACTCATCATAAAATGGCATTTATTGAGTTACAGTCCCTCTATACCCATTTCATTGAGAGTTTTTATCATAAACAGATGTTGAATTTTGTCAAATGCTTTTTATCCATCTATTGAGATGATCATATGATTTTTATCCTTCATTTTGTTAATGTGGTATATCAGTATATTAAATTGTTTTTGCAGATGTTGAACCATCCTCATGTCCTGGAATAAATTCCTCTTGATCAGGTTGAATATCTTTTGTTTTGTTTTGTTTTGTTTTTTGTTTTTTGNCCTTCATTTTGTTAATGTGGTATATCAGTATATTAAATTGTTTTTGCAGATGTTGAACCATCCTCATGTCCCTGGAATAAATTCCTCTTGATCAGGTTGAATATCTTTTTTTTTGTTTTGTTTTGTTTTTTGTTTGTTTTTTTTTTGAGATAGACAGAGTGTGAGTTGGGGAGGGGAAGAGGGAGAGGAAGACACAGAATCTGAAGCAGGCTTCAGGCTCCAAGCTGTCAACACAGAGCCTGTCACAGGGCTTGAACTCTTGAACCATGAGATCATGACCTGAGATGAAGTTGGATGCTTACCTACTGAGCCACCCAGGCGCCCCTGAATATCTTTTTAATGTATTGCTGAACTCAGTTTGTTAACAATTTATTGAGAATTTTTATTTACATCTAGGCTCATCAGGGATATTGGACTATAATTTTCTTTTCTGTGACATCCTTGGATTGGGTATCCAGATAACTCCAGCCTTGTAAAATGAATTTGGAAGTGTTTCCTCCTTATTTTTTGGAAGAGTTTGAGAAGAATTTGTATTAATTCTTATTTGAATGTTTGGTACAATTTGTCAATGAAGCTGTCTTGTCCTGGATTTTGTTGGGAGGTTTTTTATTACTGATTCAATCCCCTTACTGGTTACTGTTCTGCTCAAAATTTCTATTTCTTCATGATTCAGTCTTAGTAGGTTGTGTATATCTTAGAATTATCCATTTCTTCCAGATTGTCCAATTTGTTGGCCTATCATTGTTCATAGAGGTCTCTCTTGGTCCATTGTACTTCTGTTGTATCAATTTTAATATCTTTCATTTCTAATTTTGAGTCCTCTCTTTTTTCCAAGGTGAGACTAGCTAAAGGTTTGTCATTTTTATTTTTTTGAGAAACCAGTTTTTATTTTCATTGATCTTTTCTTTTGTCTTTTTAGTCTCTATTTCACTTATTTCTACTTTGTTCTTCATGTTATTCCTTTTACCAAATTGAGACTTGTTATATTTTTGTAGTTGCCTGAGGTTTAAAGTTGGATTGTTTATTTGAGATTCATCTTGTTCTTGATGTAGACATTTCTTTCTATGAACCTCCCTCTTACAAATGCTTTAATCATAAGTCTTAGCATGTATTTTTATTTTCATTTGTCTTCGGGTTTTTTTTTTCTCTTTTGATCTCTTCTCTGACCCATTTGTTTGTCAGTAGCATGTTTAATATCCATATTTCTCCAGGTTTCTTCTTGCAATTGACTTCTAGTTTTATATCATTGTGGTTGGAAAAGATGCTTGATCTGATTTCAATATTTTTAAATTTATTAAGTCTTGTTGTGTGATCTGACATCTGCCCTATCCTGGAGAACGTTTCATGTGTGCTTGAGAAGAATGTATATTCTGTTGTTGGATGGAATGTGCTGCTTATGTCTATGAAGTCCATCTTGTCTAATGTATCATTTAAGGCCAATGCTTTCTTATAGACTTTCTGTCTACACGTAGACAAAATGATCCATCCATTTTTGAAAGTGGGGTCTGTAAGTCCCCTACTATTATTGTATTGCTGCCTATTAATATTTATCAGGTCTGTTAATATTTACTTTATATATTTAGGTGCTTCTATTTGGGGTGCATATATATTTACAATTATTTGTCTTGCTGAATTGACCTTGTTATTATGTAATGTCCTTCTGTTTTGTATTAGTCTCTTTTTTAATGTTTTTAATGTTTTATTTTTGGGAGAGAGAGACAGAGTGCAAGTGGAGAGGGGCAGAGAGAGAAGGGGAGACAGTATCGAAGCAGGCTCCAGGATCTGAGCTGTCAGCACAGAGCCGAAGGCGAAGTTCAAACCCATTAACCATAAGATCATGACTTGAGCTGAAGTCGGACACTTAACCAACTGAGCCACCCAGGTGCTCTTGTTTTGTATTAGTATTTAGCTTAAAGTCTAATTTGTCTGATATAAATACAGTTACTCCAGCTTTCATTTGGTTTCTATATGCATGGAATACATTTTTCCACTCTTCACATTCAACCTTAACAAATTTTATGTTTTTGACATAACAATTAAACATCTTCTTTCTTGTATATGTCTCAACAAATTATTTTAATTATAGTTATCTTTACTACTTTTGTTTTTTACAATTCATACTAGCTTTATAAGTGATTAACTGACCACCTTTACAACATCATTCTGAATTTTACTAGATATTTATATATGCCTGCGAGATTTATACTTTCGTATATTTTTTCTGTTACTAATTAGCACACTTTCATGTCAGTTTAAAAAAATTCCTTTAACATCACTTGGAATGCTGATGTATTGGTGATGAAATCCTTTAGCTTTTGCCTGGCTGGAAAACTATTGTCCTTATTCTGAAGGATAATTTTGCTGGGTAAAATATTCCTGGTTGGCAGTTTTTTCTTTCAGTACTTTGAAAATATCGCCTTCTGGCCTGCAAAATTTCTGCTAAAAATATGCTTATAGTTATTCGGAGATTGTCTTGTATATAACAAGGTGTGTTTTTCTTGTTGCTTTTCAGATTCTCTTTAACAGTCGACAATTTAATTATGTACTCTGTGGGGGGCTTTTTTGATTCATTTTGTTTGGACACTCTGGGCTTCCTGGATATGGATGTCTGATTTTTTTTCTCTGGTTAGGGAAATTTTCAGCCATTATTTATTCAATCAACTTTTCTCCCCCTTTCTCTCTGTCCTCTTCTTCTAGGACACCATAAGATAAATATTGATGTACTAATGTTTCCCCATAAGATTCTTAACATGGCTGCACTATTTTCATTCCTTTTTCTTTTGCTTTTTTGATTGAATGAATTTCACTGCTGTGTCTTTCTGTTTGCTGATGTTTTTTTCTTTTGCTTTATCTAGTCTATTGTTGAAACTATTAAATTTTCCAGTTCAGTTATTGTATTCAAGTCTGTGATTTCTCTTTGGTGCTTATATTTTTTACCTTTGTTAAAATTCTCACTCTATTCATGCATTGTTCTCCAGATCTCAGTAAATATGACCATTATTTTAAACTCTTTATCAGGTAAAACCCATCTCCTTTTTACTAAGGTCTTTTTCTGAGGTTTTATCTTGGTTTTAGTTTGAAACCTATTCCTCTGTTTCTTCATTTTCTTTGATTCTCTGTGTTGGTTTCTATGCATTACATAAAACAGCCACCTCTTCCAGCCTTGAGAGTAATGTTATGTAAAGAATGACTCTTAACGTTCAACTCTGCCGTAGTTCTTGGTCGTCTCTCAAAACTTTGTGATCATACAGGCTGCCTTCTTTATTGTTAATGGTTCTCAGTAGTTAAGGAAGTGTTAAAAATCTGTCAGTGTCCCAAAAGAGAGGCTCTCATTTAGCACCTAGATCCAGGCTGATTGGAGTTTGGATTCTCAGGCAGGAGCTTTTAAAGGCTGGTATGCTTTTTTCTGGGATGACTTGGAGATGAGTGTTTCTGCCTGTTCTTCCTTCATTACCCTTGGCCTGAAAGAATTTAAGAACTACTTACTTGTTTGTTATTAATCTCCTTGAACCTAAGAGCCCCAGCCCTCTGGCCACCAGAGTCAAGCTATCAAGGGATGTATCCTCTGGGCAGGATCCACAAAAGCCTAGATATGAGATATGTACAAAACTTCTTTCACAGAGACATTGGTGACCTGGTTGGGGGAATGTGGAGCAGACAGAAAGAGATTATAAAGATAGTGCTCACTGACCTGCCTGATCTCTGGGAAAGATTGCATTCAGCCCTGAAATGTGTATTAAGTTAGAAGTATATCTCAGACCACAAGTTTTAAGATCTACAAATATGCTTGTTTCATGGAAAGAATGGGAGTTTCAGTCTGCTGCTTTTGTATTGTACCCTGGTGGGATTGCTGTTTAAGAATGGTTTCTCTGTTACAGTCCTATGGAATTCATGAATGTAAGCCCTTGGCCACCAGAGCCAGGTGATTAAGGAATGTGTTCCTTGGGTGGCAGCCACAAAAGCTGTGGAGTCAGACATGTGCACAAGTACCTTTCCAAGAGATACCAACAATCTGGGGCAAGCCAAAAGGAGAGTACAAAGATGGCACCCACTGGCCTCCCAGTCTCTGGAGCCCCAAGATATGTGTTTAATTAGAAGACTGTCACTTGGACCAAAACTTTTAAGATAAGCAAATAGGCCTCTTTTGTCGAAAGATTTTCAGTCTGTTGCCTTTCACTAAGCCTGAGTTAATAGCCACAGTGGCTCCTCACAAGGCTGTTAAGAATTGTATTTGGTTTGCGATAATCTTGTGGGTCTTGTGAAGACCAGCCCCACTGACTTTCAGAGCTAGATGCTTTTGGGGCCCACCTCTCAGGTAGAAGTCTTAAAAGTTTGGGCCCTGATATAGGTCCAAACACTTCATTTCTCAGGGAGAAACTGAGAGCCATGATTTCCCTACCAATTGTGTGTTGTCACACCATGGGATGGGTTTATAGTGAGATTGTGTCCCAGTCCCTCTTACCTATTTCAATGTGGACTTTTTACTCAACTGCCTGTGGAGTTACTCAGCTAATTTCTGGATTTCTTTCAGAAGGAATTATTCCATATGTTTCTATAGATTTGGTATGTTTCTAGAAGGAGGTAAGTTTAGAATGTCACCATCTTGAACCAATCTCTCCTGATCTCTGGAATTTTAAATTTTTTAACCATTCCCATGTGTGTTCTTTGATAGGCCTATTATTAAACCTTTAAAGGACATTTCAGTATAACATTTCTAATTTCTATACATGTTTATCAAATTTATAATCTTGTGTAAATTATGTGACTATTTTATATCCTTATAGTTGACTTTTTTTCTATTTTCCTTTTGAACCTTTTAAACACCTATTATTATACTCTGGTTTCTCTTCAGATCGTATAAATCTTTCACCTTTTAAACACCTATTAGCCAGTTTGGACACAGTAGCTATATTTAAACATAATTATTATATATTTTTACCATTTATCTTTAAAATAAATTCAGTTATGAAACTGCTTTGCACACCAGAGGATCACAACAGGTGTTATACATAGTTTCACCACATGAGGAGTGCTATGGGGATTTCCCTATGGCAGAGACCAAAGGGCAAGCTTCTCACTGAGGGCTTTTATAAAATGCTAACAAATAAACACTGGGTATATTTATAAGAAATGTGACAGAGAGCATGACTGATACTCTCATGCACAAATTGGGCACCCAAATCCCATGCACTCAAAAGAAAAGTTAAACGACGTTTGCTTAGTCTTTATTTCCTACTTACCTACTAGGAGAAACAAACAGCTGTAATGAAAATTCAGACTTTTTCTCACTAGATTCCATCACTTGAAAGAATCACAGAATTTTTCCATGGAAGCATCTTTAGAGATCATCTAGCTCAACAACGCTCCCTCCTTGGTTTTATTTCATACTCCATTTACCCATTTGCTGGCATGGACAATGCCTCTTTTTAAAAATATACTTTGAAGTATTTGTGCATGAATACCCAGTGTAAAAGTTACACAGGAGGTGCTTATTATAGATTATGTGATTTCCTATGCATCTTTCTTCCTTAAAGCTCTAATGCAATGACCTTTCCTGAGTAAACCTTAGAAAAAGCACATTAAATACTTGATTTTGTGATGCCTAAATGCTAAGCGAACAATGAGTAGTTTGGAATGCAGAAAAAGCAAAACCATAGATGACACACGTGAGAATCTGAGGGCCAAATGAGGTGTAGGACAAAGACTCCGGTTCTCCCCAGGCACTCACTTGAACTAAATAGAGGTAGGAACCAAGTAGAGGTAGGAAAGGAGTCAGGCTGCAGTAATTAAGACCTTCAGTTTAGAAAAAAAATATCTTAGTCAGTTTTCCTTCCATGTCCAGTTATTTCCATTTGAAGTAAGAGAATTGGAACACATCCATCCCCTTTTCTTGCCACCCCTGTCTGTGCTTATTGAACAGCACAGAAAGTATAGGGCTGGATATAAGGAGCAGTGGTATACCAGCAATCCCCCTGGTATTGGGGGATGGGAAGACATTTCAGGTTCAAATTTTAGTTATGATACTAGCTTGTTGTGTTACCTGGAGCTTTGCTCAACCTTCTCTAACCTCAATTTCCCCCATTTGATTAGTTGACATTTGACTGGTGATTTCTATAAGATCCTTTCCACCTCTAACAGCCTATGATTACAGGTGCTGAACATCTCTTGACCAGAGCTTTGCCTTAACATAATCTACCTTGCATGGGGTCTGTGAAACCTGATCCCAACGAGCCCCTAAATGTGGTAGAAGGACCTTATGAGAGCCCCATATTGTTTATAAAGCCATCACCTAAAACAAGGTTCACACAAGCTCAGTTTTAGAAATTACATCTCCCACAAGGCTTAACAGTATGCCTGCCTATAAACTGCAAACCTGAAATACAATTCATTCACTCATTAAGTACAAATGCCAGGATTACTCTCAGGAAGACACATATAACTTTTTTTTTAATGTTTTATTTATTTCTAGGAGAGAGAGAGAGAGACCGCGTGAGCAGGGGAGGGTCAGAGAGAGAGGGAGTCACAGACTGAAACAGGCTCCAGGCTCTGAGCTGGCAGTCAGCACAGAGCCCGATGCGGGGCTCGAACCCACGAATCGCGAGATCGTGATCTAAGCAAAAGTCGGACGCTTAACCGACTAAGCCACCCAGGCGCCCCATGGAAACCACATATAACTTTTACTCTGAGTACTGAAGAGGGCTGAGAATGCCAGATGGAATTATGAACTCTGCAAGGAGGGACAGATGATCCAGGGAAGACTATATGAGCATTGTAAGCATTTGTGAGGGATATCAGAAGGCTACATAACCTCTGAGAGAGGGAGAAAAGCATGAGCGTTTGTGAGATCGTAATGGGCAAAGAACATTTTCAGGCTGAAGGAACAGTTTGGATAAAGGCAGAGTGAAGGCCATTAGTGGTTCAAGAAATGCCAAAAACTGTACTGAAGCTAAAATGTAGGGGCATAGGACAACAGTGGCCAGGAAGAAAAGGTGTGAACAAGGCTGAGGTCAAATTGTAAATGTTCTGATACACCTGACAAAGGAATTTGGAATTACCCCTGTGGGCAACAGCTAGAGCTGAGAGGTTTACAAGCATGAGGTAGACACAGGAGGAAAATGTGCTGCTAGCAGCAAGAAGGATCAAAGAGACGAAGACCAGACTGGGGGAAGGGAAGCCAGAGAGGGGGCTGCTGCAGAGCAGGTAACTAGTTCATCCTGGCTTGCACCATTTGCCATTTATAGGATGGAGACTGAATTATATTAGCATGTCCATTCTGGTCTGATCAGGAGTATAAACAGAGGTACAGAAAGACTTTCCAGGAGTCATAATGGGAATAATACATATCTCTAAACAAATAGTGACCGTCTTTCCAAAATTATTTTTTTATTCCAGTTTAATTAATGTATAGTGTTCTATTAGTTTTAGGTGTACAATAAGGGTGATTTTTACAATCCTATACAAAACTCAGTGCTTACTATGGTAGGTGCACTCTTAATTTCCTTCACCTATTTCACCTATTCCACCCACCTCTCCTCTGGTAATCAGTTTGTTCTCTATACTTAGGAGTCTGGTTTTGTTTTTTATTTTTTATTTGGGAGAGAAGAGAGTGCACAAGTGAGCTCAAGTAGGGCAGAGGGAGAGGGAGAGAGAGAGAGGATCCCATGACCCTTGGATCATGGCTTGAACCAAAATCAAGAGTTGGACACTCAACTGACTGGGCCACCCAGGTGCCCCAAGTATGTTTTTTTGTCTGTCTTTTATTTCTTAAATTCTACATATGAATGAAATCATATGGTATTTGCCTTTTTCTGACTGACCTATCTCACTCAGCATTATATACTCTAGGTTTATCCATGTTGTTGCAAATAGCAAGATTTCATTCTTTTTATGGCTGAGTAATATTCCATTGTTTATAGACACATCTTCTGTCTCCATTAATCTATTGAGAAACAATGAGGTTGCTTCAATATTTTCACTATTGTAAATAATTGTGCAATAAACATAGGGTTGCATATATCTTTTTCATTTAGTGTTTTCATTCTCTGTGGGTGAATACCCAGGAATGAAATTATTGGATCATTTGGTAGTTCTATTTTTAATTTCTTGAGAAACTTCCATACTTGAGAAACTTCACGGTGGATGCACCAGTTTGCATACCCACCAACAGTGCATGAAAGTTCCTTTTTCTCTACATCCTTGCCAACACTTGTTATTTCTTGAGTTTTTAATTTTAGTCATTCTGACAAGTGTAAGGTGATATCTCATTGTGGTTTTGATATGCTTTTCCCTCATGATGAGTGATGTTGAACATCTTTTCATGTATCTGTTAACCTATGTGTCTGCTTTGGAGAAATGTCTGTTCATATTTTCTGACCATTTTTTAAATTGGATTATTTGGGGGAAGTGTTGAGTTGCAGAAGTTCTTCATATATTTTGGAACCAAACCCCTTATTGGATATATCATTTACAAATATCTTCTCCCATTCAGTAGTTGTCTTATTGTTTTGTTGATGTTTTTTCCTTTGCTATGCAGACGCTTTTTATTTTTATGTAGTCCTAAGGTTTATTTTGACTTTTGTTTTCCTTGCCTTAAGAGACATATCTAGAAAAATATTTCTTTAGCCAACGTCAAAGAGATTACTGCCTGTGCTCTCTTGTAGGATTTTTATGGTTTCAGGTCTCACATTTATGACTTTAATCCACTTTCAGTTTACTTTTGTGAATGGTGTAAGAAAGTGGTCCAGTTTCATTCTTTTGCATGTAGCTGTCCAGTTTTCCCAATGCATTCATTGAAGAGACTCTTTTTCCCATTGCATGTTCCTACTTTGTTATAGATTAATTGACTGTATAGGCATTGGTTTATCTCTGGTTTAAAGTCTCTATATCCTGTTCCATTGATCTGTGTGTCTATTTTTGTGCCAGTCCCATACTGTTTTGATTACTGTAGCTTTGTAGCATAGCTTGAAATCTGGGAATGTGATACCTCTCGTTTTGTTCTTTTTTAAGATTGCTTTGCCTATCTGGGATCTTTTGTGGTTCCATACAAATTGTAGGGTTATTTGTTCTAGTTCTTTAAAAAAAAAAAAAGTTGGCATTTTGATAGGGATTGTACTATAGCTGTAGATTGCTTTGTGTAGTATGGGCATTGTAACAATTTTGTTCTCCCAGCCCATCAACATGGAATATCTTTCCATATGTTTATGTCATCTTTGATTTCTTTCACCAATACTTTTCAGAGTACAGGTATTTTACCTCCTTGATTAAGTTTACTCCTAGGTATTTTAATATTTTGGGTACAATTGTAAATGAGATTGTTTTCTTAATTTCTCTTCCTGCTACTTCATTATTAGCATATAAAAATACAATGGATTTCTTTATATTGATTGGATATGTGAGATTTTACTGAATTTATTACTTCCAGTAGTTTTTTGGTGGCGTTTTTAGCATTTTCTATATATAGTATTGTGTCACCTGCAAATAGAGTTTTACTTCTGCCTGACCAATTTGGATGCCTTTTACTTCTTTTTGTTGTCTAATTTCTGTCACTAGGATTCCCAGGACTATTTTGAATAAAAATGGTGAGGGTGGGGGAAAAAAAACAGTATGTAGGTTTCTCAAAAAATTACCCAATGACCCAGCAATTGCAATACTAGGTATTTATCCAAAAGATACAAAAATGCAGATTTGAAGGGGCGCATGCACCCCAATAATTATAGCAGTGTTATCAACAATAGCCAAATTAGGGAAAGAGCCAAATGTTCATCAATTGACGAATGGATAAAGATGTGGGGTGTGTGTGTATGTGTGTATGTATATACATATATAATGGAAATCTACCCAGTGATGGAAAAAAAATGAAATCTTGCCACTTGAAACAACATGGATGGAACTAAAAGTGTATTATGCTAAGCGAAATAAGTCAGTCAGAGAAAGACAAATATATGATTTCACTAGTGTGGAAATTAAGAAACAACAGATGAACATGGGGAAAGAAAGGAAAAATAAGATAAAAACAAAGAGAGAGGTAAACCATAGGAGACTCTTTAAATATAGAGTACAGATTGGTGTTTGCTAGAGGGGAGGTGGTTGGGGGGCCTGAGCTAAGTGGGTGATGGGCATTAAGGAGGGCACTTGTTAGGAAGAGCACTGGATGTCACATGTAAGAGATTAATCACTGGAGTTTTACTCCTAAAACCAATGCTACATCGTGTGTTAATGAACTTGAATTTTAAAGAAATAAGTTTTTTTTAAAAAGACTAAAAACAAAAGTAATGAGAGTGGACATCCCTGTTTTGTTCTTGATCTTAGGGGGAAAAGCTCTTTTTTTCACAGTTGGATATGATGTTACCTATGGGTTTTTCATATTTGGCCTTTATTATGTTGATGTATGTTCCCTCTAAACCTACTTTGAGGGTTTTTTTCATGAATTGATGATGTATTTTGTCGTATGCTTTTTCTGGATCTATCGAAATGATCCTATGGTTTATCCTTCCTCTTGTTGATGTAATGTATCATTGATTGGCTTGCAAATATTGAACCACCTTGCAGCCCAGGAATAAATCCCACTTGATTGTGGTAAGTTTTTTTCATGTATTGGTGAATTAAGCTTGCTAATATTTTGTTGAGAAATTTTGCACCTATGTTCATCAGAGATATTGGCCTGTAGTTCTCTTTTTTTGTACTGTCTTTATCTGGTTTTGTTTCCAGGGCAATGCTGGCCTCACAGAGTACATTTGAAAGCATTCCTACCTCTTCTATTTTCTGGACTAGTGTGTGAACCATAAGTATTAATTCTTCTTTAAATGTTTGGTAGAATTCATCTATGACTCCATCTAATCCTGGACTTGTTTGTTGGGAGTTTCTTGATTACTGATTCAATTTTATTGTTGGTAATTGATTTGCTCAAATTTTCTAATTTTTTTCTGATTCGGTTTTGAGTGGTTATGTTTTTAGGAATTTATCCATTTTTTTCTAGGTTGTCCAATTTGCTGGCATATAATTGTTCATAATATTCTCTTATAATCCTGTTTCTGAGGTGTCAGTTATTTTTCCTCTTTCATTTCTGATTTTGTTTGAGTCTTCTCTCTCTTTTTTTTCTTTTATGAGTCTGTCTAAAGGTTTATCAATTTTGTTGACAAAGAACCAGCTCCTGGTTTCATTGATATGTTCTGTTGGGTTTTTTACTTACATTTTGTTTATTTCTGATTTAATCTTTATTATTTCCTTTCTTCTACTGGTTTTTGATGTTGTTAGTTCTTGTTTTTCTAGCTCCTTTAAGTGTCGACTTAGACTGTTTGTTTGAAAATGTTCTTGCTCCTTGAGGTAGGCCTGTATTGTATAAACTTCCATCTTAGAATAGCTTTTGCTTCATCCCAAAGATTTGGAAACTTTGTTTTCATTTTCACTTGTCTCCCTCTATTTTTTGATCCCCTGATTTCATGGTTGACCCATTCACTGTTTAGTAGCATGTTATTTAACCTCCACGTATATGTGCTCTTTCCAGACTTTTTCATGTGAATGATTCGAGTTTCATAACATTATGGTCAGAAAAAAATGCATAACATGATTTCAATTTTTTAAATTTGTTTAGACTTGTTTTGTGGCCTAACATGTAATCCATTCTGGAGAATGTTCCATGTACACTTGAAAAGAATGTGTATTCTGCTCTTTTAAGATGGAATGTTCTAAAAATATCTGTTAGATTCATGTGTTCCAATGTGTCATTCATAGCCACTGTTTCCTCATTGTTTTTCTGTTTGAATGATCTATCCATTGATGTAAGTGGTGTGTTCAAGTTTCCTATTATTACTGTGTCACTATCGNATTCTGCTCTTTTAAGATGGAATGTTCTAAAAATATCTGTTAGATTCATGTGTTCCAATGTGTCATTCATAGCCACTGTTTCCTCATTGTTTTTCTGTTTGAATGATCTATCCATTGATGTAAGTGGTGTTCAAGTTTTCCTATTATTACTGTGTCACTATCAATTACTTCCTTTATGTTTATTAATAGCTGCTTCTATGAAATGCTTCCATGTTAGGTGCAGAAATATTTACAATTGTTATATCTTCTTGTTGGATTATCCTTCTATGATCACGTAGTGTCCCGCTTTGTCTCTTGTTACAGTCTTTGTTTTAAATATGTTCAGTCTAATGTAAGTATTGTTATCAAAGCTTTGTTTTCACTTCCCTTTGCATGATAATTGTTTTTTCTTTCCCTTCACTTTCAAGCTGCATGTCTTTACATCCGAAATGAGTCTTTTTGTAAGCAGTATATGAATAAGTTTTGCTGTGTGTGATTATAGTCCCTTCTCCAGGGCCAGGAGTCACTTTAGAGTGGTGCTACCCCCTGTTGGTGCTGCTTGCACAATGTCATGCTTGTGGCACGGCTTTGGATGGACTTCAATTTAGGACAGGTTTGAGGGGGGTAGGTCACAGAAAAGCATCGGGTGTGAAGCATGCTGTTAGCAAGCTAAATGGAGAGTGTTCACACCACATTGGTTCCCACAGTGGTCAGTGTATCTAGGCTTGGGGGTGGGAGGGGGGGGGCGCAGGGAAGAGAAATGGCACCCTCCAGGTCTTTTGTTCTTGTAGAAACCTCTTAAAGATCCCCACCCCTTCAGCACACATTCTGAGATTAGTAAAATAAACCTTCCTATTTACCTCAGGCATTTTTCAAACTGCTGCTTCTGTGCTACATCTCCTTGGGGCTGTTTGTTGTACTGTCTCTTTAAGGGCAGGAATTCAGTTTCCTATCACCTTCTGGCTCTCCCACACCCAAGCTGCTGTTTTTTAAAGGTGCAAGTATTAAGCCCCCACTAACTGTAAAAACTTGCAAAATTAAGCCCCTCTGGTTTTCAAAGCCAAATATTTTGGAGATTTGTCTTCCTAAGGCAGGCCTCCATGCCTGTGGTTCCCAGCATGAGGTCTGCTCCTCTCCTTTCTCCAATTTTGCAGTGGCCCTTCCTCCTGCGGATAATCTCCTAGATCAACTTGGCTCCTGACTGCATCTCTGCCCTTCTTCCTATCTTCAATGTGTCTGAAGAACCAAACCAGCACCATGACAGGCTTCAGAAGGCCCCAGAAATTATAAGGCCCAAGTTTCTGAGGCCTGACTCAGCAGGCTTAAGCAACTGCCCTTCCCCCTGCCCGAACCAATCACGGAGGTTAGGAAAGTACCGGACGTTCCTGCCACTTTTCTGGCCCGCTTAGTTTTAATCCCACCAATCCCTCCGCGCCGCATCAACCTCTGCCATCACCCTGTCCTATCACATTGTAGTCGCTGCCCATCACCCCTTTCCCCGCCCTAACTGTGATTAAAAACCCCAGTCCTCCATTGTTCGGGGCTCTCAGCATGGATCCACTGCGTTGGTGAGGTCTGGGAGCCTGAGCTTAAGCCCTTATAAACGCCCTTTGCTTTTGCATATGTGACTTGGACTCCTTGGTGGTCTTAGGATTTTGGGGAGATTGCGATCTGGGCATAACAGTGTCCTCTTCTCTATGTTTATCTTAGACAGTCTGTCCTGACAGTCTTTGAGCCATTTCTTTCTTTTTTAAAAATTTGTTTAGGTTTATTAACGAGAGAGAGAGAGCATGAGCAGGGGAGAGGCAAAGAGAGAGAATCCCAAGGAGGTTCTGTGCTTTCAGAGCAGAGCCCAATATGGGGCTCAGTCTCACAAATCATGAGATCATGACCTGAGCCCAAAATAAGGGCCAACTGTCTTAACCAACTGAGGCACCCAGGTGCCCTCGAATCTTTGGGTCATTTTCTGAGTTCTTTACACTAATATGGATGTTATCTAGGTGTATCCATGGCAAAAGGTGAGTTTAGGACCCTCCTACTCCACCATCTTTCCCAAAACTACTGACAGTCTTCTTACATAAATAAGACCATCATGTTTCTTATTATATAATTTATGTAATCATAAATCTTAGTACATAATTTATTATAGAAATTAAGACATCCTTAAAGAAGTCTTCCAGAATGAATGTCTATTTCACCATCATCATTCTCTTTCCTTTAATGCTGGCCTTGTCTAAACTGTGGACATTTTGGTGCTGATACTTGCCTTGCTAGAAATGGAACAGATATTTCCAGGCTTTGTTTTGTTTTTATTTTATAAGGAATAACCAAGATAATTAATGTTATAGAATCACACAGTTATACAGAAAATTCATAGGTCTTGGGTAAATATGGAAAACACTTCAAGATTTCAAGATTTTCAGTTTCTTCCTATTAAATTCCACCTCTTATTCTTTTTTGATAGAGAGTGCACAATCTGGGGAGGGGCCGTGGCAGCGGAAGAGGGAGAGAAAATCTTAAGCAGGTTCCACACTTGAACCTTGGAACCCAAGGTGAGGCTTGATCCTATAACCCTGGGATCATGACCTGAGCTGAAATCAAGAGCCAGATGCTCAACCAACTGAGCCACCCAGGTGTCCCATCTACTTCTTATTATTAACAATCATTTAAAAGCTGGTAGTATGAATGCTGTTATGCTGAGAGAATACTTTAAAATACCAAAAGTAAGGTACTTTTATATTTCTACAGGTGCCCAAACTCTCCCAACACCCCTTGCCTCAGGATCTCACAATGCTTTACAAAAGTAAAATTCATTAAGGCTTCCCTTGTAAAGTGGGCAGCATTATTATTCTCATTTCTCACACTGACAAGACAAAATAGAGAGATGTCTTTCAGTTTCCTGCCCAAGGTCGATTCTAGTGGCAAAACTAGAAACAACTCAGTTATGGGCCCTCAACTATTGTCAAGCAGCTATGCACTTTCAAGTAAAGCTGAAGTAACTTACCTATAACTAGAGTAAATTGCATTTCAGAATACAAATAAGAACGTGGGCTACTGCGAGCTCTTGCACATTACCTGTATCTTCTCCACTGAGCACCAATTGACCTTCCCCAGAAGGATACAATCTGATTACTACCTAAGTAGACTGAGATAACACATTCCAGATCACATCAGTCCTACAAATGGTAACTGAAAGAGTCAACCCATACATAAACCATGCCTACCCTGGAGACACGGTTGAGATGAGGAGGGAGAGGACTTTTACTTTCTCTTTTTAGTGTTCATTCTTTAAAAGAACTAAAATGAAGTTATAAATATATGTATGTGTATAAAACATATATATATGACATGATATATAAACATATATGATACATGTTATATATGACGTGTAACATGTGTTATACATATTGCATATAACATGTTGTATATTTACATATTTTATATGGTTACATAAATATATAATATACCCATGTTATATTTATATGAATATATATTTTATGGTTTAATACATATATAAATGAAATTTAAGACACAAAATGTGATGTCTGTGTATCAGTCCATTGAAAACTTAGCATGAAATTCAATAATGCACCTCATGATATTTAATATGGAAAAGATTTAATGCTATAGTAGTGGACTGACTTTCTATGAGGAAAAACTACATATTTTTAAAGATGATTTTAATTATGTAACTATGAAATCTGTGCTCTAATTTATATTTCTAGAATAAAAGAAATGTCATATTGAAAATTGATATATTTTCAGGTAATAAAGAAATACATTTTGGAGAGAAAACCTAATTTCAAATTAGGCAAACATCTTCTTACAATAGGAAATCTAAGAAGAGATGATAAAATATGCTTAAGCAATAGTCTGTACATAAAATTGATATACTAGGATAGATACAATATGATATTTTATACCAGAAGATGAAGTAGGAAGATAAGTAATGACAAATTATTATAGGGGCCAATAGAGATTTGACAAAGTTTAAGTAAAATTGTCATATATAGATAATACATATATTTCTGGTCTTCACAAAATAGTTTCACTGACTGATAGATTTTGAATAAAGAATATATATATATACATTTATATCATTTCTTAGTAACAATAAAATTGTCTTCATTACTATGTGTAGAATGACCTTAGCAGTCTAAAGTTCTTCTGAATAATGTCCTACAAAAGGGTACTAGAAAATAAGTAGTGGAGTTTGGTAATTTTCTAGTTCTGTAATATTTGAATTTAATTCTTCTCATGAATTTATTTTCTAAAGTGGTGCTAGTGAGTGCAACTTGCATCTTTTTTTTTTTTTAATGTTTATTTTTGAGAGAAAGAAAGCACAACTGGAGGAGGGGCAGAGAGAGAAGGAGACAGAGGATCCAAAGCCAGCTCAGTGCTGACAGCAGAGCACCTGATGCAGGGCTCGAACTCACAAACTATGAGATTGTGACCTAAGAGCCAAAGTCAGATGCTTAATTAACTGAGCCACCCAGGTGTCCCTGCATCTTTTTTTAAAAAACATATCTATTTATTTATTTTTACTGGAGGAGGGGAAGAGAAGGGCGAGTATCCCAAGCAGGCTCTGAGCTGTCGGCACAGAGCCCGACACAGAGCTCAATCTCTCGAACCATGAGATCATGACCTGAGCTGAAATCAAGAGTCAGACCCTTAACTGACTGAGCTACCCAGGTGCCCTGAGTGCAACTTGTATCTTAATTAGCCTTGTATCTGGCATTTCATCATGGTCAGTCAGTATTTACTGAAGGAATAAACTCTTCCTAAACCTAGTAGGAGATTTTTACTTTTCATGTCCCACTCTCAGCCCAATAAATGGGAGCACAGAGGGCCTGGGAGGGTGCTGCTACTCCTCTCAGACAACAATGAGGCGAGACCATCTATAAGTAAGCTGACCGGTTGATACTGGCACTTGGTAAACCTGGGTTTAGTAATCATTTCTTTTCTACCCACCTGCTCCTTAAAGCTACTCAATGAATACAGGGACACACAGCCTTCAGTTTCCAATTCATTTTTGTACCACCTTGCTCCTTGCAGATTCTTTCTTGCAGTACAGAAGGCAGATGTACAAGTCAGCAGGAAAATTTTCCTTATCGTCATAACTTTCTTAATTATGTCAGTGACCTAATTGTGCAAATCTGTTTGGACACAAATGTTAACTATTCCTGAACTCTAGTGTATCATGGATCATGTATTTTTGTCAAGGTTATCCCAGAAGTAAATCCTGAAAGGATGTGAGGGTAGGCAGTTTATTTGGGAAATGATCATGAAAAATACCAGTAGGAGGATGAGACAGGAAAGGGAAAGAAGCCACTAGAAGATGTTTGATAAACTAGTTACTACTGGAAGTATTAGGACTTGGTTCTGCAAAAGACCTCTAAAAGATGGCTGAGAATAGACTACAGAGGCTACAGAGTTGTCCCCTACTCGGGAAGGAAGTAAGGAAAGCTATCTGCCAACTCATGTCCATCATTGATTGAGGTGACTCCTGGGATGTTCATTTTGCTGGCACTTTCAGTTTGCTTTATAAGTGTCCAAGTTTCCTCCTAAGGCCAGAAGTGCCTTGAGAGAGTCAGAGATGCTTGTTGCAAGACTATCTAACACAAGGTCTTACACAGCATTGCAATTTGAATCTATCTGGATATTTACAAAATGCAGGGTCCATCCTTTTCTGCTGTGGTGAATATCTTCCATTCCCTTTATGTCTATTAACATTTACTTTATATATTTAGATGTTCCTATATTGGGCAAGTATCCAATATATATAAAGAACATATAAAAACTCAACACCCCCAAACCAAATTTTCCAATTAAGAAATGGACAGAAGACATGAATAGACATTTCTCCAAAGAAGACATCCAGATGGCCAACAGACACATGAAAAGATGTTCATCATCCCTCATCATGGAAATGCAAATCAAAATCACAATGAGATATCACCTCACATCTGTCAGAATGGCTAAAATCAACAACACAAGAAACAACATGTGTTGGTGAGGATGTAGAGACAAAGGAACCCTCTTGCACTGTTGGTGGGAATGCAAACTGGTGCACCTGCTGTGGAAAAACAGTATGGAAGTTCCTCGAAAGATAAAAATAGAACCTACCCTACAATCTAAGAACGACACTACAAATACAAAAACACTAATCCAAAGAAACATATGCACCCCAATATTTATAGCAGCATTATTTATAATAGCCAAGATATGGAAGCAGCTCGAGTTTCCATCGATAGATGAATGGATAAAGATATGGAATATATATACAATAATCAGCCATTAAAAAACAAAATCTTGCCATATGCAACAACATGGTTGGAGCTAGAGAGTATAATGCTAAGCAAATTAAGTCACTCAGAGAAAGACCAGTACCATATGATATTTGATAGAAACAAAACAAAGAGCAAAGGAAAAAAGACAAACCAAGAAACAGACTCTTAACTATAGAGGACAAGCTGATGGTTACCAGAGGAGAGGTGGTTGGGGGGATGGGTTAAATAGACGATGGAGATTAAGAAGTGCCCTTGTCTTGATGAGCAAAAGATGATAAAAAGAATTGTTAAATCACTGTATTGTACATCTGAAACTAATATAACACTGAATGTTAACTATACTGGAATTAAAAACTTAAAATTTGGAACTGCCATACAATTTAGCAATTGCACTTTGGAATATTTATCAATGGTAAATGAAATGCTAATTTAAAAAGACATATGCACCCTTATGTTTAGTGCAGCATTATTTGCAGTAGCCAAGATATGGAAACAACCTAACTGTCCAGTGACGAATGAATGAAGAGGATGTGCTATATAGACACAATGGAGTATTACTCAGCCCCAAAAAAGGAATGAGATCTTGCCATTTGTAACAATATGAAAGGACTCAGAGAATATAAAGCTAAGTTAAATAACTCAAAGTAAAACAGATATATGATTTTACTCATATGTGTAATCTAATAAAAACAGAAAGAGTCTCATAAATACAGAGGAGAAACTTATGGTTGCCAGAGATAGATAGAATAGGGAATATAGTCAATAATATTGTAATAACTTTGTATGATAACTAGTCCTGTGGTTGTGATCATTTTGTAATAATATTGTAAACCTAAAACAAATAATGTATGTCAAATATGTTTTAAAATTTTTTTTAAAAAAACCACTCCTCTATCTCTAACCCCTTGGCCAGCTAAACTGACTCATCCTTACTCTTTCACTATAAAACAATAGCTAACAGTCAGGAAACTAGTTTTCATACATCAAATTTTTAGGTGCTGCAGAGTTTGGAATATGGAAGTAGTATCTATTGTCTCAATCCACAGGAACATCTGAGATGGAAGTAAAAATCTCATTGCTAACAAAAATCTGCTCTGAATCCAAGAAATATCTATGGTTCAATTGTAATATCTTCTAACATTAGTAATATTTTTGTAAAATTCTCATAAGCTGTAAAAGTGGTGATAAAGCTTAGTGATTTTGAAGCCAGCACATCTTAGTATTACTACTATCTGAATGACTTTACCAAAGTAACTCTTCAGTATTAAAATGGTATATCAACATTATTGGTTTATATCCCTCTCAGGAGTTTCCCTGGTATACTTTGAAACTGGCTCCTATAAGTGAGGCAGAGAGACCAAAAAAAGAGGTAAGCCACTCCAGGTTGGTAGGTGGCAATTTTAATAATAGCAAAGATAACTTATATACCAAGGTCTTAGACACCAGCAAGACAAATGGATATTTGCACCCACCCACCAAATCTTAAAAGTTTATAAAGAGCCCTTAACTGGGTTTAGTCACATATAATGTTCAGGTGTTCTTAACACCACATTATTTTCTCAAGGCTACATCCTTGAAACAGCATCTGGGAGGGGAAAAAGCAAGTGGGACTCATATTCCAAGAACAGGGGAGAGCATGAGGAGCTGCTGAGTGCTTGGGTCCAGCTCACAGGTCAATGAGTGGTTATGTCCTTTTGGTAATGTTCCCCCAAAAAACATGGATTCATTTTTTGCTGTGAGAATTCAGTAAGATGATGTATGTAAAGGAATTAAAACATAATCTGGAACATAGTTAAGTGCCTATTCAGTCATTCAAAAAATATGTATTAAAAATCTTCCATGTACTTATACAGCTCAACACACAAAACCCACAAATAATCCGATATAGAAATGGTCAGAAGTCATGAACAGACATTTCTCCAAAGGAGCTATATGGATTGTTAACAAACATATGAAAAGATACTCAACATCACTCATCATCAGGGAAATGCAAATCAAAACCACATGAGCTATCACCTCCCATCCATCAGAATGACCCAAAAGAATATGGAGTTTCCTCAAAAAGTTAAAAATAGTATCATATAATCCAGTAATTCCACTACTGGGCATTTACCCAAAGAAAGTGAAAACACTAAATAAAGATATATGTATGCTTATGTTTATTGCAGCATTATTTACAATAGCCAAATTATGGAAGCAGCCCAAGTGTCCACCAATAGATGAATGGTACAGAAGAGGTGGTAAATACATACAACGGACTATTACTCAGCCATAAAAAAGAATGAATTCTTGCCATTTGCAACAACATGGATGGATCTGGACAGTGTAGTGCTAAATGAAATAAGACAAATGCCATATGATTTCACTCATGTGGAACTTAAGAAACAAAACAAGCAAAAGGGGAAAAAAAAGACAAACCAAGAAACACACTTTAAACTGTAGAGAAGAGATGGTTACGGGGCGGGGGGGGCTGGTGGGGTGA
>NW_027530644.1:2929685-2937286 GCF_008692635.1 Crocuta crocuta | reverse complement strand
TTGGGTGGGGGGGGGGGGGGGGCTGGGTGGGTGAATGGATAAAACAGGTGAAGGAGATTAAGAGTACACTTATCTTGATGAGTACCGAGTAATACATAGACTGGTTGAATCACTATATTGTACTAGCTTGAAACTAACACTGTATGTGCACTGTACTGGAATTAAAAATTTTTTAAACTTTCATGTACTAAGCACCACCCTAGATGCTGGGTTTACATCAGTGAACAAATTCCCTATTCTTAGACCCTAAAAATGAAAAAAATATATCCGGAGGTAGTAGGTGTTCGAATAAAGGATGAAGATATTCTAGAGAGTGATGGTAGGGCAGAGATATTTTATAGGGTGGTCAGGCAATTTTGATAAAATGAGCAAATTTTGATAAAATTGAGCAGATACCTAAACTAAGTGAAGGAATAAACTACGGGATATCTGAGGAAAGCCTGTCTGAGGCAGAGAGAAGAGCAAATGCAGAAGGTGGAGGTGCTTATTGTAGTCCAGATATACTGAGGAAGCTTTGCAACCATAGAAAACTGAACAAAAAGGGGAGTACAGAGATGAGGCCAGAGAGGTGACCGAGACCTAGACCTTATCGACTACTGTAGGGACTTCCAATTTGATTCTGTGCAAGACACGCAACCATCAGAGGATTCTGAGCAGACAGACATGATCAGACTTAAGTTTTAGCAGCATTGCTCTGGCTTCTCTGTTCAGAATAGACTGAAGAGGCCAAGAGCAGAAACTGGGAGACCGGCTGAAAGGCTATTGCGATGATCTACATAAGAATTGATGGTACTAGGGTGGTGGCTATGGAGATGGTGAGAAGTGACAAGATTCCGGATATATTTTGAAGCTATTGAGATTGTTAGTTTGGATATAGAATATGAGCAAAAGAAGCATAAGGATGAGTCTAAGTTGTTTAGCCTGAGTGACTAGGAGGAGGCAGCTGCCATGACTAGCTGGGGACTGCTGAAGTGAAGCAGATTTGGACGGTACTGGTTACAATTCAGAGCTCAGTTTTAGGCAAACATAAGATGTGGGGAGGTGTTAAGAGAGCTGAAGTGAGTTGGGTCCCACAATAATATATAGCTTATATATGATAGAGCCTTAGAACTAGATGATACAACCTTTGTAATTATATAGATAGTCCATTAATAAGAGCACCCAGTGTCGTTCAATAAATAAACATATGCCTTACAGGAAGTTTCCAGAGTAGAATGATGTTCTTGGTCCCTTTTGTGAAAAAAAGAATCTAATTCAACTTGTAAATGCAACAGAAAATGGAGCCACATAAAACATTTGTTGCAATTCGGCCAGAACATTAATTTTAAATTGTGGTGGCCTGAGGACTTTAATTACTTCAATTGATAGGATATTGGTTTTTAGATAGGATAGGATACTGAGCTTATGTATCTTAAAAATAGCAGGTTTGTGTTAGGGAAGGAAACTTTTCTGGGTTATACTTTTGACAAAATTTTTTTACATAAGTATTCTTAAAGTTTGAGAATAATGCTTCTAGAAATTTACTGGCTAGACTTAAGGAAAGCAAACATAACATGCTGTTTTACAATGATTTTACAAGAACTTGAAATATTATCCTCTAGCTCAGGGATAAGCAAGCTTTTTCATTAAAGGCCAAATAGTAAACATTTTTTTTCCAGTTTTATTGAGAAGTAATAGACATACATCACTGTATATGTTTAAGGTGTACAGGATGATACTTTAATTTACATATATTGTGAAATGGTTACCACAATAGGTTTAATTAACATCCATCATATAGATACAATTTTTAAAAACAAGGAAAAAAGTACCTTTGTGGAGAGAACTCTTAGGATTTAACAACCTCCCTGTATATCATACAGCAGTATTATGTATAGTCATGTTATATATTACATTCCTAATACTGTACTTATCTTGTAACTGCAAGTTTGTGCATTTTGACAAAGTTTCTTTCCTCCAATTCCCCCTCCCTACACTCTTTGCCTCTGGTAACCACAAATATGATCTCATTTTCTGAGTTTGGGGGAGTGATTTTCAAAGACGAAATATTTTAAGCCTTGCAGATCAAATGGTCTCTGTTTACACTCCTCAGCCCTGCCATTTTAGTGGAGCAGCCATACACAATATGCAAATGAAAGGCATGGTTTGTTCCAATAAAACTTTATTTATAAAAATGTGAAGCAAGAATTTGGCCAGCTGGCCATAGTCTGCTTCTCCCTGTCCCCACACCCTGCAAAAGCTTAGAAAAACAAATATAAATTTTGTTCAACTTCCCATTCATAAACAAATAAAAATATATGGTCTTTTCTCAAGCTGTCATTAAATGTTCAAAAAATTTAGAAATAAGTTATACCAGTTAAATATTATTGCAATTCAGACAATACTTCATAAGACCTTGGAACTGGGTAGGAACAGTAGAGGTGGCAGAAAATGGTCACATTCTGAATATATTTGATGATAGAAGCAACAGAATGTGCAGAATGACTAGATGTAGAATGTGAGAGGAAGAAAGGCGTTGAATATGGCTCTATGGATTTTGGTTCACCCAATATGGCAGCTATTGTTATTATGTTTATATAATTATAGCCTATATCTTACTTTCTTAACTGAAAAAGGATTATTCCAAGAAAATTGTATTTTAGGAATCTTACTGTATTATTTATCATCAAGGATGTACTTCATAAGGAGCATACAATAGTAGCATAATCATTATCCGAAAACCAGCTTACAGTTCTGATTTTCTTTATTTTTCCTATATTTTTCCTCACTGGCTCTCAGAGATATAGCACTGATGAGAATATTTGCCACAGTATGAGTTCCCTTGTGCACAACCACTCCCTTCGAGTTCATCAACGGTCCACAGCACTAGTACATTCAGTCAGCAAAGTGACTCATAATCATTTGCATTTTGCTTTGACAGACTGGTCATTAACATAAACCTACTCCTGCATGACTTTCCTAAGGATATATGAAGATGTTCATGGATAGTTGAGCTGTCAACTTCATAAAGAATTTAAATTATGACAAGTTAAGCTTTGGGGTCTTGTATTGTGCTTCTTGGTTTAACTATGAAAAACCAACTGGACAAGTGAGCCCCATTAAGAAACTCCATTTCAGCCTCCTGGAGAAGGGGGCCCGAAGAGTCAGATAGGGAGTTATTTACTATGGTGTAACTTGCAAAGTCTTGGAAATCTCTGAAAATGGAAAAGGAGTCATTCATTCATTTATTTATTCATTCAACAAGTATTTCTTTAGGACCCACCAACTGCAGGAAATACTCTAAATGCTGTGTACGTGGAAATAAACAAGGTGGCCTAAGTTCCTGCTAGTTAAAAAACTCAGATCCCTGAATACCTTAGACTAGGGTAGCCAGACAATAAGCATGTAATCAAACAAAGGAATAATTTGAAATATTGGTAAGTGCTATGAAGAACATATCATAGAGCAGTGGGAGAGAGAATGCCCTAAGAACAGGCCCAATGTACATAAGTCATTTTTTTGGAGATGATACTTGAGATGAGTCCTAAATTATGCTAGCTGCAGAAAGACTGAGTGGAAGAGTATGGCAGGCAAAAGAAGAGAAAATTCAAAAATCTGACTGTGGAATTGATCTTGATGTATATGGGGACACTGAGCATCCTTTTAACACTTAGGCATTTGGTGATTCAAAACAACCAACCAAAAGACAGAGAGCTTGAGCAGATTTTTTGGCTATCTAATGATACAGAAATTGGAGCTCAAAGCTAAAGTGACTGCTTTCCCAGTTTTCCTGGGACTGAGGGATTGCCCAGGATGCAAGACATCTAGTATTAAAACTGGGAAAATCCCAGACAGTTGTCCCAGACTAGAAGTTAGTCAACCTTTCAAGGCCCAGCAAGATAAAGGGGCCCTATTAAACACCCAGTACTTTCATTTTAGATTCCTTAAAAGCTATCCCTTTGTGTAAAATAAGCCAGGAAAAGGCCATACCTCACAAAGCCTAACATCTAGCCTTTTTTTTTTTTTTGCCCTAGTTTCTCTTACATGTTACTATACATTTTTTCAGATTGGTTGAGGTATAATTGACAAAAGTGAGATCTATTTTAAATGTACATTGTGGTAATTTGATATATGTTTATATTCCCCCATCTAGTTAATTAACACATCTGATGATAGTCACCATGTTTTACATTATATCCCCAAACCTTATTCATCTTATAATTGAAAGTATATGCTTTCACCAACCTTTTTCCATTTCCATCAGCCCCAGTAAACCACTTTTCTATTCTGTTTCAATGACTTTTTTTTCTTCATGATTCTAATGTCCTAATATGTCATTGTATATGTAGACATCTTCTTTATCAATTTACCTGTTGATAGACACTTGAGTTGCTTCTATATTTTGGGTATTGTGAGTAATGTTGCAATGAACATGGGAGTACAGATCTGTTCAATATCTTGTTTTTATTATATATACACAGAAGTGGTATTGCTGGATCACATGGTAGTTCCATTTATATTTCTGAAGAACCTCCATACTTTATTCATAGTTGCTGCACCAATTTACATTTCCACCAACATTGCACAAGGATTCCCTATTCTCCACATCCTTGGATCATCTTTATTTTTGATAGTAGCCATTCTAATATGTAGGAAGTGATATCTCATTGTGGTTTTATTAATATTTCTCTGGTGATTAGTGATACTGAGCACCTTTTTCTGTACCTTTTGGCCATATGAATGTCTTCTTTGGAAAAGTGTTTAGTTCATCAGTCCATTTTCTTTTACTTTTTCCAATACTGGTTATTTTTAAATATTGCAAACCTTTACATTTAAAGAATTCAATATCTGTTTCAAATGAGAACTCTGGTACTGGGATCTGAATAAGTTGTCTCAGAGAAAATGGTTGGTAAACATTACAAATAGTATTATTGGTTAAGGCACATGGGTGCTTCAGTAGGTTGGGCATCCAACTTTGGCTCAGGTCATGATCTCACAGTTCATGGGTTTGAGACCTGCATTGGGCTCTGTGCTGACAGCTCAGAGCCGGGGGCCTGCTTTGGATTCTGTGTCTCCCGCTCTCTCTGTCCCTCACCTATTCACACTCTCCTTCTCTCTCAAAAATAAATAAAACATTTTTTAAATGAAGTTCCCAAAGGTTTAAAAAATAACATTATTCATTTGCAAAAGTCACCAACATATTATAATGGTTTGGGTAAAGCCAGGCACAATGTGTGAGAAAAAGAAAAGAAAAAAAAAAAAAGCTTTCACCAGTAGCAGTGTTGAGAACCCTAAAATCAGGAATTAGATTTAGAGGAAAGTCCATTGGGGAAGGGGGGGAGGGGAATACACTAATGCAATCAACTAATCTAGAGCTAGTTAAAACTATAGGCTAGCTTGGATGCCAGTTGATATCTATTGGTGATACAAACTGAAGGAATAAAAAACAACCATAACTCAAGACCGAGATGGCAGAATAGGAAGACCTCTGAGCTTACTTCCTCCCACAACAACCAGAACTACAACTACATATACAGCAACTCTCTCTGAGAATGACCTAAAGACCAGGAGAACTGCTCTTCCACAACTAAACATATAAGAAAAGCTACATCAAGTTATGCAGAAGGGGTAAAGATATGACCTCAGGATCTACAGTCCCAGCACAGAGACCAACAGTGGAAGCCATATCACAAACACAGAGGTCCTCCCTGACGAGTGAGGGATTCAAGCCCCACTCTGGGCACACACGTGACATATGCACCCAGGGGACTTGTACTAGGGAAACAAGCCCATATACTATCTGCCTTTGAAAATCAGCAGGGCTTTACTCTAGTAGAGCTGGAGGGTTATAGGAAACCAAGACTCCACTCTTAAAGGGTCCGTGCACAAACTCACTTGCTCTAAGACCCAGCAGAGGGGAAGCAGTTTAAAAGTTCTTTGGCCATATGTGAAGATTTATTGACCAATTTTAGAGTGTACCACATAGGGGAACGGATCTGGAGAAACTTTCTCCAGGAATGGAGCACTGGCAGGCATCGTTATTCTTACCCTTCTCTACCTTGCTGGCCCAGTGCCAGCAAGTGCCATTTCTGAACCTCTCCATCCATCTTGCTAGCACTGCTTACCTAGACTTGGCACCCCTATGGACCTGCCCCAGCAGGAGCCTCTCCAAGGTGTCTCCCATGATGAATCACTGGTAAGCAAACTTGGCCAGAACCAGCTCATCCCCAAAGTAACTTCCATCCTGTCACATTCAGCAGGTAGACTCAGCTGGGATCAATGCCCCACCAAAGCACCTCCTGTTCCAACATACCCAACAGGTGACCTTGAATGTCACCAGTGTTTCCTCAGCATCTTTTGCCCCAGTGGGGCCAGACCTGACCACCAGTGCACCCACAACAGTTGTGGCCAGCAACTGCAACCAGCTAAGCTGGTCCCAGCCCCAGCCATGAGCAATACTTAAAGCCCAGTCATTATAGAATGGTTCACACAATACGTACAAAGGACATGTATGTATTGGTTCTGGCAAACAAGTAGGAGTACACTTCTGGAACACACAGGACACTTTCTACATATGGTCGCTCTTTCAAGGCTGGGAGATAAAACTATCAATTTAATGTATAAAAACAGAGAGTCAGGCAAAATGAGAAGACAGAGGAATATGCTCCAAAAAATCATAAAAAGTTCTTTTAAAAATGGAGATAAGCAACCTACCTGTAAAGAGTTCAAAGTAATGTGAGTGCCTGGGTGGTTCAGATGGTTTGGGCATCCTACTTCAGCTCAGGTCATGATCTCGAGGTTTGTGAGTTTGAGCCCTATCGGGCACTGTGCTGACAACTCAGAGCCTGAAGCCTGCTTCAGATTCTGTGTCTCCCTCTTTCTCTCTCTCTTAAAAATAAATAAACATTTAAAAAAGTTCAAAGTAATGCTCATGCTCATAAAGATGTTTACCCAAATCAAAGGAAGAATGCAGAAAAACAGAGAGAACTTAAAGAGAAGATATAAAAAATGAATAATCAGAGCTAAAGAATATAATAACTGAAATGAGGAAGGTAGCAGAAGGAAGAAGTGGCTGATTAGATGATGCAGAAACATTAATCAGTCATCTGGAAGACAGGATAGTGGAAATCACCCAAGTTAAACAAGAACAACAAAGAGCAACAGCAAAGAGAATTTTTTACAAATTTAGGGGACCCCAGGAACAATATTGAGCACACTAACATTTACATTTTAGGGGGCCTAGGAGAAGCAAGACAATGAGACAGAAAACTTCTCTGAAGAAATAACAGCTGAAAACTTCCCTAACCTGAAGGAAGAAACAGATGTCTAGGTCTAGAAAGTGCAGAAAGCCCCAAATGGAATGAATCCAAATAGGTCTTGCAAGACACATAATGATTTAAATGTCTATCATTAAAGATAGAGATTCTTAAAAGCAGCAAGATATGGTGTGGCTCAGTCATTTGAGCATCTGACTTTGGCTCAGGTCATGATCTTGTGGTCTGTGAGTTCGAGCCCTGTTTCAGGCTCTGTTCTGACAGCTCAGAGCCTTGAGCCTCCTTCAGATTCTGTCTCCCTCCCTCTCCCTCTGCCCCTCCCCTGCTGGTGCTGTGTGTCTCTCTCTC
>NW_027530644.1:2901882-2927195 GCF_008692635.1 Crocuta crocuta | reverse complement strand
GGGGGGAGGGGAATACACTAATGCAATCAACTAATCTAGAGCTAGTTAAAACTATAGGCTAGCTTGGATGCCAGTTGATATCTATTGGTGATACAAACTGAAGGAATAAAAAACAACCATAACTCAAGACCGAGATGGCAGAATAGGAAGACCTCTGAGCTTACTTCCTCCCACAACAACCAGAACTACAACTACATACACAGCAACTCTCTCTGAGAATGACCTAAAGACCAGGAGAACTGCTCTTCCACAACCAAACATATAAGAAAAGCTACATCAAGTTATGCAGGAGGGGTAAAGATATGACCTCAGGATCTACAGTCCCAGCACAGAGACCAACAGTGGAAGCCATATCACAAACACAGAGGTCCTCCCTGACGAGTGAGGGATTCAAGCCCCACTCTGGGCACACACGTGACATATGCACCCAGGGGACTTGTACTAGGGAAACAAGCCCATATACTATCTGCCTTTGAAAATCAGCAGGGCTTTACTCTAGTAGAGCTGGAGGGTTATAGGAAACCAAGACTCCACTCTTAAAGGGTCCGTGCACAAACTCACTTGCTCTAAGACCCAGCAGAGGGGAAGCAGTTTAAAAGTTCTTTGGCCATATGTGAAGATTTATTGACCAATTTTAGAGTGTACCACATAGGGGAACGGATCTGGAGAAACTTTCTCCAGGAATGGAGCACTGGCAGGCATCGTTATTCTTACCCTTCTCTACCTTGCTGGCCCAGTGCCAGCAAGTGCCATTTCTGAACCTCTCCATCCATCTTGCTAGCACTGCTTACCTAGACTTGGCACCCCTATGGACCTGCCCCAGCAGGAGCCTCTCCAAGGTGTCTCCCATGATGAATCACTGGTAAGCAAACTTGGCCAGAACCAGCTCATCCCCAAAGTAACTTCCATCCTGTCACATTCAGCAGGTAGACTCAGCTGGGATCAATGCCCCACCAAAGCACCTCCTGTTCCAACATACCCAACAGGTGACCTTGAATGTCACCAGTGTTTCCTCAGCATCTTTTGCCCCAGTGGGGCCAGACCTGACCACCAGTGCACCCACAACAGTTGTGGCCAGCAACTGCAACCAGCTAAGCTGGTCCCAGCCCCAGCCATGAGCAATACTTAAAGCCCAGTCATTATAGAATGGTTCACACAATACGTACAAAGGACATGTATGTATTGGTTCTGGCAAACAAGTAGGAGTACACTTCTGGAACACACAGGACACTTTCTACATATGGTCGCTCTTTCAAGGCTGGGAGACAAAACTATCAATTTAATGTATAAAAACAAGGAGTCAGGCAAAATGAGAAGACAGAGGAATATGTCTGTACCTGTAAAGAGTTCAAAGTAATGTGAGTGCCTGGGTGGTTCAGATGGTTGGGCATCCTACTTCAGCTCAGGTCATGATCTCGAGGTTNAGACCAACAGTGGAAGCCATATCACAAACACAGAGGTCCTCCCTGACGAGTGAGGGATTCAAGCCCCACTCTGGGCACACACGTGACATATGCACCCAGGGGACTTGTACTAGGGAAACAAGCCCATATACTATCTGCCTTTGAAAATCAGCAGGGCTTTACTCTAGTAGAGCTGGAGGGTTATAGGAAACCAAGACTCCACTCTTAAAGGGTCCGTGCACAAACTCACTTGCTCTAAGACCCAGCAGAGGGGAAGCAGTTTAAAAGTTCTTTGGCCATATGTGAAGATTTATTGACCAATTTTAGAGTGTACCACATAGGGGAACGGATCTGGAGAAACTTTCTCCAGGAATGGAGCACTGGCAGGCATCGTTATTCTTACCCTTCTCTACCTTGCTGGCCCAGTGCCAGCAAGTGCCATTTCTGAACCTCTCCATCCATCTTGCTAGCACTGCTTACCTAGACGTGGCACCCCTATGGACCTGCCCCAGCAGGAGCCTCTCCAAGGTGTCTCCCATGATGAATCACTGGTAAGCAAACTTGGCCAGAACCAGCTCATCCCCAAAGTAACTTCCATCCTGTCACATTCAGCAGGTAGACTCAGCTGGGATCAATGCCCCACCAAAGCACCTCCTGTTCCAACATACCCAACAGGTGACCTTGAATGTCACCAGTGTTTCCTCAGCATCTTTTGCCCCAGTGGGGCCAGACCTGACCACCAGTGCACCCACAACAGTTGTGGCCAGCAACTGCAACCAGCTAAGCTGGTCCCAGCCCCAGCCATGAGCAATACTTAAAGCCCAGTCATTATAGAATGGTTCACACAATACGTACAAAGGACATGTATGTATTGGTTCTGGCAAACAAGTAGGAGTACACTTCTGGAACACACAGGACACTTTCTACATATGGTCGCTCTTTCAAGGCTGGGAGACAAAACTATCAATTTAATGTATAAAAACAAGGAGTCAGGCAAAATGAGAAGACAGAGGAATATGTCTGTACCTGTAAAGAGTTCAAAGTAATGTGAGTGCCTGGGTGGTTCAGATGGTTGGGCATCCTACTTCAGCTCAGGTCATGATCTCGAGGTTTGTGAGTTTGAGCCCTATCGGGCACTGTGCTGACAGCTCAGAGCCTGAAGCCTGCTTCAGATTTTGTGTCTCCCTCTTTCTCTCTCTCTTAAAAATAAATAAACATTTAAAAAAAAGAGTTCAAAGTAATGCTCATGCTCATAAAGATGTTTACCCAAATCAAAGGAAGAATGCAGAAAAACAGAGAGAACTTAAAGAGAAGATATAAAAAATGAATAATCAGAGCTAAAGAATATAATAACTGAAATGAGGAAGGTAGCAGAAGGAAGAAGTGGCTGATTAGATGATGCAGAAACATTAATCAGTCATCTGGAAGACAGGATAGTGGAAATCACCCAAGTTAAACAAGAACAACAAAGAGCAACAGCAAAGAGAATTTTTTACAAATTTAGGGGACCCCAGGAACAATATTGAGCACACTAACATTTACATTTTAGGGGGCCTAGGAGAAGCAAGACAATGAGACAGAAAACTTCTCTGAAGAAATAACAGCTGAAAACTTCCCTAACCTGAAGGAAGAAACAGATGTCTAGGTCTAGAAAGTGCAGAAAGCCCCAAATGGAATGAATCCAAACAGGTCTTGCAAGACACATAATGATTTAAATGTCTATCATTAAAGATAGAGATTCTTAAAAGCAGCAAGATATGGTGTGGCTCAGTCATTTGAGCATCTGACTTTGGCTCAGGTCATGATCTTGTGGTCTGTGAGTTCGAGCCCTGTTTCAGGCTCTGTTCTGACAGCTCAGAGCCTTGAGCCTCCTTCAGATTCTGTCTCCCTCCCTCTCCCTCTGCCCCTCCCCTGCTGGTGCTGTGTGTCTCTCTCTCTCAAAAATAAATAAAAATTAAACTTTTTTAATTAAAAATTTTAAAGCAGCTAGATAAATGCAAATAGTTATGTACAAAGTAATACCCATAAGACTATTAGCTGATTTTTTCAGAAGAAACTTTACAGGCCACAATGGAGTGGTAAGATATACTCAAGATGCTAAAAGGAAAAACCCTACAACCAAAAATATTATATCTGGCAACTTTATTATTAAGAATATAAAGAGAGATTAAGAATTTTCTAGACAAAAAAATTTAATAAAAGTTAAAATGGTTTATTGTCACTAAAGTGGGCTTACAGGAAATACTGCAGGTCCCTCTTTAAAAAAAATTTTTTTTAATGTTTTATTTATTTTTGAGACAGAGCATGAGAGGGAGAGGTGCAGAGGAGATACAGCATCTGAAGCAGGCTCTGGGCTCTAGGCTCTGAGCTGTCAGCATGGAGCCCAACTGGGGACTCAAACCCACTATTGTGAGATCATGATCTGAGCCAAAGTCAGAGGCTTGCCTGACTGAGCCACCCAGATGCCCCTTGCAGGGACCTCTTTAAGGAGAAAAGAAAAGGCCATACCTAGAACTAAGAAAAATAAGAAAGAAAAAAAAGCTGACAAAACCAAACATACAGTAAGTGTAGTAGATCAACCACTGATACAGCTAGTATGAAGGTTGAAAAACAAAAGTAGTAAAATAAACTATATCTACAATAATTAGTTAAGGCATATACAACATAAAAAGAAACAGTAAAATATGACAGTAAAAACATAAAATATGAGAGGGGAGACTAAAACTATAGAGCTTTTAGCATTTGTTTAAATATAAGCAACCAGAACTTAAAATAGACTGCTATGTACAAAGAATGTTATATATGAGCCTCATGGTAACCACAAACCAAAACCTATAATAGATACACAAAAAAATCAGAGAAAGAAATCCAAATATAGCACTAAAGAAATCCATCAAATCATACAAGAAGAAGGCAAGAGAAGAAAGGAACAGAGAAGAACAACAAAAACAATGAGAAAACAATGAACAAAGTGGAAAAAGTACATAAAGTATCAGTGATTAAGTATAAATGAACTAAATACCCCAATCCAAGGACACAGGGTTGTGAATGGATTTTAAAAAAAAAAAAAAAAAAAAAGACCTAAATATATGCTACTTAAAGAGACTCACTTCTGGTTTAAAGATATATACAGACTGAGAAAAGAGATGGAAAAAGATATCCCAGAAAATGAAAACAAAAAGAAAGCTGGGGTACACTTTAGAGACTGCAGCAAGAGACAAAGAAGCGCATTACATAATGATAACAACTATAAATATCTTTGCTTCCAAAAGAGGTATGCTTAAATATATAAAGCAAATAGTAACAGATATGTAAGGAAAACATTGACAGTAAGGCATAAAGTATATAATAGTATTATTATACTAGGGGTGTTTAGTCATCCACTTACATCAATGGATATGTTATTCAGACAGAATATCAGTGAAGAAACAGTGGCCTTAATATGACACATTAGACCAGATTGACTGCATACCTAGTACAACACATCACAGCCAAAAACAACAAAACACGTATTTTTTTCAATTGTGCATGGATCAACTCCAGGATAGATCACATGTTATATCACAAAGAAAGTCTCAATAAATTTATGAAGATTGAAATCACACCAAGCATCTTTTCTGACCACAAACTATGAAACTAGAAATCAATTTCAAGAAAACAACTGGAAACAAACGGCACATAGAGGCTAAATAGGATGCTACTCAACAGCAAATGGGTTGAAAATCATGAAAATCCAAGAGGAAATCAAAAAATACCTAGAGACAACTGAAAATAGAAACACAACATTCAAAAGTCTATGGGATGCAGCAAAAGCAGTTCTAGGAAGGAAGTTTCTAGTTCTCGTTTCTTGAACTTTACTTCAAGAAACAAGAAATACCTCAAATAAACAATCTAACCTTACAGCTAAAGGAACTGGAAAAAAAAGGACAAACAAATCCCAATATTAGTAGAAGGAAGGAAGTAATAAAACTCACAGCAGAAATAAATAAGAAATAACAAAATAATAGAAAAGTTCAATGACACTAAGGGCTGGTTCCTTGAAAAGATAAATAAGATTGATAAGCCATCATCCAGACTCATCAAGAAAAAAAAGAAGGCCCAAATATTTGAAGTAAAAAATGAAAGAGAAGTTACACCAAAACCACAGAAATAGAGATTAAAAGAGACTACTACAAACATTTATAGGCCAACAATGTGAATGACCTAGAAGCAATGAATAAATTCCTAGAAATATATAATCTTTCAAGTCTTGAATTAGAAAGCAAAATCTGAATAGACCGATATCTAGTAATGAAATTGGACTGGTAATCAAAAAACTCCCAATAAACAAAAGTCCAGTTCACACAGCTTTACATGTAAACTCCACCATTTAGTGAGTAGTTAATACCTGTGCTCTTCAAACTGTTCCCAAAAATTGATGGAAAAAAAAAAAAACACTTCCAATTTCATTCTGAGGCCAACATTACCCTGGCAACAAAACCAGACAAATCTACGAAAAAAACCCACAATATTGTAGACCAATATCTGTAATAAACATAAATGCAAAGACCCTGGAAATTTTGTAGCAAAATAATTCAACAATACATTGAAATGATCATACACCATGATCAAATGTGATTTATCCCAGGGATGCAAGGATGGTTTGTTTTACACAAATCAAAGTGATATACCTCATTAACAAAATGATGGGTAAAACTATATAACAATCTCAATAGATGTAGTAAAGACATTTGATAAAATTCAACATACCTTATGATAAAAACTCTCGGGACATCTGGATGGTTCAGTCGATTAAAGGGTCTGACTTCAGCTCAGGTCATGCTCTCATAGTTTGTGAATTTGAGCCCCACATTGGGCTCTCTGCTGTCAGCCCAGAGCCCACTTTGGATCCTCCATTCCCCTCTCTCTCTGCCCCTCCCCTGCTTATTCTCTCTCTCTCTCTTTCTCTCTCTCTCTCTCTCTCTCTCGATAAACATTAAAAAATTCTCAAAGTGGGTTTGGAGACAACATACCTCAGCATATTAAAGACTATTGTGATGGTGATGCCTCCCATTTTGGTTTTCATCTTCAATATTACTTTGGCTATTCAGGGTCTTTTGTGGTTCCATACAAATTTTAGGATAGTTCTAGTTTTGAGAAGAATGCTGGTACAATTTTGATTGAGATCGCATTGAATGTATAGATTACGTTGGGTAGTAATGACATTTTAACAATATTTATTCTTCTGACCCATGAGCATGGAATGTTTTTCCATGTCTTTGTGTCTTCTTCAATTTCCTTCATAAGTTTTCTATAGTTTTCATCATACAGATCTCCTATATCTTTGGTTAGGTTTATTCCTAGGTATTTCATGTTTTTTTGTGCAATTGTGAATGGGCTCAGTTTCTTGATTTTCCTTTCTGGTGCTTCATCATTGGTGTATAAAAATGCAGCCGATTTCTGTATGTTGATTTTGTACCCTGCAACTTTGCTGAATTCATAGANAAAAAAAAAAGACTATATGTGAAAAGGCAAAGGCTAACAGAATACTCAATGAAAAGCTTTCCTCACTCAAAAGCTTTTGGCTTTTCATCTAAGATCAAAAACAAAACAATGATGTCTGCTCCCATCACATTTATTCAACATAATACTGAAATTTTAGCCACACCAATGAGACAAGAAATAGAAATAAAGGCATCCATTGGTAACAAAGAACTAAAACTGTCACTGTATGTAGACATATGATACTATAGATAGAAAACCCTAAAAATCACCACAAGACTATAAGTAACAAATGAATTTAAGAAAGTTGCAGGATAAAAATGAATATACAGAAGTCAGATGCATTTCTCCACAGTAATAACAAACTGTCAGAAGAAGAAATTAAGAAAACATTCCCAGGGCGCCTGGGAGGCTCAGTCGGTTAAGCGTTCGACTTCGGCGCAGGTCATGATCTCATGGTTCATGGGTTCGAGCCCTGTGTCAGGCTCTGTGCTGACAGCTAGTTCAGAGCCTGGATCTTGGTTCAGATTCTGTATCTCCCTCTCTCTCTGGCCCTCCCCTGCTCATGCTGTCTCTCTCTCTCTCTGAGAAATAAATAAAAATCATTAAAAATTTAAAAAAAGAAAAGGAAAACAAAATATTCCCACTTACAATTGCACCATAAAGAATAAAATACCCAGGAATCAATTTAACCAAGGAGGTGAAAGACCAGTACTCTGAAAACTATGACACATTAATGAAAGAAATTGAAGATGACACAAATAAATGGAAAGATGTTTTATGCTCATAAGTTGAAAAAATTTGTATTGTTAAAATGTCATTACTACCTAAAGCAATCTACAAATTCAATACAATCCCTATCAAAATACCAATGGTATTTTTAGAACAAATAAAGAAGAAAACCAAACTTNAAAATATTCCCACTTACAATTGCACCATAAAGAATAAAATACCCAGGAATCAATTTAACCAAGGAGGTGAAAGACCAGTACTCTGAAAACTATGGCACATTGATGAAAGAAATTGAAGATGACACAAATAAATGGAAAGATATTTTATGCTCATAAGTTGAAAAAATTTGTATTGTTAAAATGTCATTACTACCGAAAGCAATCTACAAATTCAATACAATCCCTATCAAAATACCAACGGTATTTTTAGAACGAATAAAGAAGAAAACCAAACTTATCATTCTCCATGACCTCAAACTATACTACTATACTATAAAGCTATAGTAATCAAAACAGTATGGTAGAGAACAAAAACAGATACATAGGCCAATGGAACCAGAGTCCAGAAATAAACCCACTTTTATATGGTCAACGAATCTAAGACAAAGGAGACAAGATATACAATGGGAAAAGATGATCTTCAATAAGTGGTGCTGGGAAAGCTGGACAGCTACAGGAAAAAGAATAAAACTGAACCAGTTTCTTATACCATATACAAAAATAAACTCAAAATGCACTGAAGACCTAAATTTAAGACCTGAAACCATAAAACACCTGAAACAAAACATAGACATTAAACTCTTGGACACTAGTCTTAGCAATATTTGTTTGGATCTCTCTCCTCAGGGAAGGGAACCAAAAGTAAAAATAGCAAGTAGGATTACATCAAACTAAAAAGGTTTTGTACAGTAAAGGAAACCATCAACAAAACAAAAAGGCAACCTGCTGAATGAGAAAAGAAATTTGCAAATGATATATCTGATAAGGGGTTAAAATGAGCAGGAGACCTGAATGGATATTTTTCCAAAGAAAGCAGAAGGCCAATATCACTAATCATCAGGGAAATGCAAATTCAAAAAAAAACACAGTGAGTTATCACTTCACACAAGTCAAATGGCTATTGTCAAAAAGACAAGAAGTGACAAGTATTGGCAAATATGTGGCGAAAAAGGAACCATTGTGCTCTATTGGTGGGAATGTAAATTGGTGCAGCCACCATGGGAAAGAGTATGGAGTTTCCTCAAAAAAATGGGGGCGCCTGGGTAGCTCAGTTGGTTAAGCATCTGACTCTTGGTTTCATGATCTCCGGTCATGATCTCAAGCGCCATATCAGGCTCTGTGCTGACAGTGCAGAACTTGCTTGGGATTCTCTCTCTCTTCCCCTGTCTGCCCCTCCCCCACTCATTCTCGCTGTATCTCTCTCAAAAATAAACTTTAAAAATTTTAATTAAAAATAAAACTACCATATGGTCCAGCAATCTCACTTCTGGGTAATTATCCAAAGAATACAAAAACCCAAATATTGAAGTTATATGCACCCCTATGTTTATTGTAGTATTATTTACAATAGTCAAGATATAGAAGCAAACTAATTGTCCACTGATGGATAAAGATGTGATGTATATGTACAATGGAATATTACTCAGCCATAAAAAAGAACAAAATCTTGCCATCATGACAACATGGATAGACCTAGAGAGTATTATGCTAAGTGAAATAAACCAGAGAAAGACAAATACCATATGATTTCATATTATACATACATATGATTATATATAATCTAAACATATATATTTATATGTAATATATACACAAACAATAAAATATATACATGTGTTTATATTTATGTATTTATATACATATATAAATATAATAATTATATTTTATATAATATATAATTATAATAAATATAGATATATACACAAACAATATAAAACAGAGACCAATTTTCAAAAATAGAGAAGAAACTGCTGGTTGACAGTCAAGAGGGACTGAGGGGAATAGACAAAATAGGTGAAGGGAATTAAGAGGCACAATCTTCCAGTTTAAAACAAGTCCTGAATGTAAAGTATAGCATAGGGAATATAGTCTATAATGTAGTAACTTTGTTAACAAATGGTAACTAAATTTTTCATGGTGATCATTTTATAAAGTATATAAATTTTGAATCATTATGTTGTACATCTAAAACCAATATAATATTGTATGTCAACTATATTTCAGTTAAAAAATAAAATAAAATCAGGGGCTCCTGAGGAGCTCCAACCTCTGCCCAGNTTGGTTTCATGATCTCCGGTCATGATCTCAAGCGCCATATCAGGCTCTGTGCTGACAGTGCAGAACTTGCTTGGGATTCTCTCTCTCTTCCCCTGTCTGCCCCTCCCCCACTCATTCTCGCTGTATCTCTCTCAAAAATAAACTTTAAAAATTTTAATTAAAAATAAAACTACCATATGGTCCAGCAATCTCACTTCTGGGTAATTATCCAAAGAATACAAAAACCCAAATATTGAAGTTATATGCACCCCTATGTTTATTGTAGTATTATTTACAATAGTCAAGATATAGAAGCAAACTAATTGTCCACTGATGGATAAAGATGTGATGTATATGTACAATGGAATATTACTCAGCCATAAAAAAGAACAAAATCTTGCCATCATGACAACATGGATAGACCTAGAGAGTANGGTTCATTGGTTCGAGCCCTGAGTCAGTTTCTGCACTAGATTCATATTCTCTCTCTCTCTCTCTCTCAAAATATGTAAATAAGTTTTAAAATAATAAAATAAAATCATAATAATTAAGGAAATAAAACATCAAAGCTCCATAAAAGGAAAAAAAGAAAACACCATTATTAATAAAGATACCCATTGTAGTTTGCAACTGGCTTTTTTGATAAAAATCATTTTCCGAACATACTGTGCAGAGGTTTATCAAAGTCTTGTGGTTTTGTTGTACAGATATTTCACTTGGACAAATTTATTCCTAAGTATTTTATTATTTTTTTATGCTGTTGTGAACAGGATAGTTTTCTTTCTTTACTTTTCTGATGATCTGTTGTTTGTGTATAAAAACAGCACTGATTTCTTACATTGATTTTTATATCCTCCAACTTTACTGAATTCATTGAACAGTGTTTTGGTTGAGTAAATAGAATATTCTATAAGATCATATCATCTGTACGTAATGACAATTTTCTTTATTTCTGATTTGGATGCCTTTCATTTCTTTATTTTGCCTGATTGTTCTAGCTCGCACTTTCAGTACTATGTTTAATAAAAGTGATGACAGAGGGCATCCCTGTCTGTACCTGATCTTAGAGGAAATGTTTATAATTTTTCACCATTGAGTATGATAATGTCTTTGGGCTTGTCATATATGGCCTTTGTTGGTTGAGATATGTTTTTTCTATATACAATTTGTTGAGGGTTTTTATCATGAAAGGATACAGAATTTTGTCAAATGTCTTTGCTGCATCTATTTAGATGAACATATGATTTTTGGTTCATTCTATTAATGTGGTGTATCTCATTTATTGATTTGTGTGTATTGAACCATCCTTGCAAACCAAAGATAAATTCCACTTGATTATGATGTATGATCCTTTCAATGTGTTGGTGTTAATCCCCATCACCTATTTAATCCATCTTCCCACCCACCTCCCATCTGGTAATTATCAGTTTGCTCTCTATAGTTAAAAGTTTGTTTCTTGGTTTGCCTCTCTCTCTCTTTTTTTTTCTCTGTTTACTCATTTATTTTATTTTTTAAATTCCACAGATAAGTGAAATCATATTGTATTTGTCTTTCTCTGACTGACTTATTTCCCTTAGCATGATACTCTCTAGTTCCACCCATATTGTTGCAAATGGCAAGATTCCATTCTTTTTTATGGCTGAGTAACATTCAATTGTATACATATACCACCTCTTCTTTACCCATTCATCAGCCAATGGACATTTGGGCTGGTTCCCTAATTTGGCTATTGTTGATAATGCTGCTATAAACATTAGGGTGCATATATCCCTTTGAATTAGTAGTTTTTCTTTGGGTAAACAACAAATACCCATGCGATTGCTCGATCATAGAGCAGTTCTATTTTTAACTTTTTGAGGAAACTTCATACTGTTTTCCACAGTGGCTGCCCCAGTTTGCATTCCCACCAACAGTGCAAGAGTTCCCCTTTCTCCACATGTTTGCCAATACTTGTTGTTTCTTATGTTGTTGATTTTAGCCATTTTGACAGGTGTGAAGTGAATTCTCACTGTAGTTTTAATCTATATTTCCCTCATGATCAGTGATGTTGAGCATGTTTTCATGTGTCTCTTGGTCATCTGTCTTCTTTTTAAAATGTTAATAAATTTGTTTTAAAAAATTTAAAAAATGTTTATTAATGTCCTTTGCCCATTATTAATTGAATTCTTCATTTTGGGGATATTGAGTTTTATAAATTCTTCATATATTTAAGATTCTAACCCTTTATCTAATATATCATTTGCAAATATCTACCCCCATTTTAGTTTTGTTCATTGTGTCCTTTGCTGTGCAGAAGCTTTTTATTTTGATATAGTACCAATGGGTCATTTTTTACTTTGTTTCCTTGTCTAGGGAGGCATATCTAGAAAGAAGTAGCTACAGCTGATATGAAAGAAGTTACTGTGTGTGTTCTTTTCTAGGATTTTTATGGTTTCCTGTCTCTAATTTAGGTCTCTAATCCATTCTGAATTTATTTTTGTGTTTGGTATAAGAAAGTGGTCCAGTTTCATTCTTTTGCATTTTGCTGTCCAGTTTTTGCAACACCATTTACTGAAAAGACTGTCTTTTTCCCATTGCATATTCTTTCCTGCTTTATTGAAGATTAATCAACCATATAGTTGTGGGCTCATTTCTGGGTTTTCTATTTTGTTCCATTGACTATTTTTGTGCCAATACCATATTGGTTCAATCACTACAGCCTGTAAAATAGCTTGAAGTCTGGAATTGTGGCCTCCAGCTTTGCCTTTCTTTTTCAAGATTGCTTTGCCTATTTGGGATCTTTTGTGGTTCCATGCAAATTTTAGGATTGTTCTAGCTCTATGAAAAATGCTGGTGGTATTTTGATAGGGATTGCAGTACACATATAGATTGCTTTGGGTGGTATAGACATTTTAACAATATTTGTTCTTCCATGTGCGTGGAATGCTTTTCCATTTCTTTGTGTCATCTTCAGTTTCTTCAGTTTCTTTCATATAGTTTTCAGAGTATAGGTCTTTCACCTCTTTGGTTAGGTTTATTACTAGGTGTCTTATGGTTTTTGGTGCAATTATAAACGGGATTGTTCCCATAATTTCTCTTTCTACTGCTTCATTATTGGTGTATAGAAATGCAACAGATTCGTGTACACTGATTTTATATCCTACAACTTTACTGAATTCGTTTATCAGTTTTAACAGGTTTTTGGTGGAGTCTTTTGGATTTTCTATACAGAGTATTATGTCATCTGCAAACAGTGAAAGTTTGGCTTCTTCCTTGCTGATTTGGATGCCTTTTCTTTCTTTTTGTTGTCTGATTGCTGTGGCTAGAACTTTGAGTACTTTGTTAAATAACAAGGATAAGAGTGAACATCCCTGTCTTGTTCTTGACTGTAGATGAAAAGTTGTCAGTTTTCCCCCATTTAGTATAATATCAGCTGTGGGTTGTTCATATATGGCCTCTATTATGTTGAGTTATGTTCCCCCAACCATACTTTGTTGTTGTTTTTTTATCATGAGTGTTGTACTTTGTCAAATGCTTTTTCTGCATATGTTCAAATGATCATATGGTTCTTATTCTTCTTTTATTAATGTGGTACATTACATTGATTGATTTGTGAATATTGAACCACACTTGCAACCCAGGAATAAATCCCACTTGATTACAATGAATGATTTTTTAATGTATTATTGAATTCAATTTGCTAGTATTTTGTTGAGAATTTTTGCATCCATGTTCTCCTATAGTTCTCCTTTTTATTTTTTTTAATGTTTTATTTATTTCTGAAAGAGAGAGAGAGAGACAGCATGAGCAGGGGAGAGTCAGAGAGAGGGAGACAGAATCTGAAGAGAGAGGGAGACAGAATCTGAGCTGTCAGCACAGAGCCCAATGTGGGGCTTGAACCCACAAACCTCAAGATCATGACCTAAGCCAAAATCAGACACTTAACCAACTGAGCCACCCAGGTGCCCTTATTTATTTATTTTTTAAATGGTTATTTATTTATTTTTGAGGGAGGGAGAGCAGGAGAGGTGCAGAGAGAGAGAGAAATCCCAAGCAGGCTCCACACTGTCAGCACAGAGCCCAATGCTGGCCTTGATCTCACAAATCTTGAGTTTATGACCTGAGCTGAAATCAACACTCAGACGCTTAACCAACTAAGCCACCCAGGTGCCCCTATTTTTTATTTATAAAAGACTATTCAGGTGATCTATTTCTTTTGAGTCAGTTTTCATGATTTTTATTCTTCAAAGGGGCACAATTTTGCCTCTTTCACCTATATGAAATTTTGCTAAACTATAGCTCGTATATAAAATCTGGCCCACTTCAGGCCAATCTAGCCATATCCATTTATTCATATGTTATTCATGTTTGTTTTTGCACTGTATTAACAGAGTTGCATAGTTACAATAAAGGTTATAGAGCCAAAAGCAGAAAATATGTATTGTAATGGATTAGAGATTTAATTAGGACACCTCTAAAGTCCCTGCTGTTCAACAGGCTTCAAAGGAAGAAGTACACAAGTGGATTAGTGGTGGATTGTATTTTTCCTGTTTAAATGACAGGAATTAGAGATCTCCTTTCTCATTAATTTTGTCCTATACAATGAATAACACCTTCACAAATAGGCTGTTTTTCCTAATGTGAGGATAAAGTCACCCAGAGGCAGTATGTATCCCATTCTGCCTTGGTGCTTTTTACATTCTTCAATCTGAGTACAGATAGAAGCTGTATGTAACTCTGGTACTTATTTTAATGTATAGATCCAGTTGCATATGGATTTAAGTGTTACACTTGAACACTTACAACAAGAAGTTGGGTGTGGCCCTGGGCTTCTAGCTTCTCTTGGAACCTACTGACGAGGGACATCTGCCATATAGCACAGTGGCCTGGATGGGACATTTAGAGAAAAATACAGAGCTTCCCCCTTTGATTTCTATGACTAACAACTCAGATTACTTCCTATGGAAGATAGGTTGTTGTGGTTTAGGGAGGTGGATTGAATTGAGATGACAGGGAAAATGCCATGGTGTCAACAAGGAAATAAAAGTGTAGTCCTCTGACCAAGACCTGAGATGATATGTTAACTATTCTTGAGAAGCTAATGGACAACACAAGGCATGTAAAATTTCCCATGATTTTTTATGGCCGTTCTGGCTCTACTTTTTCTATATTGTTCCACAATACCAAATAAGCCACAGTTAGGATAAATCCTAGTAGTAGAAACTCCTCATGATTTTGAGAGTCTGTAGTTTGCTTTTATCTGAAGAGCTAAGGGTTCTGGAATTTCTATTCTGTAAAGCACAGTAAAACATAACTCTTATCCTTTAATAAAAGAAATATTCTATTGTAATTACCAAAAAAATTAATAGAACCACTGTATAATAGCTAGCAATTATTTAAGCTTACCACGTGTCGGGCTATGTACAAAGCATCTGACAACAAGGCATCTCATTTAATCTCACAGCAATCCTAGGATATAGTTAATTTTATTATCCCAATTTTATATATGAGGAAATTGAAGCAAGAGGACTAATTAACTTGCCAAAGACAATAGAAAAGTGTTGGTCTAGTTGGGGCCTGCAATTTGGGCTGGTCAGCTATGGAGGCTGGTCCTAAGGCCTTTGGGTGAAAACCAATGATGGAGGAGAAAGTGCACAGGCCAGAGAATCACCGTGCCTGATTTCAACAGGGAGTTTGTGACTGAACTCAAGGGAATTAACCTCTCCATGTGCAATTTTCTTTTTTAGGGAAAATGCAGATGATTTCTATTCTTATCCACTTCTGGAGGTGCCATGGTAGCACCTGATCTGATATGTCTGAAAGTACTTTTGAAGTGCATGGACACTGTAGCATACAGGCATTGTTGTCATTGGGGATCATATGTGGGCCATTGAAGTACTACAACCCTAACCAAGAACATTTTATGATGCTTTCTATATGCTAAAGTTCAGATTACCTCAGTTCTTCCCTTTAAAAGGGCAAGCAGGACTCTGTGACACCATTTCAGCAACTCTTTATACTACAGTATATGCCATATATAGGGATCCTACAGTTTCATGGTTTTTAATTCTCCATTTACCCTGCCTGGACACAAAAGTGTCAAGGTGAGGCAAAGGGTGAATCCACTGACATTAATTCCTTTTACTAACCTTGTTTGACTCATGATTTTTTCCCCTACCTACCACAGTATAGTGCACATAACAGGATCATTCTCAGTAAGCATGGTTTTCCAGAATGGATGCCCCTCAAAGAGGGAGGACCCATATGTAACATTTGTTGGAAGGGTTGATTATCAAATAGCAACTTCTAACATTTACTAAGTGTTACCATGATCCAGGCAGTATTCTCAGTGCTGTAGATAAAATAGCACTATTCTAACAGAATTTTCTATTCTGATAGAATAACCCTTCAAGTGGATGTAATTATTATTTCCATTTCATAGGTGAAACAAATTAAGCACATGAAAATTAAAGAAGTTGCCCAAGGTTAGTCTGAGGCCCTGTGTCCATTCTACCCCTTTATTTGTAGGTTTTAGAAACACTGAGTTTGAGATTACATGGGATAAATAATAAACATTCATTTGCTCTACACACATTTACTGAGTGCCCAAGATTGTCAAGCAGCATTCTGAGAACTAGAGATAATGCTACTTATTAAGGATTCAAATAGGAAAGTGATATAGTTCCTGCCCTCAAGGACTTTCCAGTCCAATGAAGTGGAACATGAGTAAATGGATGATTATAAACGCAATAAGTACTGTGGTAGAAATATGTCAGATGGCCTAAAAGGGACAATGGACCTATATTGGGTCATCAGAGATGGCTGAAAGAATGTGTACCTAATCTGAGCCTTAGAAGAGAAAGAGTAGTTGGCAGGGTAAGGAATGGATGAGTGTTCCCAGCAGAAGGAGTCACAGGAAGCAAGAGATGAGAGAGCATAGTGAGTGTGCAGGGCAAGCGTATTTGGAATGACTAAATTGCTGGGTTGGATCATAGAATAGAGGGCGAATGGAAATCGATGGGACTGGAGAGGTAGGCAGAGCACAGGTCATAGAGGGCCTCATACATGAAATCATAGGCAGCTGGACTTCGTCATGTAGGTAAGGAAGAGCCATGTCTAAGGAGGGTTGTGGGAATAGATGCAGAGTAGGCAAATGGAGACTAGATAGTAAGTCAAAAGATCACTGTGGCAATACATGTGAGAAGTGATGAGAGATAAATCCAGTGCAGTACATGTGGGAATGGGAAGAGAAGAAATCGTTTTGGATTTCTCAACCTTGACACTACCAGCATGTTGAGCCAGATATTTGTTTGCTGTAAGAGGCTGTCCTGTGCCTTAGGCTGTGTAGAAGCATCTTGGCCTCTACCCACCTAAATGCCAGGTAGCAGCCTCCCCTCTGGTTGTGACAACCAAAAATGTCTCCAGACATTACCAAATATCTCCTGTGGTCAAAACTGTCCCTCAGTTGAGATCCACTGGTTTAGATATGTTGGTATTAAAACAAAATCCACTGGACTTGGATGTATGGACAAAGTGAGGGAGAGGTTAGACAAGGTTAACTTCAGAGTTATCACAATGACAAACTTAGAGAAAGAATAGGTTTGGTTTCGGACACATTGAGATACTTGCGGGACTCCTAATGGAGAGGCCCAAGAGGTAGTTGGATGATGAGTCTGTGCTCAGAGGAGAGATCTCGGTGTAAGATAAAGATTTGAGAATTATTTGCATAGAGATAGGAGCAGATGAGATCACCTAGGGAGACTTACGGGGTGAGTAAAGCATGAGGTAGGAACCTTGGAGGGAACCAAGAAGAGTTAATGGTGGTCGAGGATTATTAAATCACCATTCCTACTCTCTGCAATGAAAGAGAAGATAAAAGAGAAGCATATAGATAGCACTGTGTCCTTTTTAATCAATAATGAAGATCTTGTATCCTCTACGACCCAAGTGGAAGCTAAAATTGAAAAGAAAAAAAAGGTGGAGGGGGAATCGGGAAAATTTTCATGATTTGCATGGGATGATTAGTTTTCCTGCTACACAGTCTTAAATGCATCATTTGCTGAATTTATTTTCTCTCTGTGCTTTCAGTGCAAAACTAAAACAAAACCCAAAAACCCTTAAAGAGCCTCATAGTTCCATTACGGTGAATGAATACTTAGAAACACAGGACTGAATTGAAAAATCCATCATGCATTTATTAGCAGGGTTGTTTCACTACCTTGTCATCAATGTTCAAAAACAGCACTGCAACTGAAGGCTCAGGGGAAATACAGAGGCTTTATACACAGATTCTTTAGATTTTGATAAGGTTCTATAGTGATAATTCTTGGAGAAAATAAAATGTCATGGAGCTATGGACAAAAAGAGCTTATGGGACAGAAAGCAAATCCGGTAACAGGAAATAGCCTCACTTTTGGCAGGAAGGTCAGATGAAGTAGGAAGATAATTTCCTGCAGGTGACAAGATTTCCATAGAGTCACAAAGCTAATTGCCTATAATGCCAATTATAGTGAAAAGCCTTAGTCTGGGGCAATAGCTGCTTGTCAGGAACTCAATGTTGAAAAAAAGGCCAGATGCTTTGGGTAAATAAGTGATTACCTGAATGTGAGTTTAGATACCCTTGTGAGAAACACTAACTCTTTGAGCCAACGGTATGTTAGGGAGACCCGTTCCCAAGTAATGTGTGCCTTCCAGAAGGCCTGATGACCAAACTGGCACACCTGTTCCAAATGAAACTTGCACACACTGCAGTTCTGTGTGTTGAAAGGGAGACAAACCTAATGAAGTTCTTGAAATAAGTTCCCCATCTTACTTGTTAGAGGAGATATTTGCTTTTTTTTTTGATGGGGGGAGGAACACGGGACCCTGATTGCCCAATTTCTAGAGGGAGCACTGCCTTTCCAGTTCCAGCCCCAGCCCCTCCTGCCTCCCCATCAACCGCTTCTCACCCTCCCTTTGCCAACATTGGAAAAGAAGTTAACAAATGGATCTAATTACAACAGTGGTTTGAGGCTTCTCAACTTTTTTTTTCCCTTCCAGCTGTAAAGATGTCCTCAGACTGAACTTCACATTCAGAACTGCTGTCAAACTCTCACTTTAATGGGCACTTAAATTTAATGTCAAGCTGATGCCTGTGGAAGACCTTGATTAAATTTGCAAACAGTAGACTCTAACCAAGCCAGAACTTTAGAGCTGTCTCATTTCGCCTTTCAAGCTTAAATCCCAGAAGTTTTCTTTTCTTTGCAAAGAATTACAGAAGTTTGCTTGCAAAGACATTGAGTATCAGTAAGACAGCTAAGTGTAACAAACAAAACACTCTGAATGCTTTTAGAGAGAGAAGAAATCCCTTGGCTTATTAAAATTCTATATGAATTAAAGATTTTTCCCATTGCTTTATTTTGCTCCCTCTCATTCAAAATCTATAACTATTCACTTTTATGACTCTATAATATTATAAAGCAGTCCTAAAAATTTTATTTAAAATCTTTCTAGTGTTCTTTTATGCATATTGCAATTAAGAATTTTATACGGTATGGGCACAGTGAGAAACATTATGGAGAAACAATATGACAGAAATATGATAGAATCCCCACTAACAATGTCATTGTTTCAACCAGCTACAAATTTCCAGCCTGTGTCATTCTTCTGTTTCTTTTTCTCTCTGATAATCATACAGCCTCTCCTTCCTCCTTGAAGAGGTAATAAAAAAAGACTAGAAGTTAAAAGATCTGGAAGACTCATATTCTTTTTCATTGGCTACTGCTTTGAAAAGAGCCTGCCGGCTTTAATTTTTCTTTTGGGTTCTTCCTGCATCACCCAATTCAAACAGGTCTGCTTTCAAAGAAAACAAATCAAAATTGTCAAGACCTGTGAAGCATGAAAAATAAATTGCTTTTTCCAACTCCAAAAAGCACCAGAAAGGCATTAATTTCTATCTTCTTATATAAACCTCTAACCTCTATCCTCTAATCTATAGACTTCACATAATATTTATACATTCTTCTGTATAATACATGACAGGAGATCAAACCTTATTACAAAGAAATTGAACTTGTAATACAACTAATATTTAAACTAGTGTTATTTTGGAGTTTGACTAGACATATATAAAACATTCAAGTAGGATGACAAATTCTTGGGGCTGCCAGTATAAAATAAATAGTCAACTAAGACACATCTACTGTGCTGTTAATGGCTCTGTCCTTTTAGCTGGTGGGAGCACAGGCTTCATAAAAGAAAGAGAACATGCGGCTGCAGAAAAAGACTCTTGCAAAATGTTGCCAGATATGAAATATCCTGTTGTAAGGTTTCTCATTGAACTACGGCAGTGAGACTGCTTCTAGTATTTCCATAAAAAAAAAAAAATACAAGAGACCTACATTCTATGCTTAGCTTTCTAAAACTAACTTAATTCTGTAGTTAAAACAGCCCCATGTAGCATTTGTTCTTAACATTAAAAAAACAACAAAAAAAAGACTTGTGGTTTTGCAGTTCATGGATGTGGTAGTCAGTCATCAGATTCCTGTTGAGAACTATAAATGGTAAAAGGAACAGCAGATGCTTTCAAAAGGGAAAGATTTATAGCGGTAATTTGTAGTCGAATAATACTATTTTCTGAACTAGGTAATTATAATTCACAAAGACAGGTAAAGGTTCAGATAGTATCTCATCTAATGTTATGTTACTAATATTCTAAGAAATCTTTGCTCAGTGGCTTAATTAAAAACTCAGCCAACATTTTTAGGTTCTGGTGATCTGATACTGTTTAAAACCTTTTCATATTGCCATAACTTTTTATAGAATTTCAAATGTGGTGCTTCTAACAGTCCAGCCTTCTGAATACAGTGTCCTCTTTTTAATTTAGGTTGTATCTGATCTGAATCAAGAGGATAAAGGGAAAGTATCTCTCTTCACCAGGAAGAGGAAACTGAAATAAAATGATATTTTTATATAATCCAAGATAGTAAGTGAGGAAGGGTTACATTTCAACCTGGGCCCCCCTCTCTCTCTCTCTCCCTCTTTTTTAAATTTGTAATGTTTGTTTATTTTTGAGACAGAAAGACAGAGCATGATCAGGGAAGGGGCAGAGAGAGACACACACAAGACTCCAAAACAGGCTCCAGTCTCTGAGATGTCAGCACAGAGCCCAACACGGGGCTTGAACTCAAGAACCATGAGGTCATGACCTAAGCTTAAGTTGGAGGCTTAACTGGCTGAGCCACCCAGGTGCCCCCAGGCCTCTCTTTTAAGAGCCCCAACTCTCTGGGTTAATAAATAGAGACCACCAGAGGAAATAAGTTAGTTAGATAAGGGTCTCTTCTATACGGACCTTGCTTCACAAGCACAAAAGTGCTTTACCTGCTTTCCAACGGCAGGCAAAGAGAACAGGGCATTACTAGACATGTCTGTAATCAACCACACTTACTATATTCCATCGCTGTCACTGAAAAGACGGGGTTACTATAAATATCAGAATATTCATTACTGAAGTTAATGAATTAACCAAACCTATTTGGTAGTTCATAGCAACCACAGAAGCAATAAAGTATGGAGGTTGGAAGGGGGAATGAAGAAATAATTCAGACTTTCCTCACAACCTTCAATGGTCTGTTGACCCTTAGCCTATATCCAGAGTGATTGGAAAATCACTGAAGATAAGGACTACCGTCATTTTTCATAACAATATTTCTTTTCATTAATAATATAAGGGACTATACAAGTTCTGTTTCGCTTAATTCCCAAGTCATAACTCATTTCAGTGGTTTGCTACCACTCAAATACACAAAGTTTCTCCTTGCTGATGTGGAATAACCACACATGGCCAAGTCAACAAAAAAGAAAGGAAAAGAAAAGAAAAGAAAAGAAAGAAACAGTTTAACATCTTCATTGGTGATGGGCAGTTGGATCTGCCCATAGATGTTGGATAGTCTAAAATACCTTTACAAGCTGAGGTAATGTCTGGGCGTCAGGGTGGCTCACCCAGTTAAGCATCTGACTTTGGCTCAGATCATGATTTCATGATTCAAAGCCCTGTTATCAGACTCTGCGCTGACAGTTCAGAGCCTGAAGCCTGCTTCAGGATCTGTGTCTCTGTCTCTCTTTGCCCCTCCCCTGCTCATGCTCTGTTTCTCTCTGTCTCTCAAAAATAAACAGAAATAAATAAATAAATAAAATACTTTTTTAAAAACCTGTGGTAATGTCTAATTTGTTGTGATAAGATGACACTTTTTATTTATTTACTTCTTAATTGAAGTATAGTTGACATAAAATATTATTTTCAGGTGTACAACATAGTGAGTCAACAGTTCTGTATATTACTCAAAGCTCACCACAAGAAGTGTGATTGCTGTCTGTCACCATATACTTTATTACAATATTATTGACTGTATGTCCTATGCTGTACTTTTTATTCCTTGACCTTTATTCCTATAACTGGATGTTTTTACCTCATAATCCCCTTCATCTACTTCACCCATCCCCTGTCCCCTCCAGGAACAACGAGTTTGGTTTTTTGTATTTGTGAGTCTATTTCTGTTTGCTGTTTAGTCATTTGTTTTGTTTTTTAGACTCCATTTTTAAGTGACATATGGTATTTGTTTCTGTCTTATTTATTTCACTTAGCATAATACCTTCTAGGACCACCCATGTTGTTGCAAATGGCAAGATTTCATTCTTTTTTATGGCTAAACACTACATTCTCTTTATTTAACTATCAGACATGTAGGCTGCTTCCATATCTTGGTTATAGTAAATAATTCTGCAATGAACATAAGTATGTATATATCCTTTTGAATTCGTGCTTTTGGGTTCTTTGGGCAAATAATCAGAAGTAAATCACTGGGTCATAGGATATTTCTATTTTTAATCTTTTGAGGAAACTCCATACTGCTTACCCTCAAGGCTACACCAATTTGCATTCCCACCAACAGTACATGAGGGTTCTTTTTTCTCCATATCCTCAACAACACGTGTTTTCTTGTCTTTTTAAATACTGGCCATTCTGACTGGTGTGAAGTAAGATCTCATTGTGGTTTTGATTTGCATTTCCCCAATGAGTACCGATGTTGAGCATATTGTCATATGTCTCTTGGCCTTTTCTGTGTCTTCTTTGGAAATACCTATTGTGGTCCTCTGCCAAATTTTAAATCAGATACTAGTATTATCTCTTTGGTGTTTAGCTATCTGACTTTATGGAGCTTGTAATTTAACCTTTTTTGGATATGTCATCAGCAAATATCTTCTCCCATTCAGTAAATTACCTTTTTATTTTGTTGATGTTTTCCTTTATAGTGCAAAACCTTCTTAGTTTGTTGTAGTCCCAATTATTTATTTTTGTTTTTGTTTATCTTGCCTGAGGAGACACATGCAGAAAAATATTGCTGAGGCCAATGTCCAAGAGATTATGGTATGTGTTTTTGTTTAAGATTTTTATGGTATCACATCTCACATTTAGTTCTTTAAACTATTTTGAGTTTATTTTTGTGTAAGGTATAAAAGAAGTGGTCCAGTTTCATTCTTTTGCATGTAGCTGTCCAGTTTTCCCAACACCATTTACTGAAGGCACTGTCTTCACCACTGTATATTTTTGCCTCCTCTGTCATCAATTAATTGATAATATAAATGTGGGATATGACCATTCTTTTAAAATCTTTTTTTTAGGGGCGCATGGGTGGCTCAGTTGGTTAAGCGTCCGACTTTGGCTCAGGTCATGATCTCACGATTCGTGGGTTTGAGCCCCACGTCAAGCTCTGTGCTGACAGCTCAGAGCCTTGAGCCTGTTTCAGATTCTGTGTCTTCCTCTCTCTCTGACCATCCCCTGCTCACACTGTCTCTCTCTTTCTCAGAAATAAATAAAAACAGGGGCGCCTGGGTGGCTTAGTCGGTTAAGCGTCTGACTTTTGCTTAGGTCATGATCTCACGGTTCGTGGGTTCGAGCCCCGCATCGGGCTCTGTGCTGACTGTCAGCTCAGAGCCTGGAGCCTGTTTCAGTCTGTGACTCCCTCTCTCTCTGACCCTCCCCTGCTCACCCTGTTCTCTCTCTCTCTCTCTCCTAGAAATAAATAAAACATTAAAAAAATAAAAAAAAGAAATAAATAAAACCATTAAAAAATAAAAGATTTTTTAAATTTATGTTTTTTTATTTAGCATATGCTAAGTTAGTTAGCATATAGTGCAACAATGATTTCAGAGGTAGATTCCTTAATGCCTCTTACCCATTTAGCCCATCGCCTTTCCCACAATCCCTCCAGTAACCCTCTGTTTGTTCTCCATATTTAAGAGTCTCTTATATTTTTGTCCCCCTCTCTGTTTTTATATTATTTTTGCTTCCCTTCCCTTATGTTCCTCTGTTTTGTATCTTAAAGTCCTCATATGAGTAAATTCACAAGATATTTGTCTTTCTCTGACTGACTAATTTTGCTTACCATAATACCTTCTAGTTCCATCCACACAGTTGTAAATGGTAAGATTTTGTTCTTTTTGATTGTCGAGTAGTACTCCATTGTACATATACATACCACATCTTCTTTATCCATTCATCCATCAATGGACATTTGGGCTCCTTCCATACTTTGATTATTGTTGATAGCGCTGCTATAAACACTGGGGTGCATGTGTCCCTTCGAAACAGCACACCTGTGTCCTTTGGATAAATTCCTAGTAGTGCAATTGTTGGGTCGTGGGATAGTTCTACAAAATCTTTTTTTTTTAAATTGAAGTATAGTTAACACACAATGTTACTAATGTTACAACATTAGTTTCAGTTATATAACATAGTGATTCAATATCTCTAAATGTTATGCTATGCTCACCACAAGCATAACTGCCATCGTTCTCTTGAAAATGCTATTAAAATATCATTGACTATTCTCTGATGTACTTTTTATCCCCCTGATTTATTCATTCCATACCTGGAAGCCTATTATCTCCCACTCCCTTTCACTTATTTTCCCATTCCACCAGCACCCTCTCCTCTGGCAACCATCAGTTTGTTCTCTGTCTTTATGGATCTGTTTCTGTTTTTGTTTATTTGTTTTGTTTTTTAGATTCCACATATGACTGAAATCATGTTATTTGTCTTTCTCTGTCTGACTTATTTTACTTAGCATCATACTCTCTTGGTCCATCCATGTTGTTTCAAATGGCGAGACCTCATTCTTTTTTTATGGCTGAGTGAGATCCCTGTGTGTGTGTGTGTGTGTGTACCACCTCTTCTTTATCCATTCACCTATCAGTGGATACTTGGGTTTCTTCCATATTTTGACTACTATAAATAACACTATAATAAACATAGGCTTGCATATAGCTTTTCAAATTAGTGTTTTCTATTCTTTCTTTTAATGATTTTTTATTTATTTCTGAGAAAGAGAGACAGCATGAACAGGGGAGGGTCAGAGAGAGAGGGAGACACAGAATCTGAAACAGGCTCCAGGCTCTGAGCTAGCTGTCAGCACAGAACCCAATG
>NW_027530644.1:2792925-2900011 GCF_008692635.1 Crocuta crocuta | reverse complement strand
CAGGGAAGGGGCAGAGAGAGACACACACAAGACTCCAAAACAGGCTCCAGTCTCTGAGATGTCAGCACAGAGCCCAACACGGGGCTTGAACTCAAGAACCATGAGGTCATGACCTAAGCTTAAGTTGGAGGCTTAACTGGCTGAGCCACCCAGGTGCCCCCAGGCCTCTCTTTTAAGAGCCCCAACTCTCTGGGTTAATAAATAGAGACCACCAGAGGAAATAAGTTAGTTAGATAAGGGTCTCTTCTATACGGACCTTGCTTCACAAGCACAAAAGTGCTTTACCTGCTTTCCAACGGCAGGCAAAGAGAACAGGGCATTACTAGACATGTCTGTAATCAACCACATTTACTATATTCCATCGCTGTCACTGAAAAGACGGGGTTACTATAAATATCAGAATATTCATTACTGAAGTTAATGAATTAACCAAACCTATTTGGTAGTTCATAGCAACCACAGAAGCAATAAAGTATGGAGGTTGGAAGGGGGAATGAAGAAATAATTCAGACTTTCCTCACAACCTTCAATGGTCTGTTGACCCTTAGCCTATATCCAGAGTGATTGGAAAATCACTGAAGATAAGGACTACCGTCATTTTTCATAACAATATTTCTTTTCATTAATAATATAAGGGACTATACAAGTTCTGTTTCGCTTAATTCCCAAGTCATAACTCATTTCAGTGGTTTGCTACCACTCAAATACACAAAGTTTCTCCTTGCTGATGTGGAATAACCACACATGGCCAAGTCAACAAAAAAGAAAGGAAAAGAAAAGAAAAGAAAAGAAAGAAACAGTTTAACATCTTCATTGGTGATGGGCAGTTGGATCTGCCCATAGATGTTGGATAGTCTAAAATACCTTTACAAGCTGAGGTAATGTCTGGGCATCAGGGTGGCTCACCCAGTTAAGCATCTGACTTTGGCTCAGATCATGATTTCATGATTCAAAGCCCTGTTATCAGACTCTGCGCTGACAGTTCAGAGCCTGAAGCCTGCTTCAGGATCTGTGTCTCTGTCTCTCTTTGCCCCTCCCCTGCTCATGCTCTGTTTCTCTCTGTCTCTCAAAAATAAACAGAAATAAATAAATAAATAAAATACTTTTTTAAAAACCTGTGGTAATGTCTAATTTGTTGTGATAAGATGACACTTTTTATTTATTTACTTCTTAATTGAAGTATAGTTGACATAAAATATTATTTTCAGGTGTACAACATAGTGAGTCAACAGTTCTGTATATTACTCAAAGCTCACCACAAGAAGTGTGATTGCTGTCTGTCACCATATACTTTATTACAATATTATTGACTGTATGTCCTATGCTGTACTTTTTATTCCTTGACCTTTATTCCTATAACTGGATGTTTTTACCTCATAATCCCCTTCATCTACTTCACCCATCCCCTGTCCCCTCCAGGAACAACGAGTTTGGTTTTTTGTATTTGTGAGTCTATTTCTGTTTGCTGTTTAGTCATTTGTTTTGTTTTTTAGACTCCATTTTTAAGTGACATATGGTATTTGTTTCTGTCTTATTTATTTCACTTAGCATAATACCTTCTAGGACCACCCATGTTGTTGCAAATGGCAAGATTTCATTCTTTTTTATGGCTAAACACTACATTCTCTTTATTTAACTATCAGACATGTAGGCTGCTTCCATATCTTGGTTATAGTAAATAATTCTGCAATGAACATAAGTATGTATATATCCTTTTGAATTCGTGCTTTTGGGTTCTTTGGGCAAATAATCAGAAGTAAATCACTGGGTCATAGGATATTTCTATTTTTAATCTTTTGAGGAAACTCCATACTGCTTACCCTCAAGGCTACACCAATTTGCATTCCCACCAACAGTACATGAGGGTTCTTTTTTCTCCATATCCTCAACAACACGTGTTTTCTTGTCTTTTTAAATACTGGCCATTCTGACTGGTGTGAAGTAAGATCTCATTGTGGTTTTGATTTGCATTTCCCCAATGAGTACCGATGTTGAGCATATTGTCATATGTCTCTTGGCCTTTTCTGTGTCTTCTTTGGAAATACCTATTGTGGTCCTCTGCCAAATTTTAAATCAGATACTAGTATTATCTCTTTGGTGTTTAGCTATCTGACTTTATGGAGCTTGTAATTTAACCTTTTTTGGATATGTCATCAGCAAATATCTTCTCCCATTCAGTAAATTACCTTTTTATTTTGTTGATGTTTTCCTTTATAGTGCAAAACCTTCTTAGTTTGTTGTAGTCCCAATTATTTATTTTTGTTTTTGTTTATCTTGCCTGAGGAGACACATGCAGAAAAATATTGCTGAGGCCAATGTCCAAGAGATTATGGTATGTGTTTTTGTTTAAGATTTTTATGGTATCACATCTCACATTTAGTTCTTTAAACTATTTTGAGTTTATTTTTGTGTAAGGTATAAAAGAAGTGGTCCAGTTTCATTCTTTTGCATGTAGCTGTCCAGTTTTCCCAACACCATTTACTGAAGGCACTGTCTTCACCACTGTATATTTTTGCCTCCTCTGTCATCAATTAATTGATAATATAAATGTGGGATATGACCATTCTTTTAAAATCTTTTTTTTAGGGGCGCATGGGTGGCTCAGTTGGTTAAGCGTCCGACTTTGGCTCAGGTCATGATCTCACGATTCGTGGGTTTGAGCCCCACGTCAAGCTCTGTGCTGACAGCTCAGAGCCTTGAGCCTGTTTCAGATTCTGTGTCTTCCTCTCTCTCTGACCATCCCCTGCTCACACTGTCTCTCTCTTTCTCAGAAATAAATAAAAACNCTCTGTGCGGACTGTCAGCTCAGAGCCTGGAGCCTGTTTCAGTCTGTGACTCCCTCTCTCTCTGACCCTCCCCTGCTCACCCTGTTCTCTCTCTCTCTCTCTCCTAGAAATAAATAAAACATTAAAAAAATAAAAAAAAGAAATAAATAAAACCATTAAAAAATAAAAGATTTTTTAAATTTATGTTTTTTTATTTAGCATATGCTAAGTTAGTTAGCATATAGTGCAACAATGATTTCAGAGGTAGATTCCTTAATGCCTCTTACCCATTTAGCCCATCGCCTTTCCCACAATCCCTCCAGTAACCCTCTGTTTGTTCTCCATATTTAAGAGTCTCTTATATTTTTGTCCCCCTCTCTGTTTTTATATTATTTTTGCTTCCCTTCCCTTATGTTCCTCTGTTTTGTATCTTAAAGTCCTCATATGAGTAAATTCACAAGATATTTGTCTTTCTCTGACTGACTAATTTTGCTTACCATAATACCTTCTAGTTCCATCCACACAGTTGTAAATGGTAAGATTTTGTTCTTTTTGATTGTCGAGTAGTACTCCATTGTACATATACATACCACATCTTCTTTATCCATTCATCCATCAATGGACATTTGGGCTCCTTCCATACTTTGATTATTGTTGATAGCGCTGCTATAAACACTGGGGTGCATGTGTCCCTTCGAAACAGCACACCTGTGTCCTTTGGATAAATTCCTAGTAGTGCAATTGTTGGGTCGTGGGATAGTTCTACAAAATCTTTTTTTTTTAAATTGAAGTATAGTTAACACACAATGTTACTAATGTTACAACATTAGTTTCAGTTATATAACATAGTGATTCAATATCTCTAAATGTTATGCTATGCTCACCACAAGCATAACTGCCATCGTTCTCTTGAAAATGCTATTAAAATATCATTGACTATTCTCTGATGTACTTTTTATCCCCCTGATTTATTCATTCCATACCTGGAAGCCTATTATCTCCCACTCCCTTTCACTTATTTTCCCATTCCACCAGCACCCTCTCCTCTGGCAACCATCAGTTTGTTCTCTGTCTTTATGGATCTGTTTCTGTTTTTGTTTATTTGTTTTGTTTTTTAGATTCCACATATGACTGAAATCATGTTATTTGTCTTTCTCTGTCTGACTTATTTTACTTAGCATCATACTCTCTTGGTCCATCCATGTTGTTTCAAATGGCGAGACCTCATTCTTTTTTTATGGCTGAGTGAGATCCCTGTGTGTGTGTGTGTGTGTGTACCACCTCTTCTTTATCCATTCACCTATCAGTGGATACTTGGGTTTCTTCCATATTTTGACTACTATAAATAACACTATAATAAACATAGGCTTGCATATAGCTTTTCAAATTAGTGTTTTCTATTCTTTCTTTTAATGATTTTTTATTTATTTCTGAGAAAGAGAGACAGCATGAACAGGGGAGGGTCAGAGAGAGAGGGAGACACAGAATCTGAAACAGGCTCCAGGCTCTGAGCTAGCTGTCAGCACAGAACCCAATGTGGGGCTTGAACCCACAAACTGTGAGATCATGATCTGAGCCGAAGTCAGACACTTAGACTAAGCCACCCAGGCGCCCCAGTGTTTTGTATTCTTTTGGTAAATACCCACCAGTGGGATTACTGAATCATATGGTATTTCCTCTTTCTTTCTTTCTTTCTTTCTTTCTTTCTTTCTTTCTCTCTTTCTTTCTTTCTTTCTTTCTTTCTCTCTTTCTTTCTTTCTTTCTTTCTTTCTCTCTTTCTTTCTTTCTTTCTTTCTTTCTCTCTTTCTTTCTTTCTTTCTTTCTTTCTCTCTTTCTTTCTTTCTTTCTTTCTTTCTCTCTTTCTTTCTTTCTTTCTTTCTTTCTCTCTTTCTTTCTTTCTTTCTTTCTTTCTTTCTTTCTTTCTATTTTGGAAGCTTCATACTGTTTTCCACAGTGACTGTACCAATTTACCTTCTCACCAAGAGTATACATGGGTTCTTTTTTCTCCACATCCTTGTCAATACTTATTTCTTGCGTTTTTGATTCCAGCCATTCTGTCTGACAGGTGTAAAGTGATATCTCATTGTGGTGGGTTTTTTTTTTTTTAATGTTTTTTATTTATTTCTGAGAGAGAGAGACAGCGTGAGCAGAGGAGGGTCAGAGAGAGAGGGAGATACAGAATCCGAAGCAGGCTCCAGGCTCTAGGCTAGCCATCTGCACAGAGCCTGACGCGGGGCTCGAACCCACGAACCATGAGATTGTGACCTGAGCGGAAGTCGGATGCTCAACTGACTGAGCCACCCAGGCGCCCTCTCATTGTGGCTTTGATTTGTGTTTCCCTGATGATCACTGATATTGAGCATCTTTTCATGTGTCTGTTGTCTCTCAGTATATAGTCTTTGGGAAAATGTTTATTCAGGTCTTCTGCTGATATTTAAAATTGGATTATTGGGGGAGAAGGTTGGGGTGTTGAGTTATATTAAGCACTTTATATATTTTGGATATTAATCTCTTATTCAGTAGATTGCCCTTTTGTTTTGTTGATGTTTCCTTTGCTGTGCAAAGCCTTTATTTTGATCTAGTCCCAATAGTTTATCTTTGCTTTTGATTCCTTTGCCTGAGGAGACATATCTAGAAAAATATTGCTAAGGTCAATGTCTTAAAAATGCCTATGTTTTTTTCTATGACTCACATGGTTTCATGTCTCCTATTTAGCTCTTTAATCTGTCTTAAAATTTTTCCTGACTTTGGCGCAAGAAAGCAGTCCTGTTTCATCACTTTGTATGTAGCTGTACAGTTGTCCCAGCACCATTCATTAACGTGTCTTTTCTTCATTATATATTCTTGCCTTTGTCATAGATTAATTAATTTTACAATTCATTTTAGATTTTTATGTGTTTATTTCTGAGCCATTGATCTGTGTGTCTATTTTTGTGCCTATACTGTGTGTCTATATTGTTTTGATAATTATAGCTTTGTAGTATATCTTAAAAACTGAAATTGTAATAATCCCAGCTTTGATTTTTTTTCTTATTTTCCTCAAGATTGCTTTGGCNAAACCATGAGAGACTCTTGAATGCTGAGAAACAAACTGAGGACTGATGGATGTGGGGGGGAGGGGAGAGATGGGCATGGAGGAGGGCACTTGTGGGGATGAGCACTGGGTGTTATATGGAAACCAACTTGACGATAAACTATTTGTAAGAAAAAAATAAAAAAATAAAATTTGTATATATAAAAAAAAAGATTGCTTTGGCTATTTGGAGTCTTTTATAGTTCCATACAAATTTTAGCATTATTTGTTCTAATTCTATGAAAAATGATATTGGTATCTTGGTAGGGATTGCATTGAATCTGTAGATTGCTTTGGGTAGTATGGTAATTTTAAGAATATTACTCTTCTAAACAATAAGCATGGAATATTTGTCCATTTGTGTGGTCTACAGTGTTTTTCATCAATGTCTTAAAGTTTTCAGAGTACAGGGGCACGTAGGTGGTTCAGTCAGTTAAGCGTCCGACTTCAGCCCAGGTCATGATCTCACAGTTTGTGGGTTCAAGCACCGCATCGGGTTCTGTGCTGACAGCTAGCTCAGAGCCTGGATCCTGTCTTCGGATTCTGTGTCTCCCTCTCTCTCTGACCCTCCCCTGATCATGCTGTCTCTCTTTCTCTCAAAAATAAATAAAAACATTTAAAAAATTTTTCTAAGTTTTCAGAGTACAGGTCTTTCACCTTCATGATTAAATTTATTTTCAAGTATTTTATTATTTTTGATTCAATTATAAATGAGATTGTCTTTTTCTTTCTGATACTTTTGTTGTTAATGTATAGTAATGTAACTGATTTATGTGTATTAATTTATATCCTGCAACCTTACTGAATTCATTTATTACTTCTAATAACTTTTTGGTGGAGTTTTAGGGTTTTCTATGTATACTATCATGTCATCTGCAAATTATTTCAGTTTAACTTTTTCCTTACCAATTGGAATGCTTGTTTGTTTGTTTGTTTTCTTGTCTGATTGCCTTGGGTAGAACTCTGAATACTATGATGAATAAAAGTAGTAAGAAAAGACTTCCTTGTCATGTTCATGATCTTAGAGGAAAAGCTTTCAGCTTTTCCCCATTGAATATGATGTTAGCTGTGGGTTTTTCATATGGCCTTTATTATTTCAAGGTGCACTTCCTCTAAACCCACTTTGCTAAGAGTTTTTATTATAAATAGATGTTGAATTTAGTCAAATGATTTTTCTGCATCTATTTAGATGATCATATGATTTTTATCCTTCTTTTGTTGAGGTGATGTACCATATTAATTGATTTGCAAATACTGAAGCTTTCTTTTTTCCCTTGAACAAACTCCACTTAATTGTGAATAATCCTTTTAATATATTGTTGATTGCAGTTTGCTAGCATTTTTTTGAAAATTTTTGCATCTGTGTTCATCAAGGATATTGGCCTACAACACTGTTTTGGTTTTTTGGTATTTGTTTTTGTTTTGTTTTGCTTTTGGGTTTTTTTGTGGGGTTTGTTGTTGTTGTTGTTGTTTTTGAGTGTCTTTTTCTGTTTTTGGTGTTATGATAATACTGGCCTAGTAGAATCAGCTTAGAAGTTTTCCTTCCTCTTCTGCTTTTTTGGCATAGCTTAAGATTAACAGCTTTTAACTCCTCTTTAAATGTTTGATAAAATTCACTTGTGAAGCCATCTAGTCCTGGATTTTTGTTTATTGGTAATTTTATGATACTGATTCAGTTTCATTACTAGTAATCAGTTTGTTCATATTTTCTACTTCTTCCTGATTCAGCCTTAGAAGTTTGTATGGTTTCTAGGAATTTATCCATTTCTTCTAGTTTGTCCAATTTGTTGGCATATAGGATTTTTGTAATATACTTTGAAATATTCTCTTATTATGCTTTGTATTTCCATGATGCCAGTTGCTTAATTCTACTTCTCCTCTTTCATTTGAGTCCTTACTCTTTGTTTCTTGATGAGTCTGGCTAAATGTATTTCAATTTAGTTTTTCTTTTCAAAGATCCAGCTTTTGGTTTTATTGATCTTTTCTATGTCTGGTTTTGGTGTCATTTTACTGTGGCCTCATAGAATGAATTTGGAAGTTTTTAGTCCTTATGTCACTTATTTATGTTATGATCTTTATTATCGCCTTCCTTCTACTAAACTGGGGCTTTTTAAAAAGTTTATTTAAGTAATTTCTGCACCCAGTGTGGGCCTTGACCCCACAACCCTGAGATCAAGAGTCTCATGTTTCTCTTACTAAGCTAGCCAGGAACCACTAAAGATTTTATTTTTAAGTAATCTTTTTACCCAATGTGGGGATCAAACTCATAACCCCAAGGTAAACTTGGGCTTTGTTTATCCTCTTTTTTCTAGTTTCTTCAGGTGGAAGTTTAAGTTATTTGAGATTTTTCTTGCTTCTTGAGGTAGGCCTATATCACTATAAATTTCCCCCATAGAAACGCTTTTGCTGTGTTCCAATTATTTTTGGACTATTGTGTTTTCATTTTCCTATGTCTCAATGTATTTTTTTTACTTCCTCTTTGATTTCTTCATTGACCCAGAGGTTGTATAGTAGCATGTTGTTTAGCCTCCACATGTTTGGGCTTCTCTCCCCCCTCCCAATTTTTCTTGTGATTGATTTCTAGCTTCATATCATTTAAGAAAAGATAATTGATATGATTTCAGTATTCTTAAACTTATTGAGACTTGTTCTGTGGTGTAACATGTCATCTATCTTGGAGTGTTAGGCCATGTTAGAATGTTCCATGTGCCGTTGAAAAGAATATGTATTCTGCTGGTTTTGGATGGATATTCTATATGTATCTGTTAAGTCCATCTGGTCTAATGTGTCATTTAAAGGTTTTGATTATTGATCTTCTGCCTGGATGGTCTACACATTGATGTAAATGGGTTGTAAAGTCCTCTACTATTAGCGTAATACTGTTAATTTCTCTCTTTATGTGTGTTACTTTTTACTTTAGGTGCTCAAATGCTGGGCACATAGATGTTTATAATTGTTACGTCCTCTTGTTGGAGTGATCCCTGTATCATTATGTAATGCCCTTCTTTGTCTCTAGTTACAGTCTTTGTTTTAAAGTCTATTTTGTCGGGACGCCTGGGTGGCTCAGTCGGTTGAGCATCCGACTTCGACTCAGGTCATGATCTCATGGTTCGTGGGTTCAAGCCCCACATCGGGCTCTGTGCTGACAGCCAGCTCAGAGCCTGGAGCCTGCTTCAGATTCTGTGTCTCCCTCTCTCTCTGATCCTCCCCTGCTCACACTGTCTCTCTCTCTCTCAGAAATAAATAAAAACATTAAAAAAATTTAAAAAGTAAAGTCTATTTTGTCTAATATGAGTATTGCTGCCCCAGGTTGTTTGCTTGTTTGCTTCCATTTTCATGGAATACCTTTTCTATCATTTTACTTACAATCTTTTAGATGGTTTCTTCAAATCCATTCTGTCACACTGTGTCTTTCAAAAGGAGCATTTAGGTATTTTACATTTAAAGTACTTATTGATAGGTATGATAGGTGTTACTGATAGATATTTTCATTTTGTTCATTGTTTTCTGGTCGTTTTTGTAGTTCTCTGTTCCTTTCATCACTTGCTCCTTTTCCTTGTAATGGATGAATTTCTGTAGTGTTATGTTTGATTTTTTTAATTTTAATTTTTTTGTGTCTCTGTTTTAGATTTTGTTTGTGGTTAACATGAGGTTCATATGTAATATTCTAAGTATATAGCTATCTATATTAATTGATGTTCACTTAAATTTAAATATATTCTAAAAGAACTTTACTCTCCACTCTTATGCTTTCTGTACATGTTGTCATATTTTGCATCTTTTCATTCATAATTTTCTTCAATGTGGCCTTTTCTTTTTCACTTAAAGGAGTTCCTTTAAACTTCTTTTTTTATCTCAGTGATAGAAAATGAGAATATGGTAGTGAATACATCCAAGTCACTGCCTTTATTGAAACATACACATACACAAATGCACAAAATTAAATTCACCGAGTATAATGTGTGAATTTCACCAAGGTAAAGGTCATTGTTATAATTACATATTTGTACACATGCATTCTGGGTTTTTTTAGATTATAGAAGTGTTAGGCCAAATTAAAATAAAACATTGTTTCATACATTTATATTCATATTGACATTCTGAAAATTTTGCTAATTTACTTTCTCACTCTGCCATGCAGGATATGTTCAACTAAACATTGCTCCTAATTTTATGTGATATTGTGAGGGGCTGTATTGCCAAATATTCTGCTGTAGAACAAAGCCTCTAGCATGGCCCCCAGGGATTCCCCTTCTGGGATTCAGGCTGTTGGATACTCCCCTCCCCTTGAGTGTATTCTGAACCTGCTGACCCACTTCTCCAGCTGATACCTTAATTAGACTTGTGAGTTACTCTGAGCAAGATGACCAAGCCAAGTACACTCAAAAATGCTATGACACAATAAAAGTTTATTTTAGGGTCCAAGTTTTTGAGGTAATTTCTTATATAGCAGGAGATTAATGATACACTGGACAAAAACCCAGAATTTTTTTTGAAGTATAATTGATACATAACATTATATTAGTTTCTGGTGTACAACCTAATAATTTGATATTCGTATATATTGCAAAACAATCACCACAATATGTCCAGCTAACATCCTTCACCATATATAATTATGTTTTTTTCTTGTGATGAGAACTTTCAAGTTCTACTCTCTTAACAACTTTCAAATATGCACTACACTGTTATTAACTATAGTCACCATACCATACATTACTGCCTTATGACTCATTCATTCTATAACTGGAAGTTTGTATCTTTTGACCTACTTCACCCATAAGTTTTGCACAGAAATATATTTTTAAAAATTATTTTTAGATTTATTTTAAAAAATTAACTAATGCATATTTCTTTATATTTCTGTTTCATGAATTTTTTAAATAAAGCTTTAAATTTTAATTCCAGTATAGTTAACATTCAGTGTTATATTAGATTCAGATGTACCATATAGTGATTCTAGAATTCTATACATTATTCAGTGCTCATCAGAGTAGCTGTGCTCTTTAAACCTCATTACCTGTATCTCCTATTTCACCCACCTCTCCTCTGGTAACCATCAGTTTGTTCTCTAGAATTAAGGTTCTGTTTCTTGCTTTGTCTCTCTCTCCTTCTCTGGTTTTTTTTTTTATTTGTTCATTTGTTTTGTTTCTTAAATTCCACATATGAGTGAAATCATATTGTATTTGTCTTTCTCTGACTGACTTAGATTATACTCTCTAGTTCTATCCATGTCATTGCAATTGGTTAGATTTCAGTCCTTTTAATGGCTGAGTAACATTCCATTGTATATATCTACCACATCTTTATCCACTCATCAACTGATGGACAGCTGGACTGCTTCCATAATTTGGCTACTGTAAACAATGCTGCAATAAACATAAGAGTGCATGTAACCCTTTGAATTAGTGCTTTTGTATTTTGTGGGGAAATACCTAGTTGTGTGAGTCATGGATAATGAGGTAGCCTTATTTTTAATTTTTGAGAGATTTCCATACTGTTTTCCACACTGGCTGCACCAGTTTGTATTCCCACTGACAGTGCACAAGGGTTTCTTTTTTTCCACATCCTCACCGACACTTGTTGTTTTTTGTGTTTTTGATTTTAGCCATTCTGACAGGTGTGAGGTGATATCTCATTGTAGTTTTTATTTGCACTTCCTGATGATAAGTGATGTTGAGCATCTTATCATGTGTCTTTGGACCACTTGTATATCTTCTTTGGAGAAATGTCTATCGATGTCTTCTGTCCGTTTTTAATAAGATTACTTTGGGGATGTTGAGTTGTATCAGTTTTTTATATAATGTAGACACTAACCTTTTATCGGATATGTCATTTGCAAATATCACCTCCCAATCAGTAGGTTGCCTTTTAATTCTGTTGATTGTTTCTTTTGCTGTGCAGAAGCTTTTTCTTTTGATGTAGTCCCAATAGTTCGTTCTTCCTTTGACTTCCCTTGCCCCGGGAGACTTGTCCAAAAAAATGCCGCTCTGACTGATATCAGAGAAATTACTGCCTGTGCTCTCTTCTAGGAGTTTTATGCTTTCAGGTCTCACATTTACGATTTTAAGCCATTTTGAGTTTATTTTTGTGTATGTTGAAAAAAGTGGTCTAGTTTCATGCTTTTTCATCTAACTGTCCAGTTTTCCAATGCCATTTATTGAAGAGGCCATCTTTTTCCCATTGTATATTCTTTCTTCCTTTGTCAAAGTATGGATCTTTTTCTGAGTTTTCTATTCTGTTCCATTGATGTGCATGTCTAGTTTTGTGTCAGTACCATACTCTTTTGATTATTACAGCTTTGTAATATAACTTGAAGTCTGAAACTGTGATATCTCCAATTTTGTTTACCCTTTTCAAGATTGCTTTGGCTATTCAGGGGCATTTGTAGTTCCATACAAATTTTAGGATTGTTTGTTCTAGTTCTGTGAATAATGCTGTTGGTATTTTGATAGGGACTGAATTTTATCTGTGGATTGCTTTGGGTATTATGGACATTTTTCACAGTATTTGTTCTTCCAACCCATGAGGATCGACTGTCTTTCCATTTCTTTGTGTCATCTTCAACTTCTTTCATCAGTATTTTATAGTTTTCAGAGTGCAGGTCTTTCACCTCTTTGGTTAAGTTTATTTCTAGAAATCTTATTATTTTTGGAGCAACTGTAAAAGGGATTGCTTTCTTAATTTCAGCTTCTGTTGATTCATTAGTGTATAGATATTCAATAGATTTCGGTACATTAATTTTGTATCTGGTGACTTTACTGACCTTGTTTATTAGCTCTAATAGTTTTTTTTGGTGGAGTCTTTAGGGTTTTCTATATAAAGTATCATGTCATCTACAAATAGGGAGTTTTACTTCTTCGTCACCAATTTGGTTGTCTTTTATTTCTTTATGTTGTCTGATTGTTGTGGCTAGGACTTCCAGTACTACTATGGTGAATAAAAATATTGAGAGAGAAAGAACATCCTTGTTTTCTTCCTACCATAGGAGAAAAGATCTCATTTTTCACTATTGAGTATGATGTTCACTGTGGGTTTTCATATAAAGCCTTTTTTATGTTGAGGTATGATCCTCTAGATTTGTTGAGGGTTTTTTTTTAAAATCAGGAATGAAAGCTGTACTTTGTCAAATGAATTTTCTGCATCTATTGAAACGGTCATATGATTTTTATCCTTTCTTTTATTTATGTGATGAATCACATTGATTGAATTGCAAATATTGAGCCACCCTTGCAACTCATGAATCCATTCCCCTTGATCACAGTGAATGGTTTTTTAATGTATTGTCGGATTTGGCTTGATAATATTTTGTTGAGGATTTTTGCATCTATGTTCATCAGATATACTGGCCTATAGTTCTGGGGTTTTGTTTGTTTTGTTTTTGCTTTTGTGGTGTTTTTATCTGGATTTGGTATCAGGGTAATACTAAGGTCATACAATGAGTTTGGAAGTTTCCCTTTCTTTTAGAATAGCTTGAAAAGACTAGGTATTAAGTCTTCTTTAAATGTTTGGTAGAATTTGCCAGTGAAGCCATTTGGTCGTAGACTTTGTTTGTTGAGAGTTTTGTTTTGTTTTAAATATAATTTATTGTCAAATTCACTAACATACAGTGTGTAAAGTGTGCTCTTGGTTTTTGGGGTAGATTCCCATGGTTCATAGTTTACACACAACATTCAGTGCTCATCCCAACACATTCCCTCCTCAATGCCCATCACCAATTTCCCCCTTTCCCCCAGCTCCCCATCAAAACTGTTTCTTCTCTGTATTTAAGAGTCTCTTATGGTTTGCCTCCCTTTCTCTCTATTTATAACTATTTTTCCCCTTCCCTTCCCCCAACTATCTTCTGGTAAGTTTCTCAAGATCCACATACGAGTAAAAACATATGATATCTGTCTTTCTCTGACTGACTTATTTCACTTAGCATAATACCTTCCAGCTCCATCCACATTGCTGCAAATGGCATGACTTCATTCTTTCTCATTGCAAAGTAGTATTCCATTGTATATATAAACCACATTTTCTTTATCCACTCATCAGTTGATAGACATATAGCCTCTTTCCATAATTTGGCTCTTGTTGAAAGTGCTGCTGTAAACCTTGGGGTACATGTACCCCTAAAAATCAGCACTCCAGTATCTCTTAGATAAATTCCTAGTAGTGCTATTGCTGGGTCATAAGGTAGTTCTATTTTTAATTTTTTGTGGAACCTCCACACTGTTTTCCAGAGCAGCTGCACCAGTTTGCATTCCCACCAACAGTGCAAGAGGGTTCCCGGTTCTCCACATCCTCACCAGCATCTGTTGTTTCCTGAGTTGTTCATTTTAGCCAAACTGACCAATGAGAAGTGGTATCTCATTGTGGTTTTCATCTGTATTTCCCTGATGATGAATGACATTGAGCATCTATTCATGTGTCTGTTGGCCATATGGATATCTTCCTTGTAAAAGTATTCATGTTTTCTGCCCATTTCCTCACTGGATTATTTGTTTTTGGGTGTTAGATTTGGTAAGTTCTTTACAGATTTTGGATACTAACCCTTTATCCTATGTCATTTGCAAAATCTTTTCCCCTTCTGTCAGTTGCCTTTTAGTTTTATTAATTGTTTCCATTGCAGTGCAGAAGCTTTTTATCTTGAGGTCCCAATAGTTAATTTTTGCTTTTAATTCCCTTGCTTTTGGAGATGTGTCAAGGAAGAAATTGCTGTGGCCAAGTTCAAGGAGGTTGTTTCTGGCTTTCTCCTCTAGGATTTTGATGGTTTCCTGTCTCACATTTAGCTCTTTCATCCATTTTCAGTTTATTTTTTTGTATGGTGTAAGAAAGTGGGCTAGTTTCATTCTTCTGCATGTTGCTGTCCAGTTCTCCCAGCACAATTTGCTAAGGAGACTGTCTTTTTTCCATTGGATACTCTTTCCTGCTTTGTCAAAGATTAGTTGGCCATACATTTATGAGTCCAATTCTGGGTTCTCTGTTCTATTCCATTGGCCTATGTGTCTGTTTTTGTGCCAATACCATACCATCTTGATGATTACAGCTTTGTAGTAGAGGCTAAAGTCAGATTGTGATGCCTCCCGCGTTGGTTTTCTTCAATATTACTTTGGCTATTCAGGATCTTTTGTGGTTCCATACAAGTTTTAGGATTGTTTGTTCTAGCTTTTGGAAGAATGCCAGTGGAATTTTGATTGGAATTGCATTGAATGTGTAGATTGCTTTGGACAGTATTGACATTTTAACAATATTTATTCTTTAGATCCATGAGCATGGCATGTTTTTCCATTTCTTTGTGTCTTCTTCAATTTCCTTCATAAGTTTTCTATAGTTTTCAGCATACAAATCTTTTACATCTTTGGTTAGGTTTATTCCCAGGTATTGTATGGTTCTTAGTGCAATTGTGAATGGGATCAGTTACTTGATTTCTCTTTCTGTTGCTTCATTATTGGTGTATAAAAATGCAACTGATTTCTGTACGTTGATTTTGTACCCTGTGACTTTGCTGAATTCATGTATCAGTTCTAGCAGCCTTTGGTGGAGTCTTTCAGGTTTTTCATTTAGAGTACCATGTCGTCTGTGAAAAGTGAAAGTTTGACTTCTTCTTTGCCAATTTTGATGCCTNCATTTTCTTTATCCACTCATCAGTTGATAGACATATAGCCTCTTTCCATAATTTGGCTCTTGTTGAAAGTGCTGCTGTAAACCTTGGGGTACATGTACCCCTAAAAATCAGCACTCCAGTATCTCTTAGATAAATTCCTAGTAGTGCTATTGCTGGGTCATAAGGTAGTTCTATTTTTAATTTTTTGTGGAACCTCCACACTGTTTTCCAGAGCAGCTGCACCAGTTTGCATTCCCACCAACAGTGCAAGAGGGTTCCCGGTTCTCCACATCCTCACCAGCATCTGTTGTTTCCTGAGTTGTTCATTTTAGCCAAACTGACCAATGAGAAGTGGTATCTCATTGTGGTTTTCATCTGTATTTCCCTGATGATGAATGACATTGAGCATCTATTCATGTGTCTGTTGGCCATATGGATATCTTCCTTGTAAAAGTATTCATGTTTTCTGCCCATTTCCTCACTGGATTATTTGTTTTTGGGTGTTAGATTTGGTAAGTTCTTTACAGATTTTGGATACTAACCCTTTATCCTATGTCATTTGCAAAATCTTTTCCCCTTCTGTCAGTTGCCTTTTAGTTTTATTAATTGTTTCCATTGCAGTGCAGAAGCTTTTTATCTTGAGGTCCCAATAGTTAATTTTTGCTTTTAATTCCCTTGCTTTTGGAGATGTGTCAAGGAAGAAATTGCTGTGGCCAAGTTCAAGGAGGTTGTTTCTGGCTTTCTCCTCTAGGATTTTGATGGTTTCCTGTCTCACATTTAGCTCTTTCATCCATTTTCAGTTTATTTTTTTGTATGGTGTAAGAAAGTGGGCTAGTTTCATTCTTCTGCATGTTGCTGTCCAGTTCTCCCAGCACAATTTGCTAAGGAGACTGTCTTTTTTCCATTGGATACTCTTTCCTGCTTTGTCAAAGATTAGTTGGCCATACATTTATGAGTCCAATTCTGGGTTCTCTGTTCTATTCCATTGGCCTATGTGTCTGTTTTTGTGCCAATACCATACCATCTTGATGATTACAGCTTTGTAGTAGAGGCTAAAGTCAGATTGTGATGCCTCCCGCGTTGGTTTTCTTCAATATTACTTTGGCTATTCAGGATCTTTTGTGGTTCCATACAAGTTTTAGGATTGTTTGTTCTAGCTTTTGGAAGAATGCCAGTGGAATTTTGATTGGAATTGCATTGAATGTGTAGATTGCTTTGGACAGTATTGACATTTTAACAATATTTATTCTTTAGATCCATGAGCATGGCATGTTTTTCCATTTCTTTGTGTCTTCTTCAATTTCCTTCATAAGTTTTCTATAGTTTTCAGCATACAAATCTTTTACATCTTTGGTTAGGTTTATTCCCAGGTATTGTATGGTTCTTAGTGCAATTGTGAATGGGATCAGTTACTTGATTTCTCTTTCTGTTGCTTCATTATTGGTGTATAAAAATGCAACTGATTTCTGTACGTTGATTTTGTACCCTGTGACTTTGCTGAATTCATGTATCAGTTCTAGCAGCCTTTGGTGGAGTCTTTCAGGTTTTTCATTTAGAGTACCATGTCGTCTGTGAAAAGTGAAAGTTTGACTTCTTCTTTGCCAATTTTGATGCCTGTTATTTCATTTTGTTTTCTGATTACTGATGCTAGGACTTCCAATACTATGTTAAACAACAGTGGTGAGAATGGACATCCCTGTCGTGTTCCTGATCTCAGCGGGAAAGCTCTCAGTTTTTCACCATTGAGGATGATATTAGTTATGTGCTTTTCATATGCAGCTTTTATGATGTTTAAGTATGTTCCTTCTACCCTGACTTTCTTGAAGGTTTTTATTAAGAAAGGATGCTGTATTTTGTCAAATGCTTTTTCTGCATCTATTGACAGGATCATATGGTTCTTATCCTTTCTTTTATTAATGTGACCTATCACATTGATTGATTTGTGAATATTGAACCAGACCTGCAGCCCAGGAATGAATCCCACTTGATCATGGTAAATAATTTTTTTAATATGCTGTCAAATTTGATTTGCTAGAATCTTGTTGAGAATTTTTGCATCCATGTTTATCAGGAATATTGGCCTTTAATTCTCCTTTTTTGTGGGGTCTCTCTCTGGTTTGGGAATCAAGATAATGCTGGTTTCATAGAATGAGTCCAGAAATGTTCCTTCCGCTTCTATTTTTTGGAACAAATTGAGAATAGGTATTAACTCTTCTTTAAATGTCTGGTAGAATTCCCCTGGGAAGCCATATGGCCTAGGACTCTTATTTGTTGGGAGATTTTTGATAACTGATTCAATTTCTTCACTAGTTATGGGTCTGTTCAAAATTTCTATTTCTTCCCATCTGCGTTTTGTTAGTTACATGTATAAAGAGAATAGATTAGGGACACCTGGGTGTCTCAGTCGGTTAAGCATCCGACTTCGGGGGCACCTGGGTGGCTCAGTCGGCTAGGCATCCAGCTTCAGCTCAGGTCATGATCTCATGGTCCAGGGTTCGAGCCCCATGTCAGGCTCTATGCTGACAGCTAGCTCAGAGCCTGTAGCCTGCTTCGGATTTTGTGTCTCCCTCTTTCTCTGCTCCTCCCTATTCATGCTGTCTCTCAAAAAAAAAATAAATAAGTAATAAAAATTTTTAAAAAGCCTCTGACTTCGGCTCAGGTCATGATCTCACGGTTCGTGGGTTCGAGCCCTGCGTCGGGCTCTGTGCTGACAGCTAGCTCAAAGCCTGGAGCCTGTTTCGGATTCTGTATCTCCCTCTCTTTCTGACCCTTGCCTGCTCATGCCTGTCTGTCTCCCTCTCAGAAATAAATGAAACATTAAAAAAAAGAGAGAAAGATTAAATATGTCTGCTTAAACAAACCAACAGCCAGAGTAAGCAGACTAGAGAAGGGAAGAAATAAGGAGAAAAGGAAGAAAGAATATATGAATTGAATCAGGCAGTGCAGTAGCACTGGTCTGGAGGAGAGGCTGTCTGGTTGGTCAGCATCAATCCTGCGCCAGTAGATAACAGTTACCAGGTGCAGAGAGGCATGGTTTGGTGTAGGCAGGTCCTGCTTCCACTGTGGGCCTGCTGTCCCATCCCTGAAGGTTCACCTTGTTAGCGATGGGGAGAAAAACGGTGACACCCTAGTCTCTCCTCCACAGACTGGGTGTCCCAACCTACTCTGTTCAAGCCACCCTCACTGTGCAGAGGGCGCAAACGACGTGGTTTGTTCTGCTCTGTGGACTCCTGTGCCTCCCTGGCGCTCGGCTAGAATTATATGCAGATGTCTTAAAGAGTCCTGCTCTATGCTCCCTGGTTCTGGAGAAGAACCACCCACACCGCCTCACAGTGCTGCACAGTTTGTCCCACTCCACCTACTCCTGAGCCTCCCAGGTGCTCAGCTGGGATTTAAACCCCGATGTATTTGAGGTTTCCACTGTTCACACCCTGGTTTCAGGGACATGCTCTTCGGCACCACCTGATACGTGGTCTCTGGCTGGCGGGCGCAGCCTCTCTTTGTCCTTTGAACGGCTATATACCTTCCTCCCACAGCACTCCAGGAAGAGGACTGCGCTAGTTACCATGTAGTTACTGTGCCTGGACTGGCTCCCCTCCTCCCTGGGTGCACGATCCAGGCAGCCAACCCCAGTCTGGAGGAAGGCCTGCAGTTAGAAATTGGATCTTTCTCTGTCCTGGTCTGTGGTTTTTCTCTTGTCTAGATACAGTCCTATGCTTTCCCAGCCTCTCTTTCTCTTCCCTTTGTCTCTCTGCAGAAGGGGATCTCTCCCCTCTGTTCCTCTGCCACATTTTATCTCTCCCAATTCACAATAATGCATCTATGGCCCATCAGGTTGTCCCAGTGGGTCCCTGGAGGCGTCTCTGTCACTTTGCCGCTCACAATCTTGGAGTTCAGTGTCCTTTGGCCTCAACACGGCTGTGATTGAGAGATGAGGGAACTTCAGATCTCCCTACTTCTCTGCCATGTTGGCCAGACCAGAGTTGTTTTGTTTTTTACTGATTCAGTTTCATTGCTGGTAATCAGTCTGTTCATATTTTCTATTTCTTTCTGCTTTAGCTTTGGTACGTTATATGTTTCTAGGAATTTATCCATTTCTTTAGGTTGTCCAATTGGTTGGCATACAGGATTTTTACAATATTCTGTTAAAATTGTGTGTAATTTGCGGTGTTTGGATGTTACTTCTTCTATTTCATTATAATTTCATTTATTTGAGTCCTCTCTCTCTCTTTTATGAGTCTGGCTAGAAGCTTATCAATTTTGTTTGGTTTCATTGATGTAGTCTATTATTTTTGTTTGTTTTAGTTTAGATTTTATGATTATTTATTTCATCTCTAATTTATATTACTTCTGTCCTGCTGGTTTTGGATTTTGTCAGTTTTTGTTTTTCTAGCTACTTTCAGTGTAAAGTTAGATTTTTTATTTGAGATTTTTCTACTTCAGGTAGGCTTGTATTGCTATCAACTTCCCTCTTAGAACCACTCTTTCTGCATCCCCCAAATTTGGATCATTATGTTTTCACTGTCATTTGTTTCTAATTAAGTTTTTATTTATTCTTTGATTTCTTGGTTGACTCATTCATTATTTAGTAATGCTATTTACCTTCCATGTATTTGGTCTTTTCCGATTTTTCTTGTGGCTGATTTCCAGTTTCATAGCATTGTGGTCAGAAAAGCTGTATGGTATGGCTTTGATGTTTTTGAATTTGTTGAGACTTGTTTTATGGGCTAATAGTTGGTCTATTCTGGATAATGTTTCATCTGCACTTGAAAAGAATGTGTATTTGCTGTGATAGGAAGGAATGTTTCCAATATATGTTAAGTCTATCTTGTCTAGTCTGTCATTCCAAGCCACTGTTTCCTTATTGATTTTGGATGATCTGTTCATTGATGTATGGGGTGTTAAAGTCCTCTACTTTTATTGTATTACTATCAGTTAGTTTGTTTATGTTTCTTATTAGCTGTTACATATGGGTATTCCCATGTTGGGTGCATAAATATTTACAGTTGTTATATCTTCTTGTTGGATTGTCCCCTGAATGATTATATAATGTCCTTCATTTTCTTTTGTTAGTCTTTGTTTTAAAGTCAATTTTGTCTGATATCAGCATTGCTACTCTGGGTTTCTTTTGACATTCATTTGCATAATAAATATTTCTCCATCCCTTCACTTTCAATTTGCAAGTGCCTTTCAGTCTGAAATGAGACTCTTGTAGGCAGCATTTAGATGGGTCTTGTTTTTTTTCTTTTTTTTTTAATCTATCACCCTCTGTGTTTTGATAGGAGCATTTAGTCTATTTACATTCAAAGTAATTATTGATAGGTATGTATTGTCATTTTTTTACTTGTTAGTGGTTGTTTTTAGTTTTTTAAATCCTTTTATTCTCTTTCATGGTTTGTTGGCTTTCTTTAGTGATATACTTGAATTCCTTTTTTTTTAATTCGTTCCAGATCTATTGCTGGTTTTTAATTTGCATCTTCTGCATATAGCAGTCTATATTAAGATGATGATTGCTTAAGTTCGAACCTATTCTTTACTCTTCCCCACACTTTCGGCATATGGCTTCATATTTTACATCCTTTTGTGAATCCGTTGACTGATTTTTACAGATATACTTATTTTTACAGCTTTTGGGCTTCCAACTTTTTATACTCTTACATATGGCTTTTCTAATCAAAGAGACCCCTTAATACTGTAGGACTGGTTTAGTGGTCATGAACTCCTTTTATTTTTGTTTAACTGAGAAGCTCTATCTCTCCTATTCTAAATGATAGCCTTGTTGGATACAGTATTCTTGGCTGCAGGTATTTCCTTTTCAGCACTTTGAATATAACATGCCACTCCCTTCTGGCCTGCAGTTTCTGCTGAAAATCTGCTGATAGCTTTATGGGGATTCCCTTGTATGTAACTGTCTTCTACTGTCTAGCTGATTTAAAATTTTTTTATCACTACTTTTTGTTATTTTAATTACTATGTGCCTTGGCATGGACTTCCTTGGGTTGATTTTGAGGGGAGAATCTCTGCCTCCTGGATGTAGATATCTGTTTGTTTCAACAGATTTGGGAAGTTTTCAGCTATTATGCCTTCAAATAAATTTTCTGCCCTTGTATCTCTCTCTTTGTATCTTCTTCCCTTTAATGCAAATATTATTATGCTTAATGAAGTCACTGAGTTCCCTAAGGCTATTCTTACCTTGCATAATTCTTTATTCTTTCATTTGCTCAGCTTACTTTTTTTCCATTACTGTCTGTCTCCCAGGTCATTAATTTGTTTTGTTCCTCTGCTTCCTCTAGCCTGCCACCCCATAACATTTCTATAAGGCCAGTTTAGTGGTGGTGAACTTTCTTAATTTTTGTCTGAGAAACATTTTATCTCTCCTTTAAGTCTGAATAATAACCTTATCAAGTACAGTATTCTTTCTTATAGGTAATCTCCCCCCCCTCCTTAGCTAATTTAATATATCTTGCCATTTCCCTCTGGCCTGCAAAGATTCTGATGAAACATCAGTTGATACACTTATGGGGCTTCCCTTGTAGGTAACTAGTTGCTTCTCTCTTGTTGCTTTTAAAATGTTCTCTTTATGTTTAAACTTTGACATTTTAATTATGTGTTATGGTGTAGACCTCCTGGGGTTCATCTTGTTTGGAACTTTTTGTTTCATAAACATGGATGTTTGTTTCCTTCCCCAGGTTAGGGAAGTTTTCAGCAATTTTTTTTTTTCAAGTAAGTTTTCACTTTGCTTCATCTCTTCTCCTTACGGGACCCCTATACTGTGAATATCTAGTCACTTGGTATTGAAGAGATTCCTTAATCTATCCCGTTTTTAAAAAATTTTTTTCTTTTTTTTACTGTCAGCTTAGCATTTTCCAGTACATTATCTTCCAGATCACAAAGGCTTTCTGCATGATTGCTTCTAGTGTATTTTTTATTTATTGTATTCTTCAACTCTGGTTTATCTTTTCTATATCTTTGTTGAAGTTCTCACTTTTTTTTTTTTTAATGTTCATTTATTTTTGAGAGAGAGAGAAAGAGAGAGAGAGTGCACAAACAGGGAAGAGGCAAAGAGGGAGATGGAGGATCCAAAGCTGGCTCTGTGCTTACAGCAGAGAGCCCAATGCAGGGTTTAGAACACATGAACTGTGAGATCATGACCCAAGCTGAGTAGGGCGCTTAACTGGCTGAGCCACTCAAGCGGCCCCTTAGTTCTTCCACTCCTCTCCAGTCTAGTGAGTACATTTGTGATCATTACTTTAAACTCTATCAGGAATATTGTTTATCTGTTTCATTTAGTTCTCTGGGTGTTTGTCTTATTTTTTTTGGGGGGGGGGTTGGCTATTTGTGTTTCTGTGAGTTGGTTCCCTTTTACCATGTCTCTCACTTGTCATTCTCTATCTGGTCTATTTTTCATTGTACATAAGCTGTCCAGGTGGCCCTTAGCTCTTCAGGAGGAGCTGCTCTATAAATAGGTGATTTGGTATGTCCACGGAGGGGATGACTTCAGGGTCTTCCTATGTCACTATCTTAGGCCAGAACTCACTTTGGTACTTTTACCTGGTAAACTGCTTATCTCCATTTTGCTTAGTTCTTTTCCTGATTTTGTTGTGTTCTTTCTTTTGGAGCATATTCCTCTTTCTCTGTTGCTGTGAATTAAGTGAAATAACTACCTGAGTGTTGAAGGACTGGCCCTGTGTTGTGGCCATGTATGGACTGCATGTTTGGTGGCTTTCGTTGGCTAGTTAGAGCAGGACGGCTTGCAGGCTGGGGGTCCTGAAGCACTTGTGCCAGGGCTGCACTAGCCTGGACAGCTGGAGCTGGAATGGATCCTGGGGTACTCTGCATTGGTGCCAGCCTAGCAGAGTGGCTAGAGCTAGGGCAGGCATGGGCTGGGGCTTTCTCCACATCGGGGCTGCCGTGGTGAGATGGCTGGAGTGGAAGCCAGCACTGGCCAGGGGTGTCCTGCCGTGCTTTGCACCTGGGCCACCCTGGCAAGATGGCTGACATAATGGGTACGGCCCAGGGATGTCCCGGTGTGTACCACACCAGGGCAGCTTTAGTAAGACAGCTGGAGCTGGTGTGTCCTAAGGCCCAAGGCTCACTGAGGCAGTGGGTTGGCTAGAATACCAGGATGCTGCTCCAGTCTATAGTGTCAAGGTGGAGGGGGAACATAAATAATGTTGGTCACCAGTGTCTTCAATCCTGGAGAGAATTTCCAGCAGTTGTCCTTCTGCTTGTCAGATGCTCTAGGTTTAATAGTGCATTGCCTTCATTTGTATACAGTCTAGTTGCTCTTTAAATTACTGTCTTACCATTGTGCCCCAGGTTGGGCAAGTCTGCATCCAAGCCCTTCAGTGCTGTCCCTTCCTACTGCTTTGGGAGTGGCGTTCCCATCAGTACTGTGTCTCCAGCTCTCCTACCCTTCTGTGTGTAGCCCCTCTCCACCCTTTGTTGTGCAGAAGCTGTTCATCAGCCTTTAGGTCTTCAGAAAGAACTGCTGTACACGTAGGTGTAGGTTGGGCATGGCCTGCATAGAAGAATTCAGGGTCTTCTTTTGGCACCATCTTGGATACCTCCTCATAACATGACTCCTTCAACTACACAGACACATTAATATGTATTTTTATATTTATTGACAAAAATGGTCCAGAAAAGGATTAGGTAAATTACAGTGGTAAGCATTAAGAAAATCATAGTTTTTAGTTCTACTGTCCCTAGGAAACTATAACCAGTCTAGAAAGCTGTTTTGTCTCTTAAAACAGGACTCCGATCATACCACTAAAGTGTTAGATTTCAAGAGAAATTCTTCCTTTTCCCTTTTGTCAAAGCGAAATATAATGTAGGCCTTTGTTTTTACCTGTAAGCCTGCTTTCCAGAGGATGAACTGTGGTGGGTTGGAGGGAGTAGACAAAGAAATAGGCAAAATCTGGAAAGAAATGAAAGCTAGCGAGGGAAAAGGTTTCTTAAGTGCTCAAGAATCAATCATTCACTGAAGTAATCCTCTAGACCTTCCATATCCATTTCCAGAGAGGAGTTTAGAGAGGCCAGGGCAGAGGATGCATCCTTGGTTTTCTGGACACTTGGTCTGGGTTGAGGAACTTCTGGTTGGATGGATTCCTTCCTGATGTCTTTACTACCAGTTAGAATCCGTTGGCTCTCAAAAAAGAATTGGTTAGGATGGCTCAAAGAAAAGCCACAATCATCCACCTATACAAGAAAGCAAATGTATATATTAACAGAAACAAAGGTATAAACAAAAGGGCTTCATAAACCATTCTAGACCTTGTTCAAAAACTAATGACCAAAACATGGAACCTAATAGTTCTCAGTCATAACACTCAATTCAGTACTTACATGATTTCATTCAGAGGGTGCTTCAACTACTACCTAAACATTAATGGCTCTTGCATTTGTATTTCCAACCCAAACCTCTGCTCTTAGTTCCAGTTCCCTATCCAACTTTACTTCCAGATCTACCTCTTACTCAACATCTCAGAGGGCTAAGCAAAGTGCCTGCCACATTGTCAATAAATATTTTGTTATTAAAAAAAAAAAAAAAGAGGAGGATATAATCCTTAAACATTCCAGAACTGGGGCACTTGGGTGGCTCAGTTGGTTGAGCATCCGACTTCATTCGGGTCATGGTCTCACAGTTCATGGGTTTGAGACGGGCATCAGGCTCTGTGCTGACAGCTTAGAGCCTGGAGCCTGCTTCTGATTCTGTCTCCTTCTCTCTTTCTCTCTGCCCCTCCACTGCTCGTGCTTTGTCTCTCAAATAAAACATTAAAAAATAAACATTCCAGGACCACAGGAGCGGATATAAACATACACTGTTTTGATACTGGTCCCTGATACCACTCATATTTTAGAGTATACTTATAAATCTGACCTATGTAATCCCATTTAGTATTGTAAACACTGAAAAAGCAACCTAATGTAATTTCTTCATTCCAGTCTTGAGCTTTCCCTGCTCTTTCTCTCTATATAAAGTTTCTTCCTTTTTGTAATTTTCAGTGGGACTTAATGCAAACATGACCAGGTTCATACTATTATGTTATTTCTTTTCTCAAATACTATCACTAAACTTTACATTAAATCTTGAATATCATTTCAATTACCCATTACCCTCTGCCTTTACTATTCAATGACGGTTTAAAAGGGTATTAATACTTTTTGTATTTAAACATTTAGCAAGTACTTTTTTCTAATTTCAATTCTAACATTTATTAATGAAGAAAAATATATTCCTTAATATTAACAAGCACTTATTTAATGCCTACTATGTGCCAGACATTATTCTAAGTGGCATTAAACACCCCTATGTACCCATTCACACACAGGCATATATTTAGTTAGCTTCCACTAAGAGCCCTGTGAAGGTAAATTATCAGTATTTTCCCACTTTAGAGAGAAGTTAAATAACTTACCTGAGATCACACACTGGCAGGGCCAGAGACGGGATATGAATTAGCTGAGCCCATGCTCATAACCAGTATGCTCTGTTATGTCCTTGTGCCAAGGTCAATAATTTTATAGTGTATTCATTTCTTAAGTTGTATAAACCTTTACTAACTCCTGGGCTGTGACCTAAAGTGTAAAGCATCTACACGAGTCACTTTCTTCACACTCAACCAGTGGGCTGGATTGAACTGATGACATGTTGGACCTCTGCCCTCCCAGCCTTCTGCAGTTGAAGCCGACAACAAAATGATACCATTTTACTGCAGTTACTTGCTGGTTTGTCTGTTATTTTCACTTCAAAGTTTTTTACAAACTGAGAAGCCATGACACTTTTTTTATTCATCTGTCTTCAACTTCTTTGTCTCACTCTTTGTACTGAAGTGATTTGCATACAGTAGGTATCTAAATATTTGGTGAGTTGAGCCCAGAACCAACAGTGTATACCAGTCATATATGCCACATATTGACTGAAGACTTCTTGTGTAGCAGGCTGCATCAGGAGCTGGTAGATTTTCAGCACACAAGAATGCATTTGACTAAGTCTAAAGAAATTTCCAGCCTAGTAAAGTAAGTCATATACTTAAAAACCTCTATCAAGAATAAAAGAGTGATAAGGGTCACAGATAAAGCCTTATTATCTCCACATTAGAGAGAAATTCCAGCTGGGGAGATCAAGGAAGGTTTTGTGAGAGAAGTGCTATATGAGTTGAATTTGGGAAGACAGAGAGGGTGAAAAGCTGGGATAATGAGGTCAAGGTTAATATAAACAGCAGAGCCACATGAGCAAGGTAAGCAGGAGTGTCCCTGGAAAGCAAGTGGATCAGATGGCTTGGTGTAAAAGGCATATAAAAGGGAATAATAGGAAATGAAGTTGGAAACAGAGGCTGGGGCTGGACCTCAGAGAGCCTTGAAAACCAGGGGAGGCAGTCTAGCCCTAATTTTGTAGGCATCAGGGAGTCACTAAAAATCCTTAAGAGGGGAGGTGATGTGATTAAAGCAATGTATAATTTTATGATGGATTAAAATGGATTAGAAGGGGGTTAAAAGAACAGATGTCATGGTTCAGAATTAACCCTTTTACCAGGTGAACCAATAAAGAGAAACAAGGTGTTACTTGAAAACCCCAGGCTTCTCTGATTCTCTTTAGTCAGCTGCTGATACCTGCTCAGCCAATAATTTAAAATAAATTTAAATTCAGTGTATAGTAGATTGGTAGTGTATAGAATAATTCCTTTTAAGAGTTATTACTCACATCACTAGAACAATTTTTATCTGCTACTTTGCTGCTTAATTTTAAAATGTTTCCTGAATGTTTTATGATAAATCTATAATTTTTATTAACAATGGAGTCATTTGTGAACTTCATTATATTCGATTTTTCACCCAGTTCATTAAAAACTGGGAGATCCAATATAAAGTTTGCATTTTACAAAATGTTTCATGGAAAGTTTATTTTGTAACATATATCAATCACAAGGCTTTATGTTTTATAAATAGAGAACATAAGAGATTGGAAAGACTTTGAGAATCCCTTCAATTGAACCTCCTACAGGTAAAACTAGGAACATGGAAGCCTAAAGAGATTACCTGGTTTATGCAAAGTCATGGTTTTGTCTAAATTATAATTAAGGCCTTTGACCAGATCACTTAATTGCTCTGAAATCTGTTTTAAGAGGTTTTATGCAAAGTCAAACAAACTTATAATCGCATCATAATATTTTTTAAATTTTTTAAAAATGTTTTTTATTTATTTTTGAGAGAGAGACAGAGTGTGAGCAGTGGAAGGACAGAGACACAGAACCTGAAGCAGCTCGAGGCTCTAAGCTGTCAGCACAGAGCCTGACGCGGGGCTTGACCTCATGGACTGTAAGGTCATGACCTGAGCCAGAGTCAGATGCTCATCTGAATGAGCCACCCAGGCGCCCCAATCATACATTATTTGTAGTGCTAAACTTGGCTATAAAACTATAAAAAACATAGTGGTATTAGTTTATGTAAAAAAAAATCTAGCACTTTGTGCTATAATTACATTGGAGATTTTCTACACCTAATGTTTCAACATGTTAAAATTCTCAGAACATCTATTTTCACGAAGAGGACTATCTGGATTAAAATAAACTTCAGTTTGGACAAAATGAAATATAATAATTATAAACCTTGGTTTCCTCATCAATGAAATAGAGATATTAATAATAATAAAGTTGCTATGGGGAAAACCAAAGAAAACAGGAGTGTAAAAATAAAGTTGTTGGTTCTATAAAATCTAATTGCTCTGATTAGAAAGGCTCAAAAAAAGCAAGTCACCTAAAAAAATCAAGTTGAGGGGCTCCTGGGAGGCTCAGTTAAGATTCAGACCTCGGACCAGGACATGATCTTGCAGTTCATGAGCTTGAGTGACACATCAGGCTGTGTTGACAGCTCAAAAGTTGGAGCCTGCTTCGGATTCTGTATCTCCCTCTCTGTCCACAACCCTGCCCTGGCTCACACTCTGTTTTCTCTCTCAAAAATAAACAAACATTACAAAAAACAATTTGGGGAGAGGGGCGCCTGGGTGGCTCAGTTGGTTGAGTGTCTGACTTCAGCTCAGGTCATGATCTCACGGTGTGTGGGTTTGAGCCCTGCATCGGGCTCTGTGCTGACAGCCAGCTCAGAGCCTGGAGCCTGTTTCAGATTCTGTGTCTCCCTCTCTCTCTGACCCTCCCCTGCTCATGCTGTCTCTATCTCTCTCTCAAAAATAAATAAAATATTTAAAAAAACAAACAAAACAACAATAACAAAAAAGTTTGAGTTCCCAAAAGTTAAGGGAAAAAGATCATATTGCTTTATATGTGTCTGTAGCTTCCTCTTCTACTTGAAAGAAACCTGAACCGGAAATTGGTGATGGTATATTTTGGGTATAGTTAATTAAAAAAAAAGTTCAATTCTGGGGTACCTGGATGGCTCAGTTGGATAAGCATCTATTCTCTTGATTTTAGCTCAGGTTATAACCTTACAGTTTGTGAGACTGAGTCCGGTTGGAGCTCTGCATTGACATACGAAGCCTGCCTGGGATAGTCTCTCCCCCTCCCCCTGCTTGCTCTCTTTCAAAATAAGCTTAAAAAATTGAAATACAATCTCAAAACCATAGTCAAACAAGACACCTTGCCCATACATCATAAGATGAATAAAAGACCTTTAAATGTTTTTAACTTTAAGATATACTGTTTAAAAATGCATTTTTATTCCATTTTAATATTCTTATTAACCAACAAAAACAGTGACAAGGGTCCTGAATCAATGGCACGTACCATGTATCTATGTGATGTTTGGGTTTCAACTGTCTCTCTTAGGTTTGGGATTGCACTTTAGTAACTCATTTTGATAATAATTAACCCATTTTACTGAACTTATGGTCTACTTCAGTGACTTGATAGCATGATGAAATTGTGAAGCATTTCCTTCTATATGCTGGACTATATTTCTTTCTGAGATAGGTTGTCTTTTAAATGTTTTCTTTCCTTCTGGCTGAAGGAAGCATAATGGCTGGCATTCAGTTTCCTTTCGACTTGTCCAGAAAGATTAACTTTGGTTTATGCTCCTCCCCCCACCCCCCAACAAAAACAGATTTTACTTCAAAATTAATTTAGGAGAATAGAGAAAGCAAACTTTCCCACTGAAAACCCCCATTTTCACTTATTTCTGCTCAAAAGTCAGCAGCTATTTTCTTTACTCCTTATTTTTAAAATAGTAGGAACATTCTAGATTTGGAAACACTGAGTATTTTCTGTTTCTTTGATTGCCATTTTTCTTAATTGGTTGCTATTGGTGATATTTTCCTTTGTGGTGGATCATTTTTAATATGTTTTATACATTGTGTTCACTAGTGAGAAAGGGAAATACTTTGATTCATTTGCATTCTACCATAGTAGGTTAATAGTCCTGAAGTACTGTAAGGGATATGAAATAATATCAGTGTAGTTGGTGTCCAGAAGAAGGGAATGGGGTGAAGGCCTTTATAGGCTACATTATTAATTTTGGATTTCATCTTCAGGGCAATTGGGAAGCCTTTAAGGGTTTTTCTTTTTTTTTTTTTTAAAGCAGTTTACTAAAGTAATCATGTTCCTCGATTTTAGAGATCATTCCAACAGCTGTGTGGAGGGTAAAGACGTAGAATGGTACATGTGTTGTAGATAGTGGGAAATGAGTTAGGAAGCTACTACAGTGATCCAAGAGAGAGGCGATGATGGCTTCTAGCCCAGTACTCTAATTGATATCCATAATAATGATCCTGAGTTATTACAAAAGACCTTAATTGTATTTGGTGTATCCTGTTTAAGATTGCAGGCAAATGTGACAGAATTTAATAAGATTTCTGCAAAGATTTATATGGTGGGAAAAAATTATGCTCAGATATTTGGAAAATAAGCATCAAGAATGACTCAGTTTGCTAAAGAAATGATTTTCAATTACAATTCGGAGATTAATCCACACAAGGCCTAATGTTTTCATTTACACATGGAGCATACCAAAAGAAAAAAACAGACCACAGTATAAACACTGCTCCCTAAAAACACCGAGGAAAACAGATTTCAAGCAGCCCAGATTTTGACATCTACTAATGGAATCTCTCTCAAACATTTGCTTGGAATCAACATGTTCTGCACACAATGACCTCCACACAAACACAGGTCTCATATTTCTGCCACAGCAAATGAAGGAATGGAAGCAATATTGTTTTACCTATGGGATGTTTGGGTTTTAATCAAGAAATTTTGCAATGACAGCTTATAATGAGGCAGCTGGTATTACCAAAAAAGCCATATGGAACCATCATAGTGTGGCTGTAAATGGTACCAATTAACTGGTTCATTTTCAAAACTTTCGTTAAAATGAGTTTGATTGCAAAGTCCTCAGGAAAATAAACATAGCTTTAAAAATTTTGTTAAGGGCGGCAGGCAGCATGGCAGAAAACTGACAATAAAAATGGATTCTAGTTTTAATTTAATGAGAAAAAATAATAGATATTGACAACTAAAAATCTATAATGAGACATCTAGTGAATTCAAACAGCCTTTTTATTCCATTGATTTTTATGTGGCTTAAACTATATGTGGGAGGATTTAGACATACATCTTTTCAATATCTTCACTAATCTAAGGCAAGTTTTAAAATTGCCCATAGCAGTAATATTCCTACATGAATAGAATACTCAGTAGATACTACAAAAGCAGATCTGGGAACTAAAAATTTCTTCTCATTTTTTTGTGATTATGTCACAAACTCAATGTTTAAATCTAATTTTCACATCTTATTTTAAAAAAAGGAAAGAGGTTGAATAATAGACCTTAATTTGTGGAAGTTCTGAGGCATCTTATTCAAAAGAGTCCACAAATAATTAAGAACACGTCTGAAATTAAAACTCTCAAGCTGAGTAGGCAAATTAAGGAATGTGGTCTTTAAGGAAAAGGTTAATTCAAAACTGCTGGTGAAAATATCAAACGCATGTGGCTTATCTGGTGAGATTCCGATGTTGCTAAAACTAATGAGAATTTGTGCTTGTATACTATTTTAGTGATGTTTATTTAGTCCTTTACATTTTGTGAAAACAGGGGTGCCTGGGTGGCTCAGTCAGTTGAGCGTCTGACTCTGGCTCAGGTCATGATCTCACGGTTCGTGGGTTTGAGCCCCACGTCAGGCTCTGTGCTGACAGCTCAAAGCCTGGAGGCTGGTTTGGATTCTGTGTCTCCCTCTCTCTCTGCCCCCAAAATAAACAAACATTAAAAAAATTTTGTGAAAACAAAGTCTTTATGGCTTTAAGTAACAGTTATATTTTCAATAGTCAGGTGTAATAGAAGAGAAGACTCACAGGAAAAGTCATGTAGAACTGCTGGTTTTCAGGGTGGTTTTTTTTTGTTTTTTCTTTTTGTTATAAACTATGATGGTTGACTCATGAATCTAGACAAGAAAATGCTAGTGACCTCACAGTCATTATTGCAGATACAGTATCAGATTCCATAGAAGTACACAGTCATGGCTAGGCTCATAAGCTTTAATGACTTACTTGAGAGTCAAATTTAAATCCAAGTCCATCTCTTATAAGCAGTATGACTTTGCACAGGTCGCTCAGCTTCTCTAAACTTTACTCATAAATGGGAGTAAGAATAGTACCTCACTGTAATACTGTAGTATGGATCAAAAGAGCTAATCTGGTCAAAGTGCTTAGTGCTGTATGTGTGAAGAATTTAATAGATGTTGGTTAATAGTACTGTATTCATTATTGGTAATATTAAAGGATATACTTTTCCTATGAAATATTTTATACTGTAAGAGATTCTGCTATTATGTAACCACAATAGAAAAACTATTGCATAAAGACTAAATAGAAAAAATTAAAATGATTATAAAACAGCATGGCATGGTAGCTGATGATGAATTCAAAGAATGCAACATCTTTTGTGGGAGGATCATGGATGAATCCCTTTGAAAGCTGATAAATAACAGACTCCCCCAAAATGCACACATACACTCACAGAAAAAAATGTCTCAGGTGCATGGACTTTCAAGTCCATTCTTGGATGTCTGTCTTAGGTTAGGAAGCCATAATCAGGACGAGTAGTTGCAAACAGGGGGTCAGTGAGCAGAATTTCACCTGCAGATGTGTTCTAATGACCTGTATACAGGTCTTTAAATGTGTCCATGTGAATGCCCCTAACAGGACGTGAATTCATCAGCACACCATGGTGCCTCCCATACTCTCTCGTATTAATCTCAGCCACCCTCAACTTTTTTTTTAAAGAGAGTGTGGGAGAGGGAGATAGAATCTTAAGCAAGCTCTATACTAAGTACAGAGCCTGATGCAGGGCCTGATTTTATGACTGTGAGATCATGACTTGAGCTGAAACCAAGAGGTGGATATCTAAATGACTGAGTCATGCTGGTGCCCCCACCTTTATTTTTTTTGGGTTATTTGCCTGACCTCTGTAGACCTCTTAGTTGTGACTCTTGCTTTACACCTTTCAGAACCTACTAGGTCTTCTTATACAGGCATATTTTGTTTTATTGCATTTCCCAGGTAATGGTGTTTTCTACAAATTGAAGATTTGTGACAACCCTGCAATTGAAGAAGTCTATTGGCAACATTTTCCCAATGGCATTTGCTCACTTCATGTCTCTCTGTCACATTTTGGTCATTCTTACAATATTTCAAACTTTGTTATTATTATTGTTATTATGGTAATCTTTGACATTATTATTTTAATTGTGTTGGGGCATCAGAAACCATGCCCTTATAAGATGTGAAACTTAAATTGATAAATGCTGTACCTGATTCCTCCACTAACTGGCCATTCTCCTGTCTGTCTCTCTTTCCTCCAGCATACCTATTCTCTGAGACACAGCAATACTGCAAGTAGATCAATTAAGAACCCTATAATGGCCTTTCAGCATTCAAGTGAAAGGAAGAGTCTCACATCTCTTAGAGCCTACTGAGGAAGGCATGTTGAAAGCTGAGATAGGCCAAAAGCTAGGCTTCTTGTGCCAGTTAGCTAAGGAAAAGTTCTTGAAGGAAATTAAAAGTACCAACCCAGTGAACACACAAATGATTAGACTGCAAAACAGCCCTATTGCTGATATGGAGAAAGTTTTTGTGGTTTGGACAGAAGACACACCAGCCACAAGATTCCCTTAAGCCAAAGCTAATCCAGAGCCAGGCCCTAATTCTCTTCAATCTCATGAAAGTTGAGAGCGGTGAGGAAGCTACTGAGGAAAAGTGTGAAGCTAGCAAAGGTTGGTTCATGAAGCTTAAGGAAAGCAGCAAAGTGTAACATCAAAATGCAAGGCGAAGCAGCAAGTGTTAATACAGAACGTGCAGCAGGCTATCCAGAAGATGTAGCTAAGATAATAAATGAAGGGACTACACTAAACCAACAGATTTTCAATGTAGACAAAAGAGCCTTCTTGTGGATGAGCACAGAAAGTTGTTTCATGATATGGAATGTACTCCTGGTGAAGATGTTGGAAAGATTGTTGAAAGGACAACCAAAGATTTAGAACATGACATAAATCTAGCTGAGGAAGCAGCAGCAGGGTTTGGAAAGACAGACTCCAATTTTGAAAGATACTCTACTGTGGGCAAAATGCTATCAAACAGCACCGCATGCCAGAGAAAGCATTCATGAAAAAAAGTCAAGTTGATACGGCAAACTTCTCTGTTGTCTTATTTTTAAAACCAGCCACAGCCACTCCAGCCTTCAGCAACTACCACCCTGAACATCAGCAGCCATCAACACGGAGGGAGGAACCTCCACCACTGAAAAAATTATGACTTGCTGAAAGCTCAGATTATGGTATTTTTTAGCTGTACTTTTTAATTAGGGTATGTACATTTTTTAGACATAATGCTATTACATACTTAATGGACTACAGAATAATGGAAACATAAGTGGCATCTATACTGGGGAACCAAAAAATGCATTCGGTTCATTTTATCATGGTGGTCTGGAACCGAACCCATGTCTGCAATGTATGCCTGTACTAGAGCAGCATGGGAAAAGAGGCTGACGAGGGAAAAACCAAACACGTTTCCCTGAGTCCCCTGAAGTCATGGGTCCTACATGTAATGAAGTTCAGCCATGCAGGTAAATACGAGATATGGGAACTAAGGGTAACACGAGGTGGCAGCCAGAAGTAAAAGAGTCAGATTTTCTACAGGGAAGACAGCAAAAGCCTCTGGTTTTTCTAGGCACCTGAGGGCAACTGTTCCACAGCTACTCCAAGATTAGGCTAACTAAGGCCATTGGTCAAATCTGGCCCACTATCTGTTTTGGTAAATAAAGTTCTATTGGAACACAGCCATCTCCTTCATTTATATATTGTCTATGGCTACTCTGGACTACAACGGCAGAGATGAGCAGTTTTTGACAGAGACCACATGGACAAGAAAGTCTAAAATTTTTACAATCTGGCACTTTCCTGAAAAAGTTACTGACCCTTGGTCTCAGCCCTAGACATGAAGGGGTGGGTGGCAGCTGAAGTACAGTAAGGTTTTCTCATTGTGTAGCTTCTCTTTGTTACGGTATTTCTGGGTCTGTAGATTCCTAATTTAATTCTCTGACCTATCTATCAATTTTATAAGGTACCTAATACCATGTGATAAATCCCTTTCTGGTGAAAATAGCTGGAGCTGCAACTAAAAACCCTGAATAAAACACAGAATAACAACAAAACAAAGGATTAGGCGATAAAGTTTAAAAATGTACTTACATTATGTGTCATCTCGAAGTACTTCTGACAGGCTACTTGGTAATGTGTCCCTTTTACTAAATCCAAAATCTAAAATGAATTGGAAAAAGAGAAAGCAAAATTAGAAACTAAGTCTCTGTAAACCACTGTAGCTCATGGCTGTTGGCCTTTTCATAATCGTTATTCCAGACAGGAAATGCATTAAATCATGTAGCATGTTGTACTTCTGCAGCCTGGGCACTGTGGTAATTTTGACGTTATACACTAGCCGCTTAGGTCAGCATTAAGCTACAGATGACAAGAGATAGTAAGTGATCTTTCTGACCTACCAACTGTGAATTTCAATAACTTTATCTTGACAACGAGATGAAAACAGATCCTAGTATTGTGACTTTGACAGTTATTGTCAGAACATCATATTGCAACTTCTCTCCCACAATTATAGATATAAATCTAGTAATCTAAATGGTGCATGAAGCAATCAGGTATACTATTTAGATTTTTATTTTCCACATTACCAGTTTATACAGATACAGCCCAAAATACAGCTGTGTGCCCATCAGGAAAATTTAACGTAAGTCCTTTGGACGAGTGTCTGTGGAGAGGGAATGCTTTTACCTTCAATCAGATTTGTTCTTTTTTTGAAACGAAGTTATTTCTAGTAAAGCTCAGCAGAATATGAGAGTGAACAGTCTATTCTGAACACCTATTAGGAACATCATCCTATCTTTTGTAAATACAATTTGCTTTCCAATTCTACTTCATGTAATCTCTTCAGAGCGGTACCAACTCCCATTCTTATCAGCCAAGTGCAATGCTAGTTGAAATTTGTAAAGTTTCATCACCTCCCCTGCCAAATAAATAAAATGTATATTTGGCCTGTTTATCAAACACAGTAAAAATGCTGGAATTAAGAGATAGCCTAAAATGAAGGGAAATATAATTCTGGAGAAATGTTCATTTCTATGCCTTTTCAAAAGGCTGACCTTCCTGTGACAACAAGAAATGTACATGAAGTCTCAAATTTCTGCAGTCCTCATTACTGAATATAGCTTACATCTTTTGACAGATACATAAAATTATTACAGTTACAGAGCAGGAATCATACAGTACTGACAGGGTGCTTAAAAGAACTGTTTTTCTCTTATTGTCTTATAGATTACATTTCTGAATTTCTGAATTTCAGGTCACCTTTTATTAAATCCTTTATGAAAGACCTATACAAATGCCAACCAATCACAGCACCCAGGATGCTGCTTATTTGACCTGTCATTTTTCTTGAATTCATTAGAGCAGAAATGAAAAATAAATCAATTTAAAATGAATGGCTATAAAGTTTTAAAACTGAAGAAAGCAACAGTTTTGAAAGTAATTCTAACACTCTGAGCTCATATTCTCCAATGTTTTTACATACAGATATTCAAACTGTGTTGAGATGAACTTGTAATTGATTATTTGCAAACATCAATGATACCATGAAGGAACATCTGTGAACTGCAATTTTGGAGAAGCAAAGCCTTCAAACTTTAGTTAAGTTTAAATGATACTGTAAATTACCTGAAGAGAAAAGAATTCACAGATATAAACAAAAAGCTCAACTGTGTGATATATAACAAAGCTCTTTTATGTAAAAACACAACAATAAATCCAACATCATATTCTATGTATATACACATTAAGATATATATTTAAGTATATATATGAGCTTATATGCATATATTTAAATATCTTCCTTGGAAAGTAAATATGTAACATTATATACATATATTCTAATATATATATATATATTTGGGAAACATTTTTTTTAAACTAAAAAAGGATTAAAAAAATTTTTTTTATGTTTTATTTATTTCTGAGAGAGAGAGAGAGCATGAGCAGAGGAGGGTCAGAGAGAAAGGGAGACACAATCTGAAACAGGCTCTAGGCTCTGAGCTGGCTGTCAGCACAGAGCCTGACACGGGGCTTGAACCCACGAAAGGTGAGATCATGACCTGAGCCAAAGTCGGTTGCTTAACCAACTGAGCCACCCAGTTGCCCCTGTTCTACCATTTCTTTTTTTTTTTTTTTTATGTTTTTATTTATTTCTAGAAGAGAGAAACAGCGTGAGCAGGGGAGGGTCAGAGAGAGAGGGAGGCACAGAATCTGAAACAGGCTCCAGGCTCTGAGCTGGCAGTCAGCACACAGCCCGACGCGGGGATCGAACCCACGAACTGCGAGATCATGACCTAAGTGAAAGTCGGACGCTTAACCGACTAAGCCACCCAGGTGCCCCTGTTCTACCATTTCTATGTGGAGTGCAACTTGGGACTCTTCCTGCACCGAATTTTCTTAAATTTTTCTGATACAAACCTCACTAGCAAATGCTATACTAAGATAGTCTACAGGTATGCTGAGGATGGCACTGGTATAATCTGTCAATGGATTGGGTGACTCCAAGGCAGGAAATACAAAGCTAAAAATCAAAAGAAAAGAGAACTGAGGTATCAGCAATATGCTAAAATCAGTTTGTGAAATAGGAGCAAAAACTTGACAAAAAACACCAAGAGAGTAGAGGCAAGATGGTGGAGTAGGGAGCTCCGTGCATTTCGCTTGCACCCATCTCTCAAACAGACAAGGCCTGAAGTCATAGGACACTGAGTCACAGGAGTTTGGGAAGAGAAAGAGACAGAGTACACTGGGAAGGCACCCTCATAACTGCATGAGTGAGAACTGGGAAAGATAAAAGGGGCCAGGACCAGAAACATGGAGGGAGAGGAGGGAGCCCTGCTCCGGGCAGCCGCAGTGAGTCCAGAGGAAAAGAAAGAGCAGCTGAAACTGCTCATAGAACTGTCCCTGGAGAAGAGAAAAACCTCAGCTTGGAAGGAGAGTGTTTTTAGTTCTACTTGGGGTGCTGACTCTGAACTAGGTGCCCAGGGGCCCAGAGGGCGCCAGGAAAAACTACTCTGCTGCACTCCCAGCATCATCCCCAGTGGTGAGGATGCTGCGGGCCTGAGGCTGCAGATCCCAGGCTGTGATCCCAGGCTGTGCCGCTACCCGCCCCCCACCCCCCAACCCTCGGCAGCAGGGAAGCAGCGACCTGCTGGATTGTGTTTCAGGCAGTATCAATAAAGCACGTGGACTGGGACCTGGAAACGAGGCGGGGTGTGGGGCATAGAACTCAGCCCACCTTGGCTACGACTCCAGCACAGGGAGATCGGACGCAAAGGAGTGATTTGCAACACTTGGTTCCAGAAGGGACTGGGGTGCTGCCATTTTTCTCCCCACAACCACCAAGGCAGGGCCTCAGGGAGCAGCCAGCTGGACACAGTGGAGGTGAGACCAGCCTACACCAAACCATGCCCATCCCTGCTAGAGACCTGTTTTTTTTTTTTTTCTTTCTTACCAGAGCCCAGGGCAAGACAAAAATGGATGCACTGCCATGATTAACCCTAAATAATTCTTTCTATTCAGATATATTCTCCCTTTTCTCATTCGTAACCATCCACTCTGCTGGTCTGGGCACTCTGGTCACTGGTTTGCTAAAACAGTCACATTTAATCCATTCTCTAGATGTACATTCTACACCTCCACCGCTACCTTTTTCTCTCTCTCTGGAGTAATCAGACTAGTTTCTGAGTAACATTACCTTCATTTCTTTCTCCTTGCCTCTAAACATATTCTATGATTTCTTCCTTTGAATCAAGCCTCTTAGTCTCTCTGCCTGGTCATTTCATTTCCTATTTTGCTTCTTCCCCACCCTGTCATTTCTCTCTTTGTATATGCTCTTCCATCAGCACTGCATACACCTGGCTCTTTATTTGGCTGGGAATTCTGATTTTATGCCTTTAGGCTGTNCCTGGACAAAGAGCCCTCCTTAATACAGCAGCACCTGCAGGGGCAGAGTGCATAACAAGCTTTTAAAATTAACAAGGGATAGAAAGCTAACCAAAATGACGATACAGAAGAACTCTCCTCCAAAGAAACTCCAGGAAGAAATGACAGCTGAAGAACTGCTCAAAACAGATATAAGCAACTTAAAGAAGAATGTAGAACAACAGTCATAAAATTAATCGCTGGGCTTGAAAAAGGCATGGAAGACATCAGAGAAACTACTGCTACAAAGACTATGGAGCTTAAAAATAGTTATGATGAATTAAGAAATGCTATAAATGAGATGCAAAATAAAATGGAGGCATCCAATGCACGGATTGAAGAGGCAGAAAGGAGAATAAGTGATTTAGAAAACACAATTACAGAAAGAGTGGAAGCTGAGAAAAGAGATAAACTGATACAGGAACACGAAAGGAGAGTTTGAGAGCTCAGTGATACAATCAAATGGAACAATATCCATACGATAGGAATTCCAGAAGAGGAAGAGGGAGGGAAAGGCGCTGAAGGAGTCCTTGAACAAATTATAGCAGAGAACTTCCTCAATCTGGGGAAGGAAATAGACACTGAAATCCAAGAGCAAAGAAAACTCCCCTCAGATGTAACTTGAATCAATCTTCTGCACGACATATCATAGTAAAACTGGCAAAATATAAGGACAAAGAGAGAATTCTGAAAGCAGCTAGGGAGAAAAGAGCCCTAACATACAAAGGGTAACCCATCAGAGTGGTTACAGACCTAGCTACTGAAACTTGGCAGGCCAGAAAGAAATGGCAGGAAATCTTGAATGTGATGAACAGAAAAAAACATGCAGCCTAGAATCCTCTATCCAACAAGCCTGTCATTCAGAATAGAAGAGATCAAAGATTTTCCAAATAAACAAAAATTGAAACAATTTGTCACCAGTAAATCAGCCCTACAAGAAATCCTGAGGAGGACTGAGGGAAATGTTGCAAGGAACGCATGATACCAGAGATACCACCACAAGCATGAATCCCACAAAGGACACGATGACTCTAAACCCATATTTTTCAATAATATCACTGAATGTAAATGGACTGAATGCTCCAATCAAAAGACATAGGGTAGCAGAATGGATAAAAAACCAAAATCCATCATTTGCAGTCTACAAGAAACTCATTTTAGACTGCAGGATACCTTCAGATTGAGAGTAAGGGGATGTAGTAGTATCTATCATGCTACGGGAAGTTAAAAGAAAGCTGGAGTAGCTATATGTATATCAGACAAACTGGAATTTAAAGGAAAGAAGTAACAAGGGATGAAGAAGGGCATTATATAATAATTACAGGGTCTATCCATCAGGAAGAGCTAACAATTATAAATGTCCATGCACCAAACATGGAAACACCTAAATACATAAAACAATCACAAACAGAATCTTATGTATAAGAATGTGCTAATAGCAGTGGACTTTTAATACTCCACTTACAGCAATGGATAGATCAACTAGACAGAAAATCACTAAGACACAATGGACTTGAATGACACATTGGACCAGATGGATTTGACAGATGTATTTGGAACTCTACATCCTGAGGCCATGGAATTCACTTTCTTCTCAAGTGCACATGGCACATTCTCCAAGATAGATCACATACTGGGACATAATGCAGCCCTCAATAAATTTAAAAGAACTGAGATCATACCATGCACCCTTTCAGGTAACAATGCTTTGAAACTTGAAATCAATCACAGGAAGAAGTCTGGAAAACCTCCAAAAACATGGAGGTTGAAGAACACCCTACTAAAGAATGAATGGGCCAATCAGGCAATTAGAGATGAAATTTAAAAATATATGGAAACAAATGAAAATGGAAATACAACAATCCAAACTCTATGGGATGCAGCAAAGCAGTCCTAAGAGGAAAGTACATTGCACTCCAGGCCTATTCAAGAAATTAAAAAAGTGCAAGTACAAAATCTAACAGTGCACCTAAAGGAACTAGAGGGAGAGCAACAAGAGCACCCCAAACCCAGTAGAAAAAGAGAAATAATAAAAATCAGGGCAGAAATAAACAATATAGGAACAAAAAAACCCAACTGAACAGATCAACGAAACCAAGAGTTGGTTTTTTGAAAAAAATAAACAAAAGACAGACCTCTAGCTAGTCTTCTCAAAAAGAAAAGAGAGAGCACTCAAATAGACAAAATCATGAATGAAAATGGACTGATTACAACCAACCCCTCAGAAATACATGCAATTATCAGGGAATACTATGAAAAATTATAAGCCAACAAACTGAACAACTTAGAAGTAATGGACAAATTCCTAAACACACACACATTACCAATATTCACATGGGAAGAGATGGAAAATCTGAACAGACCCAGAACTAGTATGGAAATCGAATCAGTTATCAAAAATCTCCCAAAGAATAAGAGCCCGGGGCCAGATGGCTTGACTGGGGAATTCTACCAGACATTTAAAAGAGAATACCCATTCTTCTCAAGCTATTCCAAAATATAGAAATCAAAGGAAAACTTCCAGACTAATTTTACGAAGTCAGCATCACTTTGATTCCCAAGCCACATAGAGACCCAGCAAAGAAAAGAGAACTACAGGCCAATATCCTTGATGAATATGGATGCAAAAATCCTCAACAAGATACTTGCAAATCGAATCCAACAGCACATAAAAAGAATTATCCACCAAGATCAAGTGGGATTCATTCCTGGGTTACAGGGCTGATTCAATATTCGCAAATCAATCAATGTGATACATCACATTAACAAAAGAGAAGATAAAAACCATGTGAACCTGTCGATAGATGCATAAAAGGCATTTGACAAGATACAGCATCCCTTCTTAATAAAGACCGTCGAGGTGCACCTGGTGGGCTCAGTTGGTTACACGTCTGACTTCGGCTCAGATCATGATCTTGTGGTTCATGGGTTTGAGCCCTGCGTTGGGCTCTGTGCTGACAGCCAGCTCAGAGCCTGGAGGCTGATTCAGATCTGTTTCTCCCTCTCTCTCTGGCCCTCCCCTGCTCACGTTGTCTCTCTCTTTCTCTCAGAAATAAATAAAACATTAAAAAAATAAAGACACTCGAGAAAGTCGGGAGAGAAGGAAATTATTTAAACATCATAAAAGCCGTCTATGAGAAGCCCTCAGCTAACATCATCCTCAACAGGGAAAAACTGAGAGCTTTCCCCCTGAGACCAGGAACACGACAGGGATGTCCACTCTCACCACTGTTGTTTAACATAGTGCTGGAAGTCCTAGCATCAGCCATCAGACAACAAAAGGAAATAAAAGGCATCAGAATTGGCAAAGAAGAAGTCAAACTTTCACTTTTCACAGACGACATGATACTCTACATAGAAAACCTGACAGACACCCCCAGAAGGCTATTAGAACTGATCCATGAATTGAGCAAAGTTGCAGGGTACAAAAATCAACATCAGAAATCAGTTGCATTTTTATACACCAACAATGAAGCAACAGAAAGAGAAATCAAGAAACTGCTCCCATTCACAATTGCACAAAAAACCATAAAATACCTCGGAATAAACCTAACCAAGGATACAAGAGATCTGTATGATGAAAACTATAGAAAACTTATGAAGGAAATTGAAGAAGACACAAAGAAATGGAAAAACATTCCATGCTCATGGATAGGAAGAATAAATATAGTTAAGATGTCATTACTACCTAAAGCACTCTACACATTCAATGCAATTCCAATCAAAATTGCACCAGCATACTTCTCAAAACTAGAACAAACTATCCTAAAATTTGTATGGAACCACAAAAGACCCCGAAGAGCCAAAGTAATACTGAAGAAGAAATCCAAAATGGGAGGCATCATGTTCCAAGACTTTAGCCTCTACTACAAAGCTGTAATCCTCAAGACAGTATGGTATTAGCACAAAAACAGGCACATATACCAATGGAATAGAATTGAGAACTCAGAACTGGACACAAATATGTATAGCCAACTCATCTTTGACTAAGCGGGAAAGAGTATCCAATGGAAAAAAGACAGCCTTTTTAACAGATGGTGCTGGGAGAACTGGACAACAACATGCAGAAGAATGAAACTAGATCATTTTCTCACACCATACACAAAAATAGACTCAAAATGGATAAAGGACCTGAACGTGAGACAGGAAACCATCAAAATCCTAGAGGAGAAAGCCGGAAACCTTGACCTCAACCACAGCAATTTCTTGCTTGACACATCCCCAAAGGCAAGGGAATCAAGAGCAAAAATGAACTACCGGGACCTCATCAAGATCAAAAGCTTCTGCACAGCAAAGGAAACAATCCATAAAACTAACTGGCAACTGACGGAATGAGAAAAGATAGTTGGAAATGACGTATCAGATAAAGGGCTAGTATTCAAAATCTATAAGGAACTCCTCAAACTCCACACCCAAATAACAAATAACCCAATGAAGAAATGGGCAGAAGATATGAACAGACACCTCTGCAAAGAAGACATCCAGATGGCCAATAGACACATGAAATGATATTTAGCATCCCTCCTCATCAGGGAAATACAAACCAAAACCACACTGAGATACCACCTCACACCAGTTAGAGTGGCTAAAATGAACAAATCAGAAGACTCTAGATGCTGGCGAGGATGTGGAGAAATAGGTACCCTCCTACACTGTTGGTGGGAATGTAAACTGGTGTAACCCCTCTGGAAAACAGTATGGAGGTTACTCAAAAAATTAACAATAAAACTCCCCTATGACCCAGCAATAGCACTGCTAGGAATCTACCCAAGGGATATAGGAGTGCTGATGCATAGGGGCACATGTACACCAATGTTCATAGCAGCACTCTCAACAATAGCCAAAACATGGAAAGAACCTAAGTGTCCATCAACTGACGAATGGATCAAGAAGAAGTTGTATATTTATACAAAGGAATACTACATGGCAATGAGAAAGAATAAAATCTGGCCACGTATAGCAACGTGGATGGAACTAGAGGGTGTTATGCTGAGCGAAAGAAGTCGGGCAGAGAAAGACAGATACCATATGTTTGCACATATAGGTGGATTAGGAGGAACTTAACGGAGGACCATGGGGGAGAAGAAGGGGAAAAACAGTTGGGGAGAGGGAGGGAGGCAAACCATGAGAGACTCTTGAATGCTGAGAACAAACTGAGGGCTGATGGAAGTGGGGGAGAGAGGAAGGGGGGTGATGGGCATGGGGAAGGGCACTTGGATGAGCACTGGGTGTTACTTGGAAACCAACTTGACAACAACCCCCCTCCTCCAAAACCAAAACACAGTTGCTAAGCTTTGATCAAAGGTCCAAAAACAAAACAAAACAAAAAAACAAAACCCTACAAAAACCACAAAAAATACAAAAAACAACAACACTAAAATTCAAGGACAGATGCCTGAGGCAGACGACTGTGGAAAAGAATTCTACGTCAGGAGCTAAGTTCTTACAAAATGTTTTACATGTCCTTGGAAACTCTCTTGTTTTTCTGAAGGTGGACCACTTATGTGTTAATGCACAGATGCTGAAAATGCTCACTGCTAAGTCACAAAGGCTGACAGGGATGGTTAAGCAGGGATGGATGGCATGCATGAAGGCTGTGGTTACTGAGCGCCAACCTTACTCTTTGAAATTCAGGGTCTTAGCAATGGTTGGGTTCAGTTAACGTTTTGTGTGTGATTATAATTCAAGTAATCATTTTTTAAAAAGTGCTGAGTTCTAACAGAAGAGCCCATGTCCCTGGCCAATGGACATATATGCTTGATTCACAGCCAGACTACTGTGAGCTTGAAAAAGACCTAGGGGTTTACCAATAGTGGTGTGCTTTTCTTTGCAACTAAAAAATTTTCTTCAATGCTTTCAAGAATGAAGAAATATTGGCTGTGGTAATGCTTTTATAATGTGTTAATTCTGAATTTACCTACCTAATCTTGTTCTTTTTTTTTAATATGCTTTGGGCATAGGGAGGCATATGGGGAATTATTTCATACTGTGCTTGTTTATATATATTTTGTGTGTTGTAATCCTGTATAATAACGTTAAAATTTTTTAAAGAAAATAAAATTCTGGGGGAGTCTGGGTGGTTCAGTTGGTTATGTGTTTGACTTCAGCTCAGGTCAAGATCTCATGGTTCCTTGAGTTTAAGCCCTGTGTCAGGCTCTGTGCACACAGCTCAGAGCCTGGGGCCTGCTTTGGATTCTATGTCTCCCTCTCTCTCTTCCCCTCCTATACTTGTGCTCATGTACTCTATCTCTTTCTCAACAATAAACTAAAAAAAAAAAAAAAAACAAAAAACAAACAAATTTTGTAAAGAAGCTACAATGAAGATGTAGTTACGCAACAGTACTTTTTGGCAGTGTTCCTTCAGCCAGTAACTTCTGAAGGAGGAGACAAAAAGAAACAAAGAGGAAAATTAAACAATCAGGTAGAAGAAAATGTAGAAAGCCAGAGGAATGGGGTAAATGAAATGGGACTCCACAGCTTACTACTTATGTGGCCTGTAAACACCAAAGTATAACCTATAGCTCACAAAAGGTGTTTCATATTCCATTTTGGAAGAGCAAGAGCATACCATGATTTCCTCTGGTATATATCAAAATAAGTGTTGATTCTGATGGCTAGGTTCGAAGTAGTAGTCTCCCTCCCTCCCTCCCCCCCCCTCTCTCTCTCAACATTTATTCATTTTTGAGAGACAGAGTGCAATCGGGGGCCGGCTGGGGGGCAGAGAGAGAGGGAGACACAGAATATGAAGCAGGCCCAGGCTCAGAGCTGTCAGCACAAAGTCCGACATTAGAACTTACGAACTGTGAGATCATGACCTGACAAAGTTGAACGCTCAACTGACTGAGCCATCCAGGCGCCCTGGCTAGAAGTTTTTCTAACTCTGCTTTAGAAAAATGTAACCAAAAAATTTGAATAATTGTATCAAATAAGGCTTATTTGAAAATAGACAAAATTTTTTAAGTTATTTGAGAGACAGAGTGTGTGCGCACATGTGAGTGTGCACGCAAGCAAGCAGGAGGTGGGGGGAGGGAGGGAAAGAGAGAGAGGGAAAGAATCCCAGGTAGACTCCATGCTCAGCAATCTGGGCCAATATCAAGAGTCAGACACTTAACTGAGCCACCCAGGTATCCCAAAAATACAAAATTGTTTAAAGAAAAATTTCTATGAAGATTTAAAACTATGGCTCAAAGAGAAGTTTGACTTTTGATTTTTAATGCCAATATTTCCAGACTAAAGTACAAAATGTCAAGCGTAAAAATCCATTTATTGTTCTAGTTTACCAGTGATCAGAAAAAATTAAGAGTAGTGATATCAAACTACATTTTGGTAATATTAACCTTGCTCTCTTTATATTTTAAATTATTTCTTAATAGCTGACCACCATGAAGAAGATTAGATCTTTTTTTTTTTAAATAATGCATTTTGTCATCTTTACAAGAAAACATCTTACTTGTATTTGCTAAGTTTCGTAAAAGCATTAATTACACTTCATCTACCTCTTCATCCTCAAGGCAAATAACTGTTTTGGTTTTGATTTTGTTTTTTTTGTTTGTTTGTTTTGTTTTGAATTCTAATAGAGTGGCCACCCAAGATACTCCTGCAGTGGAGGAGGGGGGAGCATATTGGGTGATATTTTTCTTACTTCATTGGTGATAGATCATAGCTAATTGACAAACATAGGATATACAAAATACTGATGGGAAATCTTTATATTTACACACACACACACACACACACACAGAAAAAAATTAAAATAGAAATATAGATAACATTTTATAACTTTGAGTCACACTTCCTTCTTTCTTCCTAATGCTCTCTACTATTCCCTGCCATCTGCAGCTTCCTCTGTGCCCTTTGTTTCAGAGCCTGCCAGTGAGGTCCAGATGATTCTCTGGCAGCAGAACGTAGCCACCTGCCTGTCTTTCACTTTGGTGAGTCAGGTGCTACACAGGTAGATGTGCTGTGCTCACCAATCAGACATGCAGTTAATCTGTCTCTAATTCAAGGTCATATTCTGTCTTATTTAAAAGTGATAACAAGCTTGTTTCTTCGTAAAAGCTCAACCTTTCGAAAGTAGACCAGCTGATATTTTTCCACTTCATTTCTAACCATCCTTTATTTCAAAGGTTAAAGAAAATGTGGTAGAGATGCAGAGTCTGGAACACTTTTGAACATATTACTTTGCTCCTATTTCTCACACACTCAGCATAGCTTAGCCAGCCGCCACCTTAGATCTCTGCTGTGACCTTCATTTATTGGCAGATCAGGGGCAAGTTTCCCTCTCTTGAAGATGTACTTTCACTCATTTAAAACATTACATGCCAAGAATTTTTCTGACTCACTCTTCATTTTTTATAAACATAGTTATCTGACTGAATCGATTCCACCTCTAAATGTCTCTAAAAACATACCCTTTCCTCCCCATTGTTCAGGCTGTAATCATTTTCTTTTTTATTGAAAAGCTTCTTGACTTACTCTTTTCTTCACTCAAGACAGCTTCCAAACTGCCACCATAGTAACTTTTCTAAAATCAAATCTAATCCTGGCATTGCTGGCTCCCAGTCGAAAACGGGCCACGAATTCATTATGGTCCAAAAGGCCTTGTTCATCAGGCCCCAAGTCTCCCTCTCTGGGCCCCTCTCCCACCCTGCCTGGCCAGTGGGGTCCTTACACCCTAGTCCAGGTCCTCCCACAATGTATTCTTTGGAATTTTAGCTCACAAAATCCTAATAACCCAGAGGGTTTTCTTGTCTAATGGCTTTTTTGGTTTAGTTCAATCCAGAATTATTTAAGTTTCTTTACAGCAGGACTTACCAGGATGGTGTTCTTCTTCTAATTTTTCCTCCACAACCTGTTCCATAGCTCTCCCAGGACTAGGGCTCCTCAAAACACATGCTGACAACCTTGTCTACACAGGCTCACCTCCCCAAGTCTTATTCTATTTCCTTGTCTTGGCTAGGTTCCTCTGACCACACTTAATTTGCTTCACTGTTGGTCTCCCCCAACAGAATAGCAGCTCCATAAAGGCAGAGGTCTTGTGCCTTAAACAGTAACTGGAATATAGTCATCACCTTGTTATCATTTATGGATGTTGAATGAATGGTGTTCCTTTTGCCTCATAAGCCTCACTTCCCTCCATTGGGGAAACTTGTACTCAATTTTCAAAAGCAATGCAATGATCACTTCCTACAGGAAGCATTCCCTGAGGTCACACTTCTCCCTCAGCAGGTCCTGCCCTCTGATTCTACAGCTAGCACTTTAAATGTATTTTTATTAAAGCATTCATCACACTTTATTATAGTGAATTATGCCTTTTGGCTCCATTAGACTAAAAGCTCTAAAATAGTTTCTTAATCATTCTATTTCCAGATTTGAACATACTGAAAACTCAGTGATATGTCAAGTGCTCAGTAAATGTTTATTGAGTAATAAAATGTCTTTCCTCACCAAAGCAACTTACTTCTATTTAAATTAGTCTTAGAGCACTGTTACTAAAACCTTTTCAATTAGTTGCTTTACATTTCTTTCTGCCTTTTGGGGGAGGGAGGGAAGGATGTAGTACCACAGCAAAAAAATTACTAATTTAGTTCTTCCACAAGGCGTTAACAGAGCTTGAGAGGTTTCTCTAGTCATATCTGAAGACACTTTGGAGAAGAGAATGAAAATAATCTATCACATTAACTTGAATCCAAATGGAGAAATCTGCCATTGCTATATATAGTTTTACACATGCAGGCAAATGCTAATATATGCAAACACAGAGCGGCCTCTGCCAACGCCTCTCAGATAAGCTTTCAGACTATGAACTGATTGAGTGAGTCATTCATTTGCTTACTCCATTCATTCAGCCCACATTCATTAGGATCCTATAATGAACTCCAGGCACTGTAGTTAGAGACTGATTTTATTCAGAAGACAGACACCATCTCTGCTCTCGGGGAGGATAAAGCCACAATGAGTCCAAAGGGAAGGACAATAAGCAGGATGTTACAGAAGAGGAAAGGGAGGAAAAGTGATCAAAACTTCCAGAGGGCGGCCCTACTGAGTAAAATTGTAATAAATGAGTAAGAACTATCAAGATAAAGAAAGGGGTAAGGACAACCCAGATGCAGGGAATAACATGCAAAGGAGGCAGACACTGGACAGCAAAGTGTTTAAGGATGGGGAGAAATTAAAGCATATTAGACTGAAAATGAGGAATTAAAGTGAGATGACATCCTCGGTTATGGAAGGCAGGGAGATGAAAGAGGGAACAGATTCAAGAACACTCAAAAACAGGAAAGAGTGTTGAGTGTTTTCCTGATTTCTGGCTTGAACATCCAGTGTTTCATTCACATCCGTGAACACTATGTAGTGGACTCTGTGGCGTGCTGTCTACCTCCCCCCTCCTCAGAACAAGGAAACACATGTCTCCAGGGTTAGACTGTTACTGATCGCCAGCTTGTGGCAGAAGTCCCTCTCAGCTGAGGCTGAGGCAAGCCATTTTGCTCAAGGTGCTGTTCCCTTCCGGAAAGCAGCCTTATCAAGTGACTGGTTGGTGCAGTGATATAAAGGGTAAGAGCCCTTGCTCCAATTAGGGCCAACTCTGCAGGGTCATCCCAGCCTCAAAGCTCTCTGAGGGATCAACTAAAGATCACCTTCTCCTTCTGCCCAATCCTGTCTTCACTCTGACAGATTTGGATACTAAGAGAACTCCCCAATGAATCTCCTGCACACCAATCAGCACAGTGAACCAAATCTGTGACACAGTCCAATTTATTTTTTGCTTGTTAGTTTTTTCAGGGAGAGGGATGGAAAAAATATGAATAATAATGATAATAAGCTACTATGTATCAGATACTGTACTGGTTACTTTACTAATCTGCTCTCTAAATCTCTTTGTGTGTGTGTGTGTGTGTGTGTGTGTGTGTATGCACAAACAGGTTAGAAAAAGAATGATGATAGCTATTTTTTAGATCTCTGAGGAGCCATGAGAATCTGACTAAAAATGTGAACCTCCTCAGTTGGAAAATGTGCTATGCCACAATTCATAAATCCTGAAGTAGTCTCACAAGTTAGCCAATTACTAAACAGAAGTGAGGCTTCCTGGAAGGTGTATGACACTCAAATTTGATAATCATATTACATTACTCCCTATTATGTTTTTTTGTACAATATAAAAATGCTAATATTGAAAATTTCTCATTGTCTTTTAACTTACTATATTTGAATAAAGGTTTGAATCATTAATAATAGGTACCCAAAAGCATTCCTGAGAAGCTATTAAACTGCCACCTAAAATACTGAATTGTATAGTGCAGTTTAATACTAATATTTGAGTTAAAGGATTTAAGCTTTAAGGGAACATCAACAACTAAGTGAACTTGGAATAAGGGGAGGAAGGGAATAAGAAGAAAAAGGAAAGGGGAGAAGAGAGAACAAAGGAGAATATATATGTGAAGTCTAGTCAGTGATATGGAGATAAAAGTATTGCCAAACATCAATCCCATGACTCATTAATTAAAACTATGTTTATGTATTCTATTTTTTTTGCCTAATATAAACGCAAGCCAGTTCAGAATCTCTATGTTTATGATCTTTATGGAAATGATGAAAATATTTATACTAGTTTATTTTCAAATATCTTACTTATAAAAAGAAATGTATCATATCAGACATGATATTGAAACAAAATAAAATCTGTCACTTAAAGGTGTCCAAGGACTAGAGGATTAAGAAATATATGTAAGTTTACACATATATAAGAATTTACATACATGTATACATACAGGTTTACATACATATATTTGCATATATAAAAATAAAGATTCAGAAATAGAAACCAACATGAAATACACTGATGGAAAACAATACCAAGAAGTCTGAAATGGCTTAAAGCTAAGCACACTAAGAATCTCTAACACTTGCTATATAAAGTAAGGATATTTAATTTTTTGGATACATTAAGTTTGCCTCTCTTAAAAAAGGGGAGGAAAGTTCTGGAGAGTACTCTATAAAATGGATCATGAAATAGAATTAAGCTAGGAGAATAGTTATGTCTATAGGTAGAAATACTAGATTTTATTGTAAGTATCATAAGTGCCAGCATCATAGGCTACAGAATGAAATTCCTCTATAGATATCATTTTCATGTAATGAACAAATAAAAATAATTCTAGAAAGAGAAATAATTATAAACAGGGTACTAAATTTACTTTTAAGAAAAACTATGTCTTCTATTTTAATGCAATTTTAATAAAAGTAAACTTCAGTAGGTTTGGCTAACAGTGGCAAATGTTATTTGAATTTTGAAGTGCTTTTTCTTTGAAACATCTTGAACAATATTAAATAATCTTCAAATGACCATATATTTTCAGGGTGCCTGGGTGGCTCAGTCTTGGTTAAGCATCTGACTTGATTTCAGCTCAGGTCACAATCTCACAGTTTGTGAGCTCGAGCCCAGTGTTCCAATCCCTGCTTGGGACTCTTTCTCTCTCTGCCCCTCCCCAGCTCACACACTCTCAAAATATATAAATAAACATTTAAAAAAAAAAACAACTAAAAGAAAAATCCAACAAATGACCATTTATTTTCAATCTGTAAAAAAGGAAGGATATACAAATACATTTGAGATATTCAATGATTTTTGTGTTAAAACCAAAAATACAACCACATCCTCCTCACCCCAATTCTAATGCTCAATTTCCAAACCTTTCCTTAATGCAGTTTTAAGATTTACCAAGAACAATGCACACATCTTCAACTACGAGAAAAGCAAAGCTAAATGCAGCAATCTAAGTACTGTTCTCATAAATCAAAAGAGATGCTCTTAGAGATGAAATAGACAGAAAAGCTGCTCTTAAAAGCAGTTACTGTTCATAAAATAATGGACAGACTGAATACAATCTATTGACAAGTACTCCTTACCTAAGAAAATCATAGGAGTTTTAGATAGTTCAGATTTATATGAACATTGAGTAAGGAGTCATTGAAGTTTATCTTTGCCATAAAATCTTCTTGACATAATGTTACTTCTGTCTCTTAAACTGTCCATTTTGAAAGATTTCTTCATTAAGAGGCATTTGGCCAGTTTTAGATTTAATATGGCCACTAACTTCTTAAGAACTCTTGCACTAGGAAAACAAAAGGTTAACCAACCTCTCGAAAAGTAGTAAGAGCATACGTTTACATATTTCATAATATTAGTATCATTATTAAGTTTCTCAAAAGCACCAATTAGATTTGCTTTTAAAATAATTATCGGTGCGCCTGGGCTGAGCATTGGACTTTAGCCCAGGTGGTGATCTCACAGCTCATGAGTTCAAGCCCCGCATCAGGCTCTGTACTGGTGGTATGGAGCCTGCTTGGGATTCTCTCTGTCCCCTTCTCTCTGCTCCTTCCCCACCTGTGCATGCACGCTCTCTCTCAAAACAGAAAAAAATATTATTAATGGTTATGCCAATTAAAACTCCTAAAACAAATTTTCTTCCTCTCTTAAAAAAACCTGAAAACTAAAATGAGAGAAAAGTTTCAAAAACATTAATATGTAAGTCTATTTGTAAATAATGCACTACTTCAACTAAAAAACTTGGATATCTATAATAATTTATGAGTCAACATGTAACAGTAAATATCAGTTTTAATAAGTCAAACACAATTTTATGCTAGAAGCAAAAATTAAAATATGATAGGGAAATAGAATCTAATCACTCTAATACTTAATAGTTCCAAGTGCTCAGCAGTCCTATGTAACTATGAGAGCATTGCTCTCCAACAGAAATATAATGAAGGACATGTGTAATTTTAAACTTTCTAACTATAATTAAAAATGTAGAAACAAATGAAATTAAGTTTAAGTTATTTAAATTAATATTTATTCATTTTGATATGTAATTAATATTTTATGTCATTTTGATTTTCTGAGATTTTTCTGATTTTTGAGAAAAAGCTTTATAATGCTTTTTCACTTAAATTTTTGAACTGGTATATATTTTACACTTATAAGTGGTGTACTAGAGCTGACTCAAATTGGCTTCTGAGAATTGATTGTGCATGATCACTTTGTAAGTCAGGGTTTTGACATCACTTTGGTAGCTTAAAATTGGCCACAGCAAGAGTACTTACATTAAGAGAAATCAGCAAGTGACATAAATCAAGGCTCCCCTACCCCAGCCCCATGAGCTGGTTTACCAATAAACCACTGCTTTCAGCATATCTGTTTGGACCAGCCACATTTCAAGTGCTAAAAAATAAATCAATCACAGAGATTCTTTCTTTCTTTCTTTTTTTTAATGTTTATCTATGTTTGAGACAGAGACGAAAGAGTGAGTGGGGGAGGGGCAGAAACAGAGGGAGACAGAGAATCTGAAGCAGGCTCTAGGCTCAGTGCTGTCAGCACAGAGCCCAATGCAGGGCCTGAACCCACGAACAGTGAGATCGTGAGCCAAAGTTAAACGTTTAACTGGCTGGGCCATCCAGGCACCCTTGATCACAGATTCCTGATCCAGATGGTGAAGCATGAGGATACTGTGCTCCTCTCACCCCACAAATACACCAAAACCACAACTACACACAGAACAGCTCTCTCTGAAAACAACCTAATGAATAGCAGAACAACTTTCCACAACTAAAGACATACGAAAAAGTCACATTGAGATGGTTAGGGGAGGCAGAGACACAGTTTGGTCAGGGCCCACACCCTTGGTGCAGCAACCCACAAGTGGGAGGGATATCACCAATGCAAAGGTCTCTGAGGAGTGAGGGGTTCAAGCCCTACGTTGCTTACTCTGGCCCTGGGGACCTGCACTGGAAAAACAAGTCCCCATAACTTGGGGCTTTGAATATCAGTGGGACTTAACTTTGGGAGAGTCAGGGGGTTACAGGTTATAAAACTGCTTGCTCCACAACCCAGCACAGAGGCAGCAATCTGAAAAGTAAGCACTCTGGCCATTCATGAAGGAGGTTTACTGGCTAATTTTAGGCACGTGCCAGAGGTGAAGGAATCTTACCTGGGATTGGAAGTACTGACATGCACCACTTCTGGCACTCTGATCAACACTGCTAGCACTGCTCACTCTGCTCCAGTGTTCCCCTGCAAACCTGTCCACCCCAGATGTACCACCAAAGTGGTCCCCACCTCCCATCACATCCAGTGGGTGGTGTCAGCCTGGAAGCAGCTCCTGCTCCCAGCAGTAGCCTCACCCATCAGTGTGCCTGCAGCAGTCCTGACCCAGCTATGAAAGGTTACATACAGCCCACAAAGGGTGTACCCCTGGTGGGCATGCTTCTGTTGAATGAGGGGACTGCTCAGAAGTCACAAAAGATACCTTCTATAAAAGGCTTCCTTTAAGAATGGGAGATTCAGCCGATCTAAATAATACACTGTTAACAAGACAGAGAATCAGGCAAAATGAAGAGACAGAAGAATATGTTCTAACAAAAAAACAAGATAAAACCTTAAAAAAGAACAACACTGACAATAATGGGGAGACAAGCAATCTACCTGATAGAGTGCAAAGTAATGGTGGTAAGGATGCTCACTGAACCCAACAATGGATGAACACTGTGACAATTTCAACAAAGGAAGAAAAAAAATCAGCTAAAGAATATAATAATTGAAAGGAAAAGTAGAGTAGAGGGAATCAAAATTAGATTAGAGGATGCAGAGTACATCAGCAACCTTAAAGAGCGTAGAAGAAATTACTTAAGCTGAACAGCAAGGAGAAAAAACATAAAACAAAAAATAAAAAAAACCATGAGGATAATTTCAGGGACCTCTGGAATATCAAATGTACTAATTCACATATGTAAAAAAAAAGGAAAAGAGAGAAAGGAGCAGAATATTTATCTGAAGGAATAATAGCTGAAAACTTCCCTAATCTGTAGAAGGAAAGACCATCCAGGTCCAGGAAGCAGGGAGACCCCCAAACAAGATGAACCCAGAGATCTGCAGCAAGACAGGTAACTGTTAAAAGCGTCAAAAATTAAAGATAAAGAAAGAATCTTGAAAGGAGCAAGAGGAAAGCAACTAGTTTTATACCAGAAAACCCACTGATGTGCAGGCCAGAAGGAGGTGGCATGATATATTCAAAGTGCTAAAAGGAAAACACCTACAACAAAGAATACTCTACTCAGCAAGGTTATGTTTCAAAATTGAAGGAGAGTTTTCCAGACAAACAAAAGTTAAAGGAGTTCATCACCACAATACCAGCCTTACAAGAAATGTTAAAAGACTCCTTTAGGCAGAAAAGAAAAGGCTGTGACTAGAAGAAACTTATGAAAGAAAAAAATCTCAGTACTCTGGTTTCTCTTCAGATCAAATAAATCTTTTGCCTTTTACAAAAAAGGAAGGAAGGGCGGGAGGGAGGATCTCACCGGTAAAAGCAAACGTGGGTAGCAGATTAACCACTTTATAAAGCTAGTAAGAAAGTTAAAAACCAAAAATAGTTATCAACGATATCTATAACTATTACTTAAGGACAACACAAAATAAAAAGTTGTAAAACAGGGCTTCAAAAACATACAACACGGGGGGGGGGGTATATAATGTTTTAAAAAATGCATTTGAACATAAGCAACCATCAACTTAAAGCTGCTGGTTGTTATATATGAACCTCATGGCAATCACAAACCAAAAACCTATAATAGCTCCTTGAACAATTCCTTGGAGCTCCTTTCTATCTGCTAGACTGGATGCTGCCTAATTCACCAATCACTGAATAAAGCCAGTAGGATCTTTAAAAATGTACTTAGTTGATATTTGCTCAACAAGTTGATGGGAGAAGCAGAACCCAGAAACTTCTGACAACTTCAGAAATAAGAAACATGAGAGTTGAGATCCAAAAACCTTTGGGTTCTAGGTGTTTCTGACGGACAGGGGGCTCCACTCTCTTTGTGTTGAGCTCCTAATCTAAATGGCTTTCCAGTCCAGGATTAATGGGTCAATCTAGACTGACAGGAGGCTCTAAGAGAGGGCCAGTCCTTAGTCCATGGTGAGTCCACAGTCCCTGTCAAGGGTTTAGCAGGTAGGCTTGAGTTGGCAGATGATTACATCTAAAATTGGAGTTCCTTGCCCTTGGTTCAGTTCACAGTCCCCGTTTGCTATGGTATGGTGGTTCAGTCTCTAGTTCCACTTTGGAAACTGCTAGTGGTATACACTTAAGGCCTTTTTTTGGCCAGTCCACAGTACCATCTCTTTGGTGACTGCTAATATACACAGTCCATTTCTATGATTACTACTGGTTTCTGTTAATGTGCACATGAGGTAAAATGATTAACAGATCTGCTGTTAATGGAAATCACAGAAGCCAAAGTCACAAAATTGGTGGGCATGGATCAAGAATTTAAAGCTGTTAGAGTCCTCGCCACCTAACTCTAAGACTCCCACACTAGAATAAACTAGTCATAGAATGGGTTAGATTGACACTAGGTTACCTGCCGATCTCAAAAAATTTCTATGCAACGAGGTACACTGTAAAACACTCCAAATCCCCAACCCAGCAGCATTCCCCTTTTCAGGTATTAACTTGGCTCTAAGAAACCAAAGGCTTAAAGAAATGGGATCCTCATATTTCAAAAAATTTGAGCATACTACTATCTGGCACAACTGCTTATTTTATATATAAAAACTGTGGTCCTAGAAGATGCAGATATCTATAAAAATGGCAAAATCTTATTAAGACAACCTAAAATTAAAACCCCTTTACACAGAATATTTGAATAGACCATACTGCTCTTATAAGAAGTGCACCTGAAAGCAAGGGTTCCCAAATCAAACAAATAGAATACGTATTTGAATTGTTATGCAGAAGCCTCCTAAAGCCTGTAAGATTCCAAAACAGTGTCATCGGATGATTCATTGCAAAGGCTAAAAAAAAAGTTAAACTTAAGAGGCACTTATAAGACTAAGGCAGATGTGACTTCTACCACTCCCCTCGATCCTCCTTTACCTGAGTACTCAGAATCTATGACTAATCCTTTATCTGAACTGCCTTTCCATTCTGAAAAGACTGTCATATAACCATAACAGAAAAGTAAAGTCTATCAAGTTAGTGACTTTACAGATGCCACCATGTTTACTCTTAGAGGATCCTTATATGGGCCCCTCCCAGAGTTGATAGGACTCTAGAAATTCTCTGGTAAACTGCTATTCCATTAAATAGCCAAGATGAAACAATGATGGTCATTGAATATCTTAATCTTTTCTAAATAAGATAAAATAATGAAACATTAATTACTGAACACAAGTTTATCTACTTTTGGATTCTTATTACAGAGAAATTGAATGTATTCAGATCTATTAGTAAACATATTTTATGTCATGTTAAAACATTCTCTGTAAGAACATATATCTAAAAATTGTAAAACTTATTTAGAAGTTTCCTAATCAACAGAATGCTAGTGTAAATGAGTCTACAATTGCTTGTTTTTACCAGAAATTAAGGATTCTAAATATTAAAACTTCTACCAGTTTATGTAATTAAAACTACTCAAAAATAGTAACAGTGAAAGGAAACAACTGAGAATGAAAAATAGGCAAAGAAGGTAAAATGGTTGCTCTAAAATTAACTATATGACAAAATCATATATAAAATCAAGATAGAAAAGTAATAGAAAGTTTGTATAAAAAAACTGGGGAGGGAAATTTTACGTGTGATCCAGCTGGCTATAATTAGAAGGGATTTAATTTTTTAAATGAATTTTAAATTCAAAAATACACTGTTGCACAATTAGAATAGTTTCTTGGGCTTTTGGTCTGCTTTTGACAGGAGACTGTAAAAGTTTCTTTACCTTTTAGATAATATGAATGGCCAGCAAAGATTTTGTGTATTACCAAAACAATTTATTGTGTTTCATGTTGTCTTTACTAGCTCTTTGATTGCTTAAGAAAACCCAATATTCTCAATATGAAAAGAGCTAAGTTGTGTTTACAATTATGTAATACTTCTGTATATGTCTTTAACATTTACTTTGTTTAAATGGGTAATTAAGTATTATTTCATAATGGTCTGTGATCATATTTAGTCAAAGGTTTGATGACCACCCAAAATCAAATTCTAAACAGTCTTTCTGACATCAAAGAAGCTTTGAGATTTACCAAAAGGCCCCTGAAAAACATCAGAGGATTTGTCTCACCTGGTAAAATGTTAAACTAATTTGGTTTATTTGATATGTTCAATTAAGTGGAAAGCATTATCATGTAAGAAGTGATGTTAAAAGTTATTAGGTAGTATTTGTATGGATATTACTCATTATGTATTCTATAAACTGTATGAAATTCCTAGAAATCTGATATGTCCTGATATGTTATCAGTCATAATTCCAGTCATTTTTTTAAAATGTTATCACAAAAATAAACAAACTTCCTGGTCAATAACATTAAAATAAACTCTCACATCTTTAGCCATAGGCTTTTTAAGTCCTTTGTCATATGGGCAGTTGTTGTTTTACTCTGATGCTTTTGCAAAAGATTCCAGAAAAAGGACCCTATGAAAGTACTTTACCAGGTACTGAATTTTAGCTGCACATATCACGGCTGTAAAAGAGCCCCACATGACATCTGGTTCTTTGAAAATACTGGACCTCAAAATCTAACTGACTAGGAAAAGAAGTAGCCTACATTGAGGTAGACTGCTTCCACCTAAGATATCAGATCAAGAATGCTGCTTTGTAAGGACACCTGGGTGGCTCAGCTGGCTGAGTGTCCAACCTTGGCTCCAGTCATGATCTCACGGTTGGTGAGTTTGAGCACTGCATTGGGCTCTCTGCTGTTAGTGCAGAGCCCACTTCTAATCCTCTGTCCCCTTCTCTATCTGTTCCTTCCCAGTATGTGTGTGCATACTTTCTCAAAAATGAATATGCATTTATTTATTTTTTTTAATTATTTTTTTTAATATTTTTTTATTTATTTCTAGGAGAGAGAGAGAGACAGCGTGAGCAGGGGAGGGTCAGAGAGAGAGGGAGTCACAGACTGAAACAGGCTCCAGGCTCTGAGCTGGCAGTCAGCACAGAGCCCGACGCGGGGCTCGAACCCACAAACCGCGAGATCATGACCTAAGCGAAAGTCGGACGCTTAACCGACTAAGCCACCCAGGCACCCCTGCATTTAAAAAAATTAAAAAAAAAAAAAGACTTTCTTTGTATTGCTCCTTTCCTGTGACTATCCTTTTCCTGAATTCTCTGGCTACAATAAGATCCAATCAGTATCTTAATCAGAAATATCTTTTTTAACTCTTAAAAGATATGATGAATCTGATCCTAAAGCAATATATGTAGCAACAAAGCCTAAAAAAAAAAATTACCTAGACTCTCTGGCTAAAGAGAGTCTATTGCTCTTGTAATAGGATAGCTCTTGATTATCTTTCAGCAAAGCAAGGAGATGTTTGTGCTACGGCCTACACCCCTCACTTTACTTGGATTGATTCTTCTGGGGAAGTTGAGATTCTGCCACAATAGTTCACTGAACAAGCCAGATGGCTTAAGAAAGTAACTTTCAATGTGGCTTTTTCTCTGACTTACTTGATTTGGATTGCTTTGGGTTCTGGGAACCATGGCTCTGATATGTACCCCAAACACTGGGAATTACGTTGCTTTTAATAATCTAGTACTCTCCCCAGTGCACACTGCTATCTCAAAAGCTTTAAATGCATGTTCACAGCCATTAACCAGCAAGCAAATGATCCCCTTAAGAGTAGAACATCAGAAAAGTAATGAAGAGAGTGACCAGCCTAAAAAATGTAAAACCAACATCATGACCCCAATAGTTTTACTAAGAGATTCAGCAAAAAGACAACATGACTGATGAGTAACACAGAGATTAAGCAAAAACAAACAAACAAAACCATGAGAACTCTAGAGTGGGAGCTGAGAGTAGTGGTAGCATCACCTTCAATTTTGATCACATCTCTCAGGTTGAGAGTCTGATCAAAAGGGTGAATTATAAAGAAGACCATAGGACCATAAGGAAGTTAGTTTTGCTGAGCTGCATCTAACCAAATTGAAACTTAATTACAGTTTCAGCTCTCCCAGAAATGGAATCTTAAACCAGCCAATCAGGAATCTCCTAGTTGGCACCTAATCTGCCTGACAGACACCTGCCATCCTCTAAAGGAAAGTGACCTTACAATAACAAATCCACTTTTTTGGTCAGCTGTAACTTCACTGTTCCACTCTTTCCTGGCTATAAAAGTCTTAATTTGTACAGTGCCAAGGAACTCATTTCTATTCCTAGATTGCATGCTGAGTAATTTGTGAATCGCTGAATAAAAACATTAAGAACTTTAAAATATATTCAGATGAATTTTTAAAATAATAGCTCAAAAACCTAAATGAGATATAAAGCTTTAAACCCTGAAAAGTATCTTCTCCCATAGATTTACTCATTCAAGTTCGACTGAAGTACTGTTTTACCAGCCCTTGTTATATGTAATGGAGAAATAAACAAGATGAACAATTATTGCTCTCATGGAGTTTATGCTTCAGACAAAAAACAAATAAAAATGAACATTCTCCTAATGATGTTGCTGTGAAGAAAACAGAATAAGGTGCGATCATAAAGTATTTGAGGTGTCCCTTGAAGTGCTTGCTGCCTGAAACCATCAAGTAGGCAGGCTCAACTAGAACTGCCACCCTAAAAAGTGGCTTCTGCTAAGGGGAAACTGTTCAGCACCACCCACCAGTACCTGAAATAGTAGTGGTGGCCAGACCTCAGGGCATATTAGGGTCCAGCCCTGACCACCAACATTACTGCAGCCGTTGAAGCCATATATAAAACTAGTATGAAGGATAAAAGACCAAAGTAGTAAAAATCAACTATACTTTCAATGGTTAGTTAATACACAAAATAAAAATATGTAAAGTATCTTTATACATAAAAATGTGGTGGAGGTTAGTAAAAATGTAGTGATAGAATGTATTTAAACTTAAGTGACCATCAATTTAAAACAGATTGCTATATAACAGAGTATTATATATGAGCCTCATGATAATCACAAAATATTATGATACGTGAAAAACAAAGAGAAAAAGTACAAATAAAACTGTAAAGATATTGAACAAATCACAAAAAAGAACTACAAAAAATTCTAGTAAACAATCAAGCAAATGCAATCAAGCAAATGGCAATAAGTACATACCCAGAAATAATTTAAATATAAATGGAAAAAATGTACAACCAAAGGGCATAGAGTGACTGGATTAAAAAAAAAAAACAAAACACATCTATTTGTAAACTACAAGAGATTCAATTCGGACCTAACAACTCATGCAGTCTGAAAATGAAAGCATAGAGAAGATACTCCATGCAAATGGAAGCAAAACGAAAGCTGGGTAGAAATATCTCTCAGACAAAATAGACTTTAAAACAAGGAATATAACAAGAGGCAAAGAAGGGCATTACATAATGATAAAGGGATCAGTTCAACAAGAGGGTATAACAATTGTAAATATCTATGCACCCAACATAGATGCACCTAAATCCATAAAGCAAAATATTAACAGATACAAAGAGAAACAGACAACAATATAATAATAGTAGGGAATTTTAACACCCCACTTATATCACTGGATCAATCATCCAGACAGAAAATCAATAAACAAGGGCTGTAACAACACATTAGATCTAAGGGACCTACCATAATTTAGTGAATGTGTTTTCAAAAATAATAAAACACATATGGTTTTCAGGTACACATAGAACATTCCCCAGAATAGATCACACGAAAGGCCAAAAACCACGTCTCAATAAAATTACAAAGATTAAAATCATATCAAGCATCTTTACTGATGATAATGTTTTGAAACTAGAAATCATTTACAAGGAATAAAAAAGAAAAAACAAAACAAAACAAAACACAAACTAGTAGAGAGTAAACAACATGATACTAAACAACCAATGAGCCAATAGAGAAAGCAAAAAGGAAATAAAAAAATACCTGGAGACAAGGGAAAATGCTAATACAAATTTCAAAAAAAAAAAAGGGGGGGATGCAAACAAAGCTGTTTAAAATGGAAATTTTTAGTGATTACCTCAGAAAACAAACAAAATCTCAAATAAACTATCTAACTTTACATCTAAGGGGAAAAGCAGATTCTTTTTTTTTTTTTTAATGTTTTATTTATTTCTAGGAGAGAGAGAGAGACAGCATGAGCAGGGGAGGGTCAGAGAGAGAGGGAGTCACAGACTCTGAAACAGGCTCCAGGCTCTGAGCTGGCAGTCAGCACAGAGCCCGATGCGGGGCTTGAACCCACGAACCGTGAGATCATGACCTAAGCAAAAGTCGGACACTTAACCGACTAAGCCACCCAGGCGCCCCAAACAGATTCTTTTAAGATAAACAAAATCAATAAACCTTTAGCAAGTTTCATTAACAAAAAGAAAGGACTCAAATAAATAAAACCAGTATGATGGAAAAGTTATAACCAACACCACACACTTACAAAAGATGATGAGACTATTATGAAAAATTATATGTCAAAAAATTGGACAAATTCAAAGAAATGGATAAATTCCTAGAGACATACAAGTTTACAAAGACTGAATGAAAAGAAATAGAAAAACGCGAACACACAATTACTACTAATAATACTAAATCAGGAATCAAAATTCCCAATAAATATAAGTCCTAGTATGTCATTTGTAACGATCTTTTCCCATTCTGTAGGCTGCCTTTAAATTTTGTTGAGTGTTTCCTTCACTATAGAAGCTTTCCATCTTGATGAAGTCCCAATAGTTCATTTTTGCTTTTGTGAACTCCCTTAAATTTATTTTCATTTTTTATTATATTCTCTCACTTCTGTTCAGCTTGAAGATTACACCATTACTCTGCCCCAAAGGTAGCTCATCTGCTCTTCTCTTCCCCTAGCATACTATTTATTCCCTCTAGCGCATTTTTACTTTCAGTTATTGAGTTATCTTTGATTGGTTCTTTTCTATATTTTCTCTTTGTTAAGGGTCTCACTGAGGTCCTTCACTCTTTTCAAGTATTGTTATGACCATTACTTTAAATTCTCTCAGGCATATTCCTTATCTGTTGAATTTTGGTCACTTGCTGTGGTTTTGTTCTGTTCTTTCATTTGAGACATATCCCTCTGTCTCCTCATTTTGTCTAACACTCTAATTCTGTGTGTGAGAAAAGTCAGCCATGTCTTGTGTTCTTGAAAGCAGTGGCCTTATGAAGACTTTTTGTAGTGCCCTTCAGTGAAATGATCCCTGTGCACCAGACCTTGTCACTTCATGGGTGTTGTGTGGCTGAGCTGCATTTACTATCAGCCCAGTCATCTGCAATGGTTCTCTGCATGTTGTGGGCATGGTTTAGTCCCTGTGTTGTTTGTGGGTCAGTCTGGGACTGCCGTGGACTTGAATTGAGTCAGACAAGACATTTGCCAGAGATTAGGTAGCTGGTGGGTTTCCCTGTGTTGTCCTCTGAGATGCTTTCGTTGGTGGGCAGAGGCTGCAGTCTGATAGATGTATTCCCCCAGCTCACTAATAGGGCTGCAACTGGACCAGTATGTATTATCTTCCTCTTGCCGTGGGGTAGGAGTCACTTTGAAGTGGTGTTCCTTTTGGGGCTGCCTGTTCACTGCTAGGCTTGTGGCACTGCTCTGAATGGGCTCTAGCCAAGGGCATATCGGTGACCGCAGGACAATGAAGGGTGAAGCATGCTGTTAGTTAAGGTAGGCAGTATGTGTGATACTGTGCTGGTTCCCACAGGTATCCCTATGTCTACATTGGAGGGTGGGGAAGGGGAAGGATGCCCACTCTTTTAGAAGTCTCCCAATGATCTCTGCCCTTCCAGCACATACTCTGAGATTATTAAACAAATTTCCCTTCTGTATACCCCTGGCATTTTTAAAACTGTTGCTTCACTGCTGTATAGCCATGGGGCTGTTTGTTGTGTTGTCTCTAAGGGTGGGGACTCTGTCCTCCTGGGTCTCCCAGAGCCGAGCCTGATCTTTTAAAGTTCCAGGTGTTAATTCCTAATGATTATAAGAACTTGCAAAATTAGGTCCCTCTGGTTTTCAAAGCCACATTTTATACAGATTTTTCTTTCTCACGTGGGTCCCCCATGCTTGGGGTGCCTGGCTTGGGGATGTGCTCCCCTTGGCTGTCCATGCCTGAGGTATCCCTCCCTTACATGGACAGTGAGTTTATCTGTTTACATCCGTAATGTGTCTCTGCCCTTCCTCTCCTCTTTGATGTGGCCTCTTCTCTATGTTTTTCAGGGAGAGTTTTGTTTTATCAGTCTTTGGGTTATTTATACTGACAGGGGTGTTATTTCATTGTATCCACGGGAGAAGTATATTAGAGTTTTCCCACACCACTATTTCTTCTTTCAATCATTTTAAGAAGAGTTAATACATTTCCTTTTCTAACTGTTCCAAAAAATTAAGAGAAAGAAATGGCTCAAATTTATTCTGAGTCAAGCATCAGCCTGAAATCAAATTGTAGATGAAGACATAAAAAAATTATAAGCTAGTATCTGTTATGAACACAGATAGATGCAAAAATCCAAATAGTAGCAAACAACATTCAACAATACATCAAAAGGGTCATTCACCATGATCAAGAACAATTTATTCCAGGGATCCAAGGATGGTTCAACATTTGCAAATCAATCAACTTGATAAAACACATTAATGAAGGACAAAAATCTCAAGACGCAAAAAAGCACTAGATAGAATTCAACATCTGTTCATGATAAAAACTCTCAACAAACTGAGTACAGAGGAACATACCTCATCATAATGCTAGCCATTTATAACAAGAATAAAAAGGTGAAAACTTTTCCCTCTAAGATTAAGAACAAGACAATGATGCCCTTTCTTGCTATTTTTACTCAACATGGTACTGAAATTTTAGCCACAGCAATCAGGCAAGAAAAGGCAGTGGAAGGAATCCATATTAAAAAGGAAGTAGTAACACTGGGTGTTATATGGAAACCAACTTGACAATAAACTAAGAAAAAAAAAAAAGGAAGTAGTAAAACCATCATCATTTGCAGATGACATGATCTTAAGGTAGAAAACACTAAAAACCACCACAAGGGTGTTAGAGGTAATAAATTCAGTTAAGTTGTAGGATACAAAATTAATATACAGAAATTGGATACATTTTTAGATATTAATAAGAAACTATCAGAAAGAAAAATCAGGAAATATTCAAATCCAAATGTGTTAATAAGCACTGGTGGTTCCATGATAGAATTCTTGCTTCCCACAGTAAATTAAGACCTAAATGTAGGACCTGAAACCATTTATGTCCTAAAGAACAACATGCTATAGTTCCTTGGACATCGATGTTGGCAATATTTTTTCTGAATTTGTCTTCTCACACAAGGAAGACAAAAACAAAAATAAACTATTGGGACTACATCAAAAAAGTCTTGCACAGCAAAGGAAACCACCAACAAAATGAAAAGACATCCTACTGAATGGGAAAAAATATTGCTAATGACATACTGAATAAGGGGTTAATATGAAAAACATATACAGAACTTATACAACTCAACATCAAAAAAACCCGCCCAAATAATCTGATTAATAAGTGGGCAGAGGACATGAATAGGTATTTTTCCAAGGAAGAAATACAGATGGCCAACAAACACATGAAAAGATACTTAACATCACTTATCATTAGGGAAATGCAAATCAAAACCACAATATCACCTTGTACCTGTCAGAATGGCTTAAAAATAAAAAAGGCCAAGATATAAGTGTTGACAAGGATGTGGACAAACCCTTGTATGCTCTTAATGGAAATGTAAATTGGTGCAGCCACTGTGTAAAAGAGTCTGGAAGTTCCTCAAAAAATAAATATAGAAATATCATATGATCCAGTAATTCCACTACTGAGTATTTACCTAAAGAAAATGNACCCTCCCCTGCTCACGCTGTCTCTCTCTCTCTCTCTCCTAGAAATAAATAAAACATTAAAAAAAAAGTTAAAAAAAAACAAAATGAAAACACTAATTCAAAAACATATATGCACCCCTGTTTACTGCAGCATTATTTACAGTAGCCAAGATACAGAGCAAGCCAGTGTCCCTCAACAGATGAATGGGTAAAGAAGATTTGGTATATACATACAATGAAATACTACTCTCTCATAAATAAAATGAAATCCTCCCCTTTGTGACAATATGGACAATCCTAGAGGGTACTGTGCTATGTAAAGTAAGTTGGGAGAAAGACAAATACCATAAGTAAAATAGAAAAAACCAAAAATACACTTATAGATACAGAGCATAAACTAGTGGTTGCCAGAGAGGAGGAGGTTGTGGGACTGGGAGGAGTAGGGGAAGGGATTAAGAGATACAAATTTCCATTCATAAAATAAATAAATTATAAGGATATAAAGTACAGCATAGGGAATATTGTCAATAATATGTAGTAACTTTTTATGGTGACAGATGGTCACTAGAGTTCTCATGGTGACCATTTCATAATGTATATAAATGATGAATCACTATGTCATATACCTGAAACTAATATACTATTGTATGTCAAGTATAATTCAAAAAATCCAGGTGATATAAAAAAATTAATAGTCACCACATGTACCAGGTGGTACACTGTACAGCACAGACCAGACATAAAAAATAATTAGACTTCCAGAATGAGCAGGGTATATTTTCAAAATGTTCAGTTTCCTAAATAAAGCATAGGAACCAACCAGAAAGTAGGATCCATCTTCAGGAGAAATTAATACAAAGTGTCCCCAAAGGAGCAGAGACATTGGACTTACTACACAAAGACTTTTTAAATCAAGTGTCTTAAATTACAAATGCTGAGGGGTGCCCGGGTAGCTCAGTCGGTTAAGCATCCAACTTCGGCTCAGGTCATGATCTCACGGTTTGTGGGTTTGAGTCCTGCGTCTGGCTCTGTGCTGACAGCTAGCTCAGAGCCTGGAGCCTGTTTCAGATTCTGTGTCTCCCTCGCTCTCTGACCCTCCCCTGCTCACGTTGTCTCTCTCTCTCTCTCAGAAATAAATAAAACATTAAAAAATTTTAATTAAAAAAATTACGTATGCTAGGGGCGCCTGGGTGGCTTAGTCGGTTGAGCGTCTGACTTTTGCTTAGGTCATGATCTCGCGGTTTGTGGGTTCGAGGCCCGCGTCGGGCTCTATGCTGACTGCCAGCTCAGAGCCTGGAGCTTATTTCAGAGTCTGTGTCTCCCTCTCTCTCTGACCCTCCCCTGCTCACGCTGTTTCTCTCTCTCTCCTAGAAATAAATAAAAAATATTAAAAAAAAAAAATTACATATGCTGAAAGAAACTACAGATAAAAAGCTAAAGGAAACCAGAAGAATGCTGTCTTAACATATAGAAAATGGTAATAATAAGAATGAAACTACAAGGGAAGCAGATGGAAATTATGGAGATGAAGATTATAACTAAACTGAAAAATGAAAAATAAAACAGCTGATTTTAGCAAACAGAAAAAGAGTCACCAAACTCGAAAGAGGTCAGTTGGGATTATCTGGTCTAAAGAACAGAGAGAATAAAGAATAAATAAACAATGAAGAAACACAAATAGAACTAAAAAGACATGTGAAACAGCATCAAGTGTACCAAGATTCATAGGTAAGAGGTAGAAAGGATGTTTGAAGAATAATGGCCAAAAATCTCCCAAGACACACAAGTACATGTCCAAGTAGCTCAACAAACTCTAAAAAGAATAAACAGAGGAGTGCCTGGGAGTCTCAGTCAGTTGAGCTTCGACTTTGGCTCAGGTCATGATCTCATGGTTTGTGATTTTGTGCCCCACATCAGGCTCACTGCTGTTAGGGCCGAACCCACTTTGGATCCCCATCACTTTCTCTCTGCTCCCCCCCCCAACTAAATAAACACCTAAAAAAAAAAAGACAAAGGGAGAATATCAAAAGTAAGGCAAATCACTCATCACATAAAAGAGATAATCAAAAAAATTTAACAACTAATTTCTCAACTCAACCATAGAGGTTGGAAGGCAGTGGGATAACATTTTGTTGAAAGAATAAAACTCTCAACCACGATTCATATGTACAACAAAATGATCCTTCAACTCAACCACGATTCATATGTACAACAAAATGATCCTTCAACAACAACAACAACAACAACAACAACAACAACAATACAATGCATATATTCTGGGGTGCATTTAAGCATCTTTCTTCAGTTCAAGTCATGATCTCACGGTGAGCAGAAGCCCCACTTCAGGTGAGTCCTGCTTCTCTCTCTCCCTCTCTCTCTGTCCCTCGTGGGATTCCATCTCTGCTCTTACTCACTTGCGCCCTCTCTCAACAACAACAACAACACATACGATCCCAGATTAAAAAAAAAAAAAGCTGATGGAATGTGTTGCTAGTAGATTTACAAGAAATAGAAGATGGAGTCTTTCAGGCAGAAATGAAAGGTCCAGTAGACTGTAACTCAAATAAGAAATTAAAAAAAAATACTAAAATAAACAACACTGGTAGAGGTAACTACTAGGTATGAAAAACCAGTATTATTATATTTTTGGTATATAACTCCTCTTTTCCTTATAATATGATTTAAAAGATCAATGCATAAAACACTAATTATAAATCAATGTTAGTGGGTATACAATATGTAAAGATGTAATGTGTGACAACATCATAAAGGGAAAGGGACAGAGCTACACAGAAGGAATTTTTGTATACTACAAAGGTTAAATTGGTACTGTTATAAGTTTAAGAGGTTAACTAAGAAAATAACTAAAAATAGATATACAGAAAAAAGAGAAAACTGAAACTACTAGTACACTACAAAAATACTAATTGCAAAAGAAGGCAGTAAGGGAGGTACTGAGGCACAAAAAAGATGAGACATACAGAGAAGAGAGGAAAATTACAAAGTGAATCCTTTCATGTCAGTAATTATTTTAAATGTAAATTAAACTCTCCAATCTCAGAAATTAGAAAAATGAATAAAATTACATAATCAAATGGTATGCTCTCTAGGAGAGACTCAATTTAGATCTGAAGACAAAGATAGACTGAAAGTGAAAGGACAGGAAGAGATACCCATGAAAACAGTAACCAAAAAAAGAGCTGGGGGAGGTTTTTACCAACTTCAGGCAAAATATATTTTAGGTCAAAAACTGTTACAAAAGACAAAAAAAAAAGAACATTATATACTGATAAAAGGGTCAAGACATTAAAAAGATGTAGTAATTATAAACATATACACACTGAAAAACAGAGACCAAACATTCATGAAACCCTGAAGGCAGAAATAGTTCTAAAATCATAGTTGTAAACGTTTTTATCCCACCCTCAGGAATGGGTAGAACAACTACAAAGATGACCTACAAGGAAATGAAACTTAACTCTATAACCAAGTAGACATAATAAGCACATACAGAGCACTCTATCCAAAACAGAATACATTCTTCTCAAGTGCACAGGGAAGGAATATTCTCCAGAACAGACCATATGTTATGTGACAAGTCTCAATAAATCTTACGATACTGGAATTATATAAAATATCTTCTCTACCACAATGAGATGAAATGAGAAATAAACAAAGGAAAACTGGAAAATTAAAAATATATATATTAAAATTAAACAACACATTTCTAAAAACCAATGGATCAGGGGGGAAAAAATCACAAGGAAAGCTGTAAAATACTTTGAGACAAATGAAAACAAAAGTATAACACCACCAAGCCTTATACAATATCACAAAAGCAGTTCTCACAAAAAATTTTCTAGCTGTGAACACTTAAAAAAGAAAAAAGATCTCAATCAATAACCTAATTTTATACTTTTAGTAAATGGAAAAAGAAGATGAAATAAAACCCAAACCAAGAGAAGGAGGGAAATAAAGATCAGAGTGAGGGCTCAGTTGGTCAAGCGTTCAATTTCAGCTCAGGTCATGATAGCTTAAAGCCTGGAGCCTGCTTCAGATTCTGTCTCCCTCTCTCTCTCTCTCTCTGCCCTTCCCCTGCTCATACTATCTCTCTCAAAAATAAACATTAAAAAATTTCTTTAAAAAGATGATGAGTGAAGATAAAAAAAAATAGAGAACAGAAATGCAAAAGAGAAAATTTAAAAGTTGGTTCTTCGGAAGGATCAAGAAAATTGGTAAGGCTTTAGATTCTGCCCCTGCTCTCTCCCGCTCACACTCTCTTAATCTCTCAAAAAAGAAAAAAAAACCCCAAAGACTCAAATTACTAAAATCAGAAATTAAAGTAGGGATACTATTACAGACTTCCTTAAAATGAAAAGGATTATTAAGGAATACTTGGTACAACTGTACACCAACCAATTACATAACCTAGAGAAATGGAAAAATTCCTAGAAACACATACATTTCCAAAATTGAGTCAAGAACACATAGAAAATCTGAAGAAACCTATGACAGAAAAGAGACTGAATCAGTATTAAAAAAACCTCTCAGAAAAGCTTAGTACCAGAGGGCTTCACTGGTCAATTCCACTAAACATTTAGATAAGAATTTATAGAAATCCTTTCCAAACCCTTCCAAAAACAGAAGAGGAGTCAACACTTTCTAACTCATTCTCTGAGGTCAGCTTTACCCTGACAGCAAAGCCAGGGTAAAGAAAACTGCAAACAATATTCCTAATGAATATAGATGCAAAAAATTTCAACAAAATACTAGCAAACCAAATCCAGCACACATTAAAAGTATTATAAACTGTGACCAAATCAGACTTATCCCAGTAATGCCAGGGTGGTTCAACATATGAATACCCACCAATGTAATACATCACAGTAACAAAATGGAAGGACAAAAATCCCATGATCATCTCAACTGATGCTGAAAAGGCATCTGAGAACATCCAACACCTTTTCATGATTAAATACACATACATACACATGTTAACTAGGAATAAAAGAAAACTTCCTTAACATAATAAAGACATTTATGGAAAACCTATAGATAACCTCATAATCATGGTGAAATTTTGAAAGCCTTCCCCAGATCAAGAAAAGACAAGGATGCCAACTTTCACTGCTGCTATTCAACATGGTACTGGAAGTTCTAGTCAGAGTAATTAGGTAAGAAATAAAAGGCATCCAAATGGAAACAAAAAGGTAAAACTATACCCTTTCACAGATGCCATGATTCTATATGCACAAAAATCCTTAAAGAATCCATTAAAAAAAACTATTAGAACTAATAGTTTAACTTAATAAGTGAATTAAGCAGAGCTGCAGGATTTAACAACATAAAAAATCAGTTGTATTTTTAATAACAGCAAAAGAACAATCAGAAAATGGAAATTCCGTTTACAATAGCATTCACAAGAATGAAATATCTAGCAATAAATTTAGCTCAGGAACCGAAAGACATGTATACAGAAAACTACAAAACACTGCTGAAAGGAATTAAAGACATAAATAAATGGAAAGAAATCCCTTATTCATGGATTGAAGGACAATGTTGTTAACATATCAATACTACCCAAAGCTATCTATCTATAGATTGAAAGCAATCCCTATGAAAGTTCCAAAGGGCATTTTTTCAGAAATGGAAAAGACAATCCTCAAATTCATATGGAATTGCAAGGGACTCTAAACAACCAAAATAATATTAAGTAAGAACAAAAAAGTTGGAGGATGCAAACTTTCTGATTTCAAAACTGTTACTATAAAAAAAAACCTGTGACTATAAAGCTACATTAATCAAAAACATGTTATACTGGCAAAGAGAGAGACATACAAACCAACGCTACAAAACTGAGAGTCCAGAAATAAATCCATATAAACCTAATCCGTGTCCAATTGAGTTTTGACAAGGGTGTAAGACCATTATAATGGGGGAATAGTCTTTTCCATAAATAGTGCAGGGACAACTGGTCATCCACATGAAAAATAACTGCAGTTGGACCCTTAGGCTATACCATATATAAAAATTAACTCAATAGATTAATGGCCCAGATGTAAGAGCTAAAACTGTAAGACTTGTAACCAGAAAATAAAGGTGTCAATATAACACTGAATTTGGCAATGGATGTTCAGTCATTACATCAAAACTACATGTAATAAGGGTGCTTGAGTAGCTCAGTCAGCTAATTAAGCATCTGACTCTTGATTTCAGCTCAGGTCATCATCTCATGGTTTATGGGACTGAACCTCTCAACAGGCTCTGTGCTGTCAGCTTGGGATTCTCCCCCCCCCCCCACTCTCTCAAAATCAATAAATAAACATCAAAAAACAAACACTAAAAACACTAAACTACATGCAACAACAACAAAAGCATACTGGATTTCATCAATATCAAAAACTCTTGTCCATCAAAAGACGCTACTAAAAAAGTGTTGATCAAACAACCTAAAAGTCAGGAATAAATATTTGAATACAGTTATAGAGTGAATGTTTGTGTCCCTCCCCCTAATGCGTATGTTTAAATCTTAAACCCCAAAGTGATGGTATTAGGAGATGGGACCTTTGGTAGGTGATTACTGCCCTTATAAAAGATACCTCAGAGAGCTCCTTCCCACCTCTGCAGTGTGAGGACACCACGAGAAGACAACTATCTCTGAACCAGGAAGCAGGGCCTCACCAAACACTGAATCTCCCGGCACGTTGATCTTGGAATTCCCAGTCTCCAGAACAGTGAGAAATCAATTTCTGTTGTTTATAAGCCATCTAGCCTACAATGATTTGTTACAATAGCACCCCAAATAGACTAAGGCAGGAATCACATATCTGATAGGATAGAATCCAAGATATGTAAAGAATCCTTAAACTCGATAATAAAAAGTAACAATTTAAAAATAGGCAAGAGACTTGAATAGACATTTCTCCAAAAAACATATACAAATAGCCAACAAGCATATGAAAAATACTCTACTTCATTAGTCATCAGAGAAGTGTTTAATAAAAACACGATGAAGTACCACTTCTCACCTATTAGGACTGGGTTATGGACTGAACTGTGTCATCCCCTCCACAAAAGATATGTTGAAATCCCAATCCCTACTCAGAATGTGAACTACAGAGAAAGGGTCTTTACAGATGTAATCAGATTAAAATGAAGTCATTAGGGTGAGTCCTAATCCATTATGATTTATATCCTTATAAAAAGAGGAAACAAAGAACTTGCAGAGGGAAAATGATGTGAAGACATACAGGAAGAACATCATGTGAAAATGCAGGCAGAGACTGGAGTGATGTGTCTTTAAGCTAGAGACTGCCAACAAACCACCAGAGACTATCAGAGAGGCCTGGAATAGATACACCCTCAAGGCTCTCAGAAGGAACCAAACCTGTCAATGCCTTGATGTTGGCCTTCTGGCCACCAGGACTGTGAGACAATGATTTTTTTTTTTTAATCCACCCAATTTACTTGTTACAGCAGCCCTAGAAAACTAATACAAACAGTTATAATTATTTTTTTAAAGGGAAAGTAACTGTTGGCAAGGAAGTAGAGAAATGAGAACCTTCGTAACATTGCTGGTGGGAATGTAAAATGATCCAGTCTCTGTGGAAAACCACTTGACAATACCTCTGCAAGTTACACAGAGAGAATTACCTTATGACCCAGCAGTTCTATTTTTAGGTTTATCTCCCAAAGAATTCAAAGTAAGTACTAAAATACTTGTATATGAACATTCATAGCAGTTTTATCATGCTGTACAGCCAAAAGGTGGAAACAAGTTAATGTCTATCAATGGATGAATGGATAAATATGGTATAGACATGCCCTGGGATATTATTTAGCCATAAAAAGGAGTAAAGTACTAACACACGCCACAACATGAACCTCAAAAATATACTATATGAAGAAGCCAGACACAAAAGGTCACATATTACGTGATTCTGTACTATATGAAAAATCCAAAATAGGCAAATCCATAAAGAGATTGGTTGCCAGGGGCTGGGGAGTGATTAATGAGTAGAGTGTACTTTGGGGACCATAAAACGTTTGGAACTGGACAGAGGTGGTAGTTGCACAACATTGTGAATATACTAAATGCACTGAACTGTATACTTTAAAATTGCTACTATGTTTATATTATGTGGATTTCAGGTCAGTAAAAACAAAAATAACCAGGACTCCTGGAACCCTGTTACTTTCTACAATTTAAACTTCATGAGTTATACTCATCTTTATTTCATATTATTTGTCAGTGTTTAAATAATATGTTAAGCACATACACAAATTTAGGTACATAAAAATCACTTCACATTATTGACCTTCCCTGAAAGAAACCAAAAAGAATCTCAACTTAATTTAAAGAAAACAAAAGAAAAGAAAAGAAAAGAAAAGAAAAGAAAAGAAAAGAAAAGAGAAAAGAAAAGAAAAGAAAAAATACTATCGAGAAACAACAATGCAGTGGAAGCAGGCTGAGCTTCAGGGCCAGGTGAGCTATAAATCCTTCTCTTCTTGTATATTAGCTCTACCGTTTTGAGCAGCCTTTTATCTTTTCCAAACCTCAGCTTTCTTTTCTAGGAAAGGATACTATTGTGGCAAAATCAAATGAGATGCAGTTTACTTGTGTAAAGCCCGGGTCCTAGTGTTAGGCACAAAGAAGGCCAAAATATAAAAATAAAGTACTGGAGCTTCAAATTGTACTGTAGCCAGTGACAAATCAGACACAGAAGTCATTACTATATAATAAGGAAGAAAAACCACTAAGTAGTAAAAGAATTCATAGATTATAACAAAAGATGTTAACTCCACTGAGGCATGTATTACTATGAAGTATCACGTTTAAGTTACTCTGTAGGCAGCAATTATTGTTTATTGATTCAGCTCTGTGAGAATTAAAGATATGCCATATGTGATTTAGTAGAGTAAAAAGACAACTTTCTCCACTAAAAAAGGATATATAGCACACTATTATGGGCACCAGTAAAAAACATGAACATTTCATGTGTACCTTATCACAACAGAAAAAGAATATTTTCTGGAAAGTAAAAGTAAGATCAAAGACTTTATTCTCAGTAGCTTGAATGCATATTCTTCTTAAAATTTCTATATTTCAAAATATTCACGTTTCATCATAAAATTGTAGTTTATTTTTAAGAAAAATGAAAACTAAAAAGCCAAAAACTCAGTAAGTTATCTAGATTAGGCAATAATTATGGATAGATATGGTTATCTGAACAAACTAACAAAGAATTGAAAGGATTATTACCCTGCTGGAAATTTTTAAAAGAAAGATTACCGAAAGTAAACTGATATTAAAAGGCATACCCATACTTTAAGGAGAAAAAGGGAAAGTGCCAATAGAAAAATGGCCAGTACAGCTTGTAGACTTATATATTACTTATTCATTTGGTCACCTGCTATGTACTACGAGAGATAATTTTCCAGGGGTCTCAATTTTCTGAACATTTTGCAAGCAGAGAAAACAATGGCCTTTGCTCCAGAACATTTTTTCAAGGATGTACATATATTAAAGAGCTTTAGAAGATACAGTACCTTCCACTGAATGAAAGAGTACACATGCTACTATTGTCCACTATAAAAGATTCAGATTCCCTACACTCAGGATTTCTCTTTTCCAGTATAATGGATGGTAAATGCTAGTAGTACTTGGCCTTCTTCATGTAGCCGTCTGGGAATGGTGCAAGAAAATGCTGATACAACTATCGCTACAACTTTCACGTCTTCTGCCATCACCCATGAACTGTGACAACTAAGTAAATTGCAAGTGTGGCAAAATTTTAGACCTTTCACAATATTTAACCATGGATCAGATACTGTGGGAGGTGCTTTAAGGACAGAGGGATAAATGTTAAAATCTCACACTGAAGATTTCAGACATCTAATGCCATCTATCCATGAGGCACATTATCACTTAACTTAAACTTCATATTTAACATGAAACTGTTTTTTTATTAACCTTTAATCAAGTAATGCATGTGGAGCTAAAGAAAAATATTTAAGTACACAGTATGGCTAAATATTAATGTCAATAGCTTCCACATAACATTTCTTTCCTGCTTGGTCTGCCCCCAAGAGGTAATTTCTAACCATTTCCATTTGGACCTATAGATGTGACCTACATAATTCTAAATTACATATTGTTACTTTGAGTTCTTTATTTAAAAGATGAATAGTTGGCTCATTTATGCTATTTCCATCTTTTTTCAATAAAAAATTTAATGTATAATTTTCACGCAATTAAATATACTCCTTTCACTGTATAGTTTTATAAAACTGGACACACTCAGTCATGGTATCCCCACTACAATCAAGACAAAACATTTCCATAACCCAAAAGTATTTCCTCATCTGCTTGTAACTAATAACCTCCCCTGCTCCTAGCAATCACTGTTTTCTGTACCTATAGATTTCTTTTGGAGAATGTAACATAGAAGGAATCACATAGTATGGCTTCTTTCACTTAGCATGAGTGATGCTATTGGGTTTATCATCAGTAGTCTGTTCTCTTTTTACTGCAGAATAATATTCCATTGTATGACTATATCACAAGCTGTTTATTCAGCCACACACTGAGAACAAATAGGTTGTTTCTAGTTTTGACCAAGTAGAATAAATCAACTACAAACATTCATATACAAGTTTTTGTGTGGACTTACGCTTTTATTTCAAAGGTATAAAGAGCAGTGGTAATAACTATGTCATACAGTGTAAGAAACTACCAAGCTGTTTTTCACAATGGCTCTACCACTGGACTTCCTCCAGCTATGTATCAGACTTACAGTCACTCCACATCCTCACTAGCATTTGGTATTATCAATTTTTAAAATTTACTTCACATACAGTGTTCACTGTAACTTAAACTGCATTTCCCTAATATCTAGTAATGATTTTTTTTACTGTGCTCGTCTTTCACATATTTGGTAAAATGTCTGTTCCAACTTTTTATTCATTAAAAAATGATTTTCTGAGGCACCTGGGTGGCTCAGTTCATTAGGCATCTGACTTCAGCTCAGGTCATGATCTCATGGTTCTTGGTTGGTTCAAGGCCCCCTTTGCTGACAGCTAAGAACCTGGAGCGTTCTTCAGATTCTGTGTCTTCTCTCTCCCTCTCTGTCCCTCCCCTGCTCATGTTCTGTTTTTGTCTCTCGAAAACAAATGTTAAAAAAATAAAAATAAAAACTGACTTTCTAATCACTGAGTTTTAAGAGTTCTTTATATCTTTTTAAAAATTTTAATTTAGACACAGAGAGAGCACAAGCAGGGGAAACTGGCAGATAGAGAGAGGAGAATCCTAAGCAGGCTCCATGCTCAGTGGGGAGCCCAATGTGGGACTCAATCCCATGACCCTGGAATCATGACCCAAGCCCAAATCAAGAATTGGATGCTCCACTGACTGAACCACCCAGGTGTTCCAAGGGTTCTTTATATCTTTATATGTTCTGGATACAAACTTTTGAAATGTGTGACTTGCAAATATTTTCTTTCAGTGTATGGCTTATTTTATCATTCTCTGACAAAGTATGATTTATCAGTATTTTCTTTTTCATTGAACATATCAAACCCAAGGTTGAGAGTTTACATTTAGGTCTATAATCCACTTCAATTTAATTTTTATATAAGATTTGAGATATGTGTCTATATTCTTTTCTTTTTTGCATATGGACACTCAATTGTTCTACAACAACTTGTTGAAAAGTCTATCCTTTCCCTCTTGAACTGGTTGCCCATTGGGGCATCTGAGTGGCTCAGTGGGTTAAGCTCCTGACTCTGGACTTTGGCTCAGGTCATGATCTCACAGTTCATGGGTTTGAGCCCCACATAGAGTTTTGCACTGACACTGTGAAGCCTGCTTAAGATTCTCTCTCTCCCTTTCTATCCCTCTCCCACTCACTCTTTATCTTTCCCAAAATAAATAAAACTAAACTTAAAAAAATATGGTTGCCCACTTACAGGGCACCTAGGTGGCTCAGTCAGTTAAGCTTCCAACTTTGGCTCAGGTCATTATCTCATGGTTCACGAGTTTAGTCCTGCATCAGGCTCCATGCTCAAAGTACAAAGCCTGCCTGGAATTCTTTCTCTCCCTGTCTCTCACTTACAGGCTCTTTCTCTCTCAAATAATAAATGAACTTAAAGAAAGTTAGTTGCCCACTTTTAAATATGTAGGTCTACTACTGGACTTTTAATTTTGTCCAGTTGATCTCTACGTTTACCATTTCTCTAATATCACATTGTTTTGATTACAGCAGCTTTAAAGTAAATCTTGAAATCAGGTAATGTGTACCTAAACTTTGATCTTTGATTGCTTTCATAAGTGTTTCACCATAAAGATCTTGCACATATTCTGTCAGATAAATGCATTTAAAAAAGTATTTATTTCTTTTGGTACTATTGCATACAGTACTTCAAAAAAAACACCTTTTAATTTCCAGTTGTTTGCTGGAAGAGATACTAATTTTTATATATTGGCTTATTATCCTGCAAACTCTTAGTTAAAGGTTCTTTGACATTTTTTTTAAAGATATTTACATTGGGAATATAGAAAGGTTTTCTTTCTTTCTAATTTGCCTTTTATTTCTTTTTCGTGCCTTATTGTAGCAGCTAAAGTGAGAGAGCCTTTTGTTTTAAAAATTGTTTTTATGTCCTTATTTTGAGAGACAGAGAGCGAATGGGGGAGGGGCAGAGAGAGAGGGAGACACAGAATCTGAAGCAGGCACCAGGCTCTGAGATGTCAGCACAGACCTCGACGTGGGCTTGAATCCACAGGCTGTGAGATCATGACCTGAGCCGAAGTCGGACACTTAACCGACTGAGCCACCTGGCACCCCGAGAGAGAACATATTTTGAATGACTTCAATTCATTTAGATTTGTAGTAGACTTTTTAAGACCCAGAATATGATATATCTAGGTTGACGTTTCATGGACATGTGAAAAAAAGTGTATATTCACCTGGTTAGGGAAGTATGTTCTACAAATGTCAGTAAGATCAAGATGGTTAACAGTGTTGTTCAAGCCTTCTATATCCTTACTGATTTTCTGTCTTATTTTTTTTAACATTTTTATTTTGAGAGAGAGAGAGTGTAAGTAGGGGTGGGACAGAGAGAGAGAGAGTGTGTGCAAGTAGGGGTGGGACAGAGAGAGGTGGGGGGGGGAGAATCCCAAGCAGGCTCTGCGCTAACAGTGATTCCCAGAACTATGAGATCATGACTGAGGGCTGAAATCAAGAGTCAGATGCTTAACTGATTGAGCCACCCAGGTGTTCCTGTCTACTTAATCTATTAATTACTGAAAGAGAAGTGAACTCTTTAAATGTAATTGTGGATTTGTCTAGTTTTGTTTTCAGTTCTGTTTTTACATCGTGTATTAAAAAATTTTTTTTTAATGTTTATTTGTTTTTTCAGACAGAGAGAGAGACAGCATGAGCAGGAGAGGGGCAGAGAGAGAGGGAGACACAGAACCTGAAGCAGGCTCCTGGCTCTAAGCTGTCAGCACAGCGCCTGACACAGGGCTCGAACTCATGGGCCATGAGATTATGACCTGAGCTGAAGTCAGACACTCAACCAACTAAGCCACCTAGATGTCCCTTACACCATGTATTTTTGAGCCATGTTGTGGGGATATAAACATTTAGGATTTTGATGTCTTATTGGTGAACTGACATCCATGTTAATGTTTTTGGGAAGACAGTTGAGGGATAAATGCAGGACTGCCCATTGTCTTTTGGCTTTATTCTGTTGTTCAACTGCAGTTGAATGAGCTCATTCAAAAGGAAAAATGTGATCCAATGAATGTGCTTTTTTAAAAAAGTAGGTGATGCCCCAGCAATAGCACTACTAGGAATTTATCCAAAGGATACAGGAGTGCTGATTCATAGGGGCACATGTACCCCACTGTTTAGAGCAGCACTATCAACAGTAGCCAAATTATGGAAAGAGTACAAATATCCATCAACTGATGAATGGATAAAGAAGATGTGGTTTACATATACAACAGAATACTACTTGGCAATGAGAAAGAATGAAATCTTGCCATTTGCAGCAATGTGGACGGAACTGAAGGGTATTATGCTAAGTGAAATAAGTCAGTCAGTCAGAAGACTGAGAAATTTTCTCAGTCAGAGAAAGCGAAGGTCCATGGGGGAAGAAAACGGAAAAAAAACAGTTTCAAACAGAGAGGGAGGTAAATCATAAGAGACTCTTAAATACAGAGAACAAACTGAGGGTTGATGAGGGGAAGAGGGGAAATGGGTGATGGGCATTGAGGAGGGCACTTGTTGGGATGAACACTGGGTGTTGTATGTAAGCGATGAATCATGGGAATCTACTTCTGAAGCCAAGAGCACACTGTATACACTGTATGTTAGCTAACTTGACAATAAATTGTATTAAAAAAATAGGTGATGCCATTTAAGTCATAATGATCTCTTTTCTGATCATCAAGATTCTGATTATTAGCATCTAGGTATTTTTTTAATAGTTGAAGGTATCTTTCTAACGTAGTGCTTCTCTGAAATAAGAGTAGCTACATTTTTATCTTACATGCATTTTAGTGATTTTTTTCTTCATTTTCCCCCCAATATTTTAAAGTGCACTTGGAGTTTTTAAGATCTAATTTGCACTCATGTCAACCTGCAACTAAGCATTCATCAAAATGTTTTACATGGATTTTTAATTCATCAACTTTTTGCCCTTTAGAACACAGTCTCCCAGCTGCTTCATTCTACTGAGATCTACTCAAAAAAGACATCAATTGAAAGCAAAATATTATTTGCAACTTGCCCACATGCACTATACATCTGTGTTCATCTCAGATAAAAGGTTACAATGCAAGCTGATGTGGAAATTACTGGTCATCTTCAACTCAGTAAAGGATCTACTTACAGACTGACGGTAAATGGAATGCAATGGAGTCAAAAAGCAAAGCATGTACAAACATCATGTAGGAATACTGACCATACTGACTCCATCTTTGGCTTACCACCTTGTCCATGTCCACATGATGGCCTCCCTAAGTGCTACATGTTCTAGGCCCCTTGGAGGTTAAAGTATGCCATGACCAGAACACAGGGAGAATTGTTCTCGTCTTTCCTAAATCTGATTAGGTAACAATTAGAAATAACTTAATTTCTCACCCTTCCTGACTCACAGATGGCACCACGAGTTCTGTTAAATGTTAGCTATCAATTAGGTAAGTGTATGCAGATCCTGACTGTACTACAGTGCCCTCCAGTGTCCCCTCACTCTATAAAATCATGGACTAAAGTCTGAACTTTAAGGAAAATAGCTGTGCAGCTGTCCAGATCGCTGCCTGTTCAATCCTGTCAGGAAGTTACCCTGAATAAAATGCTTTGTAAACTGCATGGAGTTGCCTCTTTAATTTCTTGGTCTCAAAGTGCCTTCTAAGTTTGGGGGATACTTTATTGTCCTTTCTCCACTTTCCAACACATAGTTATTACTATTAAATAAACATACTGACTTATATTCTCAATAGACACTGTAATTGCCTATATTTTTAAAAAAGCGATTCTTTATGATGGCAAAAAAAGCCTATCAAATTTATTGTTAACCTTTCCTACATCCAAAACACCATTTTTAACCTCTACTCTAAGCTAATAACCAGACTTTTCCTTTACAATGAAGAGTTAAGTCCTCTTAATCCGCTCCACCAACTTCCCTTTGTTCTACCTCTACATTTTTCTCTATATTCCCACATGGGCAGAAAGATATGCCTTTTTCTGTCACTATCCTTCTGTGCAAGTATAGAGATTCCTTTCTTCAATAAGATTTTCACATTGAGTTCCCATGTGCCTCTTTCTGCAGCCCTCCAAGCACACTCTAGCATCCACCTCATACAAAAATATGCCCACTTACTTTTCCAACATTTTTTTTAGCATCTAATGAGTGCAAACTCACTGAATTACTATGATAAAGTTAAAAGAAAAAAAAAAACAACAACCTAATCCTCCTTTCAGGAAACTTACAAATTAGTGGGGAAGGTGAACAATTAAGTAATTATAATTTTGTGTAATAAGTTTATGAGCAAAGGCATGTACAGTATAATCATGATATAAAGGAAAGAGAAGTTAATTTTGCTTAGTTCAAGGAGTTATCTTTCTTTTTTCTTTTTAAAAAACTTTTTTAATGTTCACTTATTTTTGAGAGACAGAGTGTGAGCAGGGGAGGGACAGAGAGAGAGTCAGGATTCAAGGCAGGTTCCAGGCTCTGAGCTGTCAGTACAGAGCCCAGTGCGGGACTCAAACCCACATACCACGAGATCATGACCTGAGCCGAAGTTGGCCGCTTAACCGACTGAGCCATCCAGGTGCTCCGAGAAGGATTATCTTTCAGAAAGTATTTTTATCAAGATTACCCTCTCCTTTTCTCTTCATACAAACAGGTTCAGGTCTCCTCTAAACCATCCCAAGATGTTTAAACTAATATCACCCTATCATCCCTCTCACTAGCACCTTATTTGAAAAGGCCACTTATATCACTATTTACACATTCAATCTGTCTTTTTTCATTTATCTTTTGAATAAATGTGATCTGGTTTTTGATTTCCACCACTACAGTGACACCTTTCGCCAAATCAAAGTTGGGAACCCACTCAACACACCCAGTCACCACCTTTTCTCAGTCCCCCTCTCTCATGAAGGACACCTGTGGACCCTCTCCTCAAAATTCAGTGACTTGTATGATACTTTATTTCCCTCATGTATTTCCTTTCTCTCCCTTTTTGTTCAGTCTTTGTGATTTTGCTTCTCTCTGCTGACTGACAAAAAAGAAGCAATAGCCAAGATTCCATTTTAAGACACTGCTTTTTACTATCTTCCCCTGTATCCATTACTTTGTTCACATACACACACACACACACACACACACACACACACACGTCTCATGATAATCACCCTTAAATAAACTGGGGCCGAGAGAGGGGGAAAAAAACCCCAAAAACCCATGGAGTCAGAAGGCCTAGCTTTAATTCTGGTTTTACCACTTACCTATTAGCTGTGTACCCATGGCATATCACATCCTATGTGGCTCCATAAAAGTGAATAGATTCGTAGTGTTCCTTCCAACCCTACAGTTCTACATTTCTAACTGGGAAGAAGCTCAAATTTCCACTTTTAATTTCTCTAATGCAATACAAATCTACATTCTGTCTGCCATTTAAATATCCCACCTCTAAACCTAATCTCACAAACCAACTCATTTCTCTTGTCTATTAATGTTTATGTACTAGGGCCTCCATTATCCTGAGCTTGAAATCCTAATAATCAATACACATACTGCCTTTTATTCTTGCATTCTCTTCTTCTAATTCCCACTCCCCACCCTCTACCCCTGACCTAGGCATAATTCAAAGAGTAGATCTCCTGGAGGTTGGAAGATGGCAGCAGAGTAGGAGGACTCTAGGCTCATCTTGTCCCATGAATATAACTAGGTAACTATCGAATCATCTTCATTAACCCAGAAATTGACCTGAAGGCTGACAGAACAAACTCCACAGCTGAAGGAAGAAAAACAGCTAGTGGCCACTTCAGTGGAGAGGGAGCTGCACTTGTGGAGAAGGGCAAGAGACAGACTACCTCACAGGGGAGCTCGTGGGGACAAGGAATCACCATAGCAAATGGCTTGGAAAGTGAGAGGGGATGAATTTCATAAGTTCTTGCAACTAGCAGGGCTTAAAGCCTAGAGTTTTAAATGTCAGCAGCCTTAGCTCTGGGAGAATTTGGAGGGCACTGGGGCTGCTCTTGGAGAAAAAGGAAGGGAAAACAGCCTGGGAACATACAGCCTGAAAACAACGATCTGAAGAATACCAAAGCACATAGTGGGGAGGTTATTTACTCATCTCAGAGCATACCCCAGACAGACAGCGTTCAGAGAACTCCCTCTGGGAACAAAGGAAATTGCAGGTGCCATTTCCCTCCCATGACCCTCATTATAAGCACAGAGCCACCTGTGGGAAGCAATGCAGCACCAACATCTGCTACCTAACTGGCTTATACCAAGCCCTGCCCTCCACACCTCGGTGGAACCACCCTTCCCACTCACCTTGCCTCAGTCTCAGAGCTCAGATCCCCTCTCCCAGAAGACCAGCCCAAACACGTGCTCACACCTCATTCGGGAGTTTTGCAGAGACTCGGTTCTGGTGGCACTGGAAGTAGGTCTCATTTCACACATAGACCACAGCATACAACCTTGCCTTACAACTAAAGGAGCTAGAAAAAGAACAAGCAAAACCTAAAACCAGCAGAAGAAAGGAAATAATAAAGATGAGAGCAGAAATAGATGATTTTCAGCTTGCCGACGTGCACTATACATCTGTGTTCATCTCAGATAAAAGGTTACAGTGCAAGTCCAAAGGCTGATGTGGAAATTACTGGTCAGCTTCAACTCAGTAAAGGATCTACTTACAGACTGACGGTAAATGGAGGAATGCAATGGAGTCAAAAAGCAAAACATGTACAAACATAATGCAGATGATTTAGAAACTACAAAAAACCACTTGAACAGATCAATGAAAGCAGGAGTTGGTTCTTTGAAATAATCAATGAAATTGATATCCTTCTAGCCAGACTTATGAAGAAAAAAAAAAAATAGAAGGGACTTAATAAAATCACAAATGAGAGGGAGAAATAACAACCAATACCATAGAAATATAACTATAAGATAATATTATGAAAAACTATGTCAACAAACTGGGTAACCTAAAAAAGGATAAATACCGAGAAACATATAGGAGCCCCTGGTGGTTCGTCAGTTAAGCATTTGACTTGATTTTAGCTCAGTTCATGAACTCACAGCATGGGGTATGAAGCCCCAGGTTGGGCTCTTTGCTGATAGCACAGAGCCTACTTGTAACTGATATTCTCTCTCTCCCCGCCCCCCCCACTCCCTCTTCCTCTCTCTCAAATAAACAAAATTTTAAAATATCTCTAGAAACATATAAACTACCAAAACTGAAACAGAGGAGAAAATTTGAACAAATTACTGGAAAAGAAATTGAATAAGTTATCAAAAAATTCCCAACAGACAAACGTTGAGGTATAAACATATGGCTTCACAGGCAGATTCTACCAAACATTAAAAGAAGAGTTAATGGTCCAAAAAATAGAAAGGAAACCTCCAAATTCATCTTATGAGGCCACCATTATCAATACCAAAACCAGATAAAGTTACCAGTAAAATAGACAAATACAGGCAAATATCCCTGATGAACACAGATGCAAATATCCTCAAAAAATACTAACAAACCAAATCGAACAATACAGTAAAAAAAAAATCATTCATCATGATCAAGTGGGCTTTATTCATGTGTTGCAAGGGTGGTTCAATGTTTGCAAATCAATCAACGTGACACATTAATTACATCAATAAGAGAAAGAACCATATGATCATTTCAATAGATGAAAAAATATCTGACAAAGTACAACATCCATTCATGATAAAAAAAAAAAACCCTCAACAAAGTAGGTTTAGAGAGAACATACCTGAACATAATAAAATCCATATGCAAAAAACCCACAGCTAACATCATTGTTAATGGGGGAAAACAGAACTTTTCACCTAAGGTCAGGGACAAGACAAGATGTACACTCTCGTCACTTTTATTCAACATGGTACTAGAAGTCCTAGCTACAGCAATGAGACAACAAAAAAAAAGAAATAAAAAAAAAAAGAAATCAAAGGCTTCCAAATTGCTAAGGAAGAAGTAAAATTTTCACCCCATTTGCAGATGACATGATACTGAATATAGAAATCTTGAGGGACTCCACTGAAAAACTGCTAGAATTGATAACAGAATTAAGTAAAGTCACAGGATAAAAAAATCAATGTACGCAAATCTGTTGCATTTCTACACACCAATAATGAAGCAGCAGAAAGAGAAATTAATTAAGAAAACAAGACATTTACAATTGTACCAAAAGTAATACTTAGGAAACCTAACCAAAAAGGCGAAAAACCTATACTCTGAAAACTAGAAGACATTGATGAAAGAAATTGAAAGTGACAAAACATGGAAACACATGCCTTGCTCATGGATTGGAAGAACAAATACTGTTACAATATCTACACTACCCAAAGCAATCTACACATTTAATGCAATCCCTATCAAAATACCACCAGCATTTTTCATAGAACTAGAACAAACAATCCTAAAATTTGTATGGAACCACAAAAGTCCATGAATAGCAAAAAATCTGGAAAAAGCAAAGCAAAGCTAATGGCATTACAATTCCACGCTTCAAGTTACATTAGAAAGCTGTAGTAATCAAAACAGTACAGTACTTGCATAAAAACAGACAAATCAATGGAACAGAATAGGAAGCCCAGAAAAAAACAAACAAACCCATAATTATATGGTAAATTAATCTTCGATAAAGCAGGAAAGAATATCCAAATGGAAAAGACAGTCTCTTCAACAAATGGCACTGGGAAAACTGGACAGCAACCTGCAAAAAATGAAACTGGACCACTTTCTTACACCAAACACTAAAAAAAAAAATTCAGAGTGGAGTAAAAACCCAAATGCAAGACCTGAAATCATAAAAATCCTAGAACACAGGCAATAACCTCTTTGAGATCAGTTGTAGTAACTTCTTTCTAGATGTTTCCTGAGGCAAGGGAAACAAAAGCAAAAAGAACTATTGGCACTACATCAAAATAAAAAGTTTCTTGATTATGCATCTGACCCTTCATTTTGGTTGAGGTCATGATCTCAGGGTTGAGACCAAGCCCCAAACCAGGCTCAGCACCTGGCCTGAAGCCTGTTTAGGATTCTCTTTCCCTCTCTCCCTGCCCTTCCCCCACTCACATGCTCAATTTCTCTCACCCTCCCCAAAACAAACAAACAAACAAACAAACAAATTGAAAGGAAAAGCTTCTTCATGGTGAAGGGAAAAAATAAAATAAAAACTACGGAATAGGAATAGATACTTATAATAACATATCTGATAAAGGGTAGGTATCCAAAATATACGAAGATTAATAAAACTCAACACCCAAAACACAAATAATCCAATTAAAAATGGGCAAAAGACTTGAAGAGGCACTTTGCCAAAGAAGACATAGAGATGGCCAAAAGACACACGAAAAGATGTTTCCTTCATCACTTACCATCAAGGAAATGCAAATTAAAACTACAATATCACCTCACACCTGTCAGGATGGCTAAAACCAACATGTGTTGGTAAAGATATGGAGAAAAAGGAACCCTTGTGCACTGTTGGGAATGCAAGCTGCTACAGCCTCTGTGGAAAATAGTATGGAGGTTCCTCAAAATGTTAAAAAAAATAAAAGATCTATCTATGATCCAGCAATCACACAGCTGGGTATTTACCCAAAGAATACAAAAACATGATGTCAAAAGCATAAATGCATCCCCATGTTTATAGGGGCATTATTTATAAGAGCCAAGATATGGAAGTAGCCAAAGTGTCCATCAATTGATGAATGGATAAAGAAGATGTGGTATGTGTGTGTGTACACACACACACACACACACACACACACATATATATACAATGGAATATTACTCAGCCATAAAAAGGAATGAAATTTTGCCATTTTACAACAACATGGATGGACCTAGAGAGTATAATGCTAAGTGAAATAAGTCAGTCAGAGAAAGACAAATCCCATATGATTTCACTCATATGTGGAATCTAAGAAACTAAACAAATGAACAGAGAAAAAAGAGAGACAAACCAAGAAACAGATTCTTAATACAAAGAACAAACTCGTGGTGACCAGAGAGGAGGGGTGAAGGAATGGCTAAAATAAGTGATGAGGATTAAGAAGTGCACTTGTTTTGAGGAGCACAGAGTGATGTATGGATATGCTGAATCACTATATTGTACACCTGAAAGCAGAATTACACTCTATGTTAACTAACCAGAATTAAAATAAAAACTTAAAAAATATATGTATCTTCCAGACAATGTTCCTTGGCCTCCCCATTTGGTTATAGGCCACCCTCTTCAGAAGATCTAAGGCATTCTATGTGTACGTCTCTTGTAGCGCTTAGCAGGTTTTATTCCAGACTATGGTTCTGCAGGAGTAGGATTTATATTATTCTTTGCATTTCAAAACAGCACTTTGTACCTTACCTAGAATACCACAAAACTCCTAACATTTGAAATAAATTAAATTCAATCTAAAGTTTGCACACAGTAAGAAGTAGAGTTTTGTAAATATTTAAGAAAAAATAATTAAAGATACATAATGATTTGAATGGTCCTATAAAACATATAATGTTCTTCTTAAGCTAAGGAAGCAGCTACTACTCTTGAACTTCACATCCCAAGTCAATTCAAAAGTACATATAGACAGCAGCCTTTGCAATGTCAAAATATTTTTTAAAGCATATTTACTAAATTACTTTTAAATATTTGGTTTTACATTTGAACATTTCTTTTTTATTTTTATTTTTTTTAAAGAATTTTTTTTTAAATATTTTATTTATTTCTAGGAGAGAGAGAGAGAGAGAGACAGTGTGAGCAGGGGAGGGTCAGAGAGAGAGGGAGTCACAGACCGAAACAGGCTCCAGGCTCTGAGCTGGCAGTCAGCACAGAGCCCGACGCGGGGCTCGAACCCACGAACCGCGAGATCATGACCTAAGCGAAAGTCGGACACTTAACTAACTAAGCCACCCAGGCGCCCCTGGACATTTCTTTTTTAAATCTCAATTATTTATAAGAAAAAGTATCCTTGACAGATTATTCAACCTTATAAACTATCATTAAAAGTGTAGATTTTTTTCTTAAATGTTTATTTAATTTTGAGAGAAAAACGGAACATGAGCAGGAGAGGGGCAGGGGGAGAGAAGGGGAACAGAGGATCTGAAGTGGGCTCTGTGCTGAAAGCAGAGAGCCCAAAGTGGGGCTCGAACGCACGAACCATGACATTCTGACCTGAGCCGAAATCAGACACTTAACCAACTGAGCCAGCCAGATGCCCTTAGAAGTACAGCTTTAACACAGCCAAGAGCTGATGCCGATCAGAACATTTAGTCACTATCTTATCTTCTGCTTTAACCTATATGCAGCACAGAAAACAGTTTCCCAAAATAAAATATGATGCTATCAATTTTCAGCTCTGTTAATAAGCTTCAATGTATTCCTCTAAAAATTTATTTTTTAAAATACTCCTAATTGAGATAATAAAACAAATTGAAGGAAAAAAGATTTCCAGCTTCCTTTGTTACCAAGAAAAATAAGACTGCAGCCTGGCAGACAGGAGAGCTATTAATTTCCAAGGAATCTAAGCCAGGCAAGTCAAGGCTTGAGTGTACTTCATCTAGAGGACAGGATGTGTGGTGTGAGGCCTGAGAAGCAGTACACAGCGCCGCTGCAAGAACAGTAAGTGAAACCGAGCAACTGCCTGACGCCTCATTACTGAGGATGCGCAGCAGTATCTGACCTACCTGGCTTATCCCTTCGGGGGAGATCTTGTAGGACTGCAACTTCTGCTTCAGCAGCTCTGGATCACTGTGACGGAATGGGCACCCTGACAACGAAAAACAAGCCAGCACACCAACAAGGTTATTTACCCGGGACTTAGTACAATACCACACTCCAGGGACTCTCTAAGCTCCCCTTAATTGTCTAACAGCTTATTAATAAAAAAGTTAATTGCCCATGGGTGCAACTGCTTTCCTCTCTTTATCTAAATGACGACTTAGTTGTATGGTTATCAGGCTCAAGAGTTACATTAAACATTACGGCATTCTCAGGCAAAGTTGCCCATTTGCTAGGAAGAGGAAACAGTTTTAATTATGCTACTTGCTAACAAGCAGAGATAACCACAAAGTAGCTATAAAACAGTTTATCTAAAAACTTTATACAATCTCACATTTTATTCCTCTTTTTAAAAATTATATTAAAAGACTCTGAGAGAAGATAATATAAACAAAAAGAAAAATGTATAAACTCAAAGAAATAAAAAAAAAATCTCACATTTTCAGATGTAAATTTTATGTCTATTTCTCAGAGAGTAAAATCCATATAAATTTAGAGGAACCACAGAAGGGAATGAGATGGACAAACAGGAAAGTATTTCATAGGAAAATAACTTATAGTAGATACATGTTATCTCTATATTATTTCATGAGTAACACAATAATAATGATGGACTACTAAAGTATTTGCATAAATAAGAACACAGAAGAACTGAAATGTAAAAGCTGTATTACAAGGACAAAATCTAGGAAATTTCAGATATTTTAGTAATAAACAGCTGTAAATGAAAATACTTATTTTAAAATTTAATTTTGGAAGCTAGATTACCTTCTTTTAGGTATACAGATGATGGGCCAATAAGTTAATTAGAAACAATTATGCATTNAAGAAGGGCACTACATAATAATTACAGGGTCCATCCATCAGGAAGAACTAACAATCATAAATGTCTACGCACCGAATATGGAAGCACCTAAATACCTAAAACAATTAATCACAAACAGAAAAAAGCTTACAGGTAAGAATGTGCTAAAAGCAGGGGACTTTGATACTCCACTTACAGCAATGGATAGGTNAAAAAAAATAAAAAAAAAGAAACAATTATGCATTTTTAATGAAATGAATGGGAAATGGGTTATAACAAAAACAGGAAAGAGCCTAAATGCCAAACAAATGTGTTGACCAATAATCTTAACTATAAAAAACATCCACTAACCTATGGACTCCAACAAATAATGAAATTCACAAAATTCATAGTTTATTTTTTATTCACATTAAAACTGTAAATCTGTAGTAAAAGGAAACATACTGAGCAGCTACAAAACACGGGGTTAAGAGTTTGGACCTGTAATGCCTGGGTCTGAATCTCAGATTCCCGCTTACCAGGTGGCAATTTACCACAGGCAAATTCTGTATCTTGTTACTGATTGAGCTTCACTTTCTGTCAAGTGAGAGAAATAATCACTCATAGAACTCCTGTGAGAACAGAATATAAAGCTTTTATATGCTCCTGGCATATAGTAAACACTCAACATGTATAAGCTGTTGTTATTATTCTCAAGAAAAAAAAGAAAGAAAAAGAAACCAATCTAACAATGAAATTGCAAAAGATACCAATAAGAAAGAAATAAGGCTGCACAAGGAATTCTTGGGTAAGCGCCTAAGCCCAGAATTATTAAAGGGCACAAAAATTGGAGATTAATTTAATTATCCAAATTACATTTGAAATAATGACTGTATCTGTACAGAAAATGTTATAAAGGGCAAAGCCAAGAAGAAAATGAAGATTGCCACACTACTAAAGGTCACAAAAAAAGTGTTCTAAAGCTACACTGACAATAAGCAAAAAACAGACAAAAACAATTACTAATTAGAGAGGGTGGTGTTATTTTAACAGATGACAGACAGAGAATAAAACTCAGTAACTCCTTTTTTATTTTTTTCCTTCTGTCTTCCACATTAGAGAAAATGATCTTCAAAACTGGACAGGGTTGAACTAGGTAATCGAAAATGAAGTGAATGGACAACAGTTAAGTGTCTGACAAAGCCTTCCAACATACGCTTGTGGAAGAGATGGATAAACTTAGTCTGGAATGTAGCTATATATAGATTCATAACTGGCAGAACAACCATTCCAAGCAGTGCTGGCTAATGAAATAGTATCAACACAGGGGACTAAACAGTTTTAGAAATAAAATAAAACTAAAAGAACAGAGTTGTGGTTTCTAGTCTGGGCCTGTGAGGAGCTTATATATCACCACTCCACTCTAACCAGGAAAAAGCTCAACAAACTGAAAAATCAACAACTCTGCTTAGACTCATCAAAGGAGTGAGATCACAGGACACACCACTGCCCCCTAAAATTGGAAAGAATGGCGGATACACAGAATCACAACATACCAGAGCAGAAATCTCTGCAGGAACTAATGCTGGGGTAGGAAAAACCTTACCTATAATTGAAAAACTTTTGAAGTCTGGACAAGTCTGAGCATCAAAAACTCCAAGGAGACCCAGTCATAGGGAGACCCCATACTTCGTAAGCCTAACTTCCAGGAGCTCTAGCATGTGCTCATGGTGAACAACAGAGAGAATTCTCTCATGCTTCTGGCATGGGGAGGGGAAAAGTAACCATTTTAATACTATAGAGCAATCTGCTCTTAATAAGGCCTGCCCTCAGAACAAACTATTTTACCAGAGCCTGAACTTCTGCGGTTTTACCAGAGCCTAACCTATCTGGGGATAGGGAAATACACAACTCCACCTCCTCTACACATCCTGTCCCACATAAGGGAGAAACACTGAGTCACTATTGAAGTTCATAGCCCAGGGCCACAGGCTCACTAAAAGACTAAGTAGAGGACTATAGAACACCATCCTCTCCATCTGCCTGCTTACTTAAAGGTCTATTTATTGGAATTCTTTTTACCCAATATGTCATGTCTACTTTTAACAAAAAAATACAAGGCTTATCAAAAGGCAAAAAATACAGCTTTGAAGAGACTGAATAAACATCAGAACTAGAGTCAGATATGGCAGGGATAGTGGAATTAACAGATCAAGAATTTAAAATAACTATGATTAATGCTAAGGGCACTAATAGAAAACATAAGACAATGTGCAAAAACAGATAACGTAGGCAGAGAGATGGAAATCTTAAGAAAGAATCAAAAAGAAATGCTAGCGCTCTACACACTCTAATGGAAATGAACAATGTCTTTTATGGAATTACAGACATGGCTGAAGGAGGAATCTCGAAGTCAACAAAACTTCCAAAACTGAAAAACAAAGAGAAAATGACTAAAGAAAGAAAATAAGAACAGGAGATATAACAACTGTGGGGAATGATGAAGGGTAGTAATGAGAATACCAGAAGAGAGAAAGGGAGCAATTGAAGCAATATTTGAGGCAACAGAGTATATTCCCCAAATAAATGTCAGACACCAAACTACAGATCTAAGAAGTCCAAAGAACACCAATCAGTATTAATGCTCCCCAAAATATAACTTAGGTATATCACATTCATACTTGAGAAAATAAAAAATGAAGAAAAAATTGTGAAAGAAGCCAGAGGGGGGAAAACCTTACCTAGAGAGAAGCAAAGATAAAAATCATATCTAACTTATCTTCAGAAACCATGCAAGCAAGAGAGTGAAGAGAAATATTTATTTACTTACTTACTTATTTTTTGGAGTAAAACATGTAAAGTGTTTAGAGGGGGAAAACCCTCCACAAAGCTAGAATTCTGTGAAATTATCCTTCAAAAGACAAGAAGAGATAAAGCCTTTCTCAGACAAAAACTGACATTATTTGTTGCCAATAGACCAGCAAGGCAAGAAATGTTAAAACAAGAAAAAAAAAGCTCTTCAAAGAGAAGAAAAATGATAAAGGCCAGAAACTTAGGTCTACCTAAAGAAAAACACATCAGAGAATAAGTAAAGGTAATATAAAAACTTGAGAGCGAGGAAATTTATCGAGAACATTACATAATGATAAAGCGGTGCATACTCCAGGAAGAAATAACAATCCTTAATGTGTACCCACCCAACAAAAGGGCATCAAAATAAAAGAGGCAAAAACTGGTAGAACTGCAAGGAGAAACTGATGTATCCCCTATTACGGACTCCAACACCTCTCCATCAGAAAGGGACAGATCTTTGGGCACCTGAGTGGCTCAATCGGTTTAGAGTCCAACTTCAGCTCAGGTCATGATGCTGTGGTTCGTGAGTTTGAGCCCTGAGTTGGGCTCTGTGTTGACAGCTCAGAATTTGGAGCCTGCTTCAGATTCTGTGTCTGCCTTTCTCCTGCTCATTCATGCTCTCTCTCTCAACAATAAATAAACATTGGGGAAAAAAAAAAAAAAGGAAATGGACAGATCAAGTAGGCAGTAAATCATCAGCAATGATCATAGAATTCAAAAGCACCATCAATTAATATAATTGATATCTATAAAATGGCTATATCCAATAACAGCAGATTACACATTCTTCTCAATTCACAAGTTTAACAAACCACTCTGGTGAAGGATGCTGTTGATAGTGGGGCAGATTGTGCAAGTGTGGGGCAGAGAGTATGTGAGACCTCTCTATATTTTCTGCTCAATTTTGCTGTGAACTTAAGTCCTCTAAAAAAATTAAGTTTATTCACTAAAACAAGGATAGATCAATGTTTCTAATAAATAATACAAACTTATTCAGTATCTGCTAAGTATATTATTTTTTAGCTGACAAAGAGTTTAAATTAAAAATAAAACAAACAGAATGGACTGGAATAAATAAGATTCAGTTTAACTGGAATAAGCAATAAAAAATCCTGCATTTGAGCTCATAAAAATCAACTACATAAGTGGGAGTTCTAGGATCTAGTAAGTGATAAAAGAATCCCTGGGAGTTTTACCAGGCCAAACTAAATGGCCTAAGAAAAGTAATAGATTTTCTCAATAGAAGTATCTGGTCAACTGAAATTTAGAAGACATAAAAATTACGCAGGGCACGTGCAAATAAATCTAATTTCATAAGTCTGAGGGTGGAGTCTGATAATCTGCATTTCTACAAGGCACCTTAAGTAATTGACACAAGTGATGAGAACCACTCACTTGTGGCCAGCTTTCGTCTATTAAATATGAAAGTAAAGGCATTTTTTTTAGTGCTCTGGACATGTGAAACATCCTCCTTAAAATTCTGTTTGTGATTATTTGATCTTGATCCATAACAGCCTATAAATGTATAATCTTTTAAAAAAGAATTACATTCAAGATGCTGAAACAATAATTAACAAACATTCTTCTACACATTAAAAAAAAAAATGCCAAGGGGTGCATGGGTGACTCAGCTTGTTGAGCATCTTACTCTTGATTTCAGCTCAGGTCATGATTTCACAATTCATGGGACCAAGGGCGCAGCAGGCTCTGCGCTGACAGCGTGGATCTTGCTTAGGATTCTGTTTCTCCCTCTCGCTCTGCCCCTCCCCTGCTCATGTGCATGCTCTGTCTCTCAAAATAAATAAGTAAACATTTTTTAAAAAGTGCCAAAACAAGAAAAAATTCTGATACATACTGCAGGAAGCTAAAATTTTTACTAATAATTAGTAAAATTATCTAAAATTTTTACTAATAATTAGGACTATTAAAATCATTCTCTGACATACCAGACAAATGAGGAACTTTTCAAGGTATACTCAGAATTATTTTAGAAAAAAGTTGTTGAACTCAGAAATCTATGAAAATAGCCTTTTTAAAAAACCTGCAGTAACTCAGGTGAATTGATAGATGTTTGATATCACGACTTGCTAAATTCTTCACTCAATCTTCATTAATCAGATTATAGTAATGAGACTAAAATATAGCTTTCCTCAGTAGTCTTCTGAAAATTAATGGATCAACTATTCTATAATTCAAGGTACTCAATTTCAAAACCCTTGAAGAACCTGTATTAATCTCCTAATCAAGAGAAATGGAAATAGAAGGTGAAGGGGGAAACTGCAAACTAAAGAACCTGGTCCAGCACAATCTTTAGCAGAGATGAATAAAGTCTCTTGCCGACCCAGTTCAGTAATAAGACAGATCTCTAGAAGAGTGCAGGAGCGCAGTGGTGACTGACACAAGCTACAGGGGATACAGTGATGCAAAAAGCCATCAATCACACTGTTTCACTGTTTCCTACAGGGCTGGTGGGGTTTTCTACACTTCACAGACATACATCCAGTGGAAGCACTTACCATGATAATCCCCTTGGCCTGGTGGATTGGTTAGAATAATCTTCATGCAACTGAAAGGCGTATAGTCAGTTCTCTTGCCTTCCTTTCCGAAGCTATGACGGATATTGTAAGAGTAGCCTTTATCGAACTGATTGGAGGAAAGAGAAGAGACAAAGTAAGCCAATATCATCTAGTGGTATGGACAGTGATGACAGCTACAATCAGAGTACAAAATGGTATTTTCTAAAAGAAACTCAGCATTCATAGGGAGATGTACATACCATATACATCATTTGAGTCCTTCATGTACAAATACATTTTTTAAAAAGTGCAAGATTTACAGGAAACAAATTCCTCAGGTAGAGACAGCAAATGTTTACATTTATATATGTTTAACAGTGAAGATAATTCTTTCCTGAGAGTAATCAATTCACCCATTTCTTGGTTTGATACCAGAGCTTATAATGAATGTAAATCAGTTTAGTCTGAACTCTGTTATTTTAGTAGTCCCTGAATTCCTATATCCTACCTATTCTACTTCTGAAATGCCTAATACAATTAATCCCTTCTTCTGTATTCTCACTACAGGAGAGAAGCAATGTGTAAAAGGGAAGCAAAGCAAGAAGAAAGCAAATGCTTGATTAATGAACTGCTGCAACTGCCTCCCACCCGGAATTCCTGACTCCATGTTTACAAAGCAAGCCAAGAGTATAAAAAGGAGTTTGAATGGGTGGGAGAGAAAGAAAACAGAAACTAACATTGATTTAAAAGCTCAGAACAGTAGGATTTAGATATACTTCAATGAAAGTAAGAAAGAACTAGATTAAGAGAGGAATATGCTGTATTATTTTGGGAGGTGAGATTTTTAAATTTCAAGTTACAACCTGAAATGCACAGACCTCAAGTCTACATACAGTTTTATTGGTTTTGACAAATCACTGTACCTATGTAATCCATACTCCTGTAAGAGACAGAATGTTCCTGTCACCCAGAGTTCTCTGGTGCCCCTTCCCAGTCAACATTCTTCCCTTCTCTCCATACAATGATGTGATTTTCATCACCATAGTTTTAACTATTCTACAACTTTATATAAATGGAATCACACACTATAAAGTGTTTGATATCTCACTTCTTGCATGACTTTTTGTGTTTTTGAGATTTATGCCATCCATTACACATCCTGTCAACAAGCCCTTTTGCTAAACTATAGACCCCAACAGTTAAAACCAGAAAAAGACAAGAATGCTAATTCATGCTCTAACTAAAATCTGCTGTACTTATTTCTTATCATCCTTCTTGAAGCATTGACAAAGATGCTTTGGCAATGACTGGAATGTTCCAACCACCCAGAGAGAAAAGCCTTGGTAACAAAAGAATGCCTAGAAGACCATACCCTACCTGATCCCCTCCCTGCCCATGATCCTGTGCTCAACACACTGCAATGCCCAACCACAATCTCATGCTCTCTGCCTGCTTTCTTGCCCATACCTCCCTGAACCTCGGTGAAACTCTAGGCATCCATCTTGCCAGGAAAGAGGTGGGATATGAAGACTTGAGCCTGCCACCACCGAGGCTGCTGGCACCCAAAATAAATATCTCCCTTTTCTCCAAACCTTCGTCTCTTGAGTTATTAGCTTCTCTCACAATGAGTTTATACAAGTTTGTTCAGCAACAGTGTTGGTAAACCCGGCTAGGAACTATGCTTTCGATTTGTCCACCCCTCTCAGTACCCTAGAATGGGATAGTTGGCATTCACTTCCTGAGTTAGCAACTGTGATAGACTGATTGGTAACACTATCAGCAGTTTGTTCCTTTTACTGTTAAGTAGTGTTTTACTGTCTGAATATGCCAGATAGCTTATCTAGTCCTCAGTTGACAGACATCTGGGCCATTTTTCCAGTTTTGGGTATTACCAATAAAGCTGCCATGAGCATTCTTGTAGATGACTTTTGTGGGCCTATGTTTTCATTTCTCTCAAATGCTGCCAGAATTGCTGCCAAGTTTTCCAGGGTGACCATGCTATTTTATAGCCGACCAGCAATGCATGAGAGTTTCACACTGTCCCCAAAGTTTGGTGCTGTCTCAATTTTGTTCATTTTAGCCAGTCTAATGGGTAGGTAGTGATACCTCACTTTCCATTTCCCTGATGACTAATTCTCATGAGCACTTTTTCATATTCTTTCTTGGCTTACTTCGGGTTTGTTTGTTTCTCTGAATCTTTACCTTTATTCAAACATGTTCTTGTTTCCAATACTGACTTCCTGCCTCACTGGCCGTATATGTATATGTGCATATGCATATATATTTCCCCCAAGATTTTATTTTTTTGTTTTGTTTTTTATTTAATTTTGAGACAGAAAGAGACAGAGCACGAGTGGGGAAGGGGCAGAAAGAGAGGGAGACACAGAATCTGAAACAGGCTCCAGGCTCTGAACTGCCAGCACAGAGCTTGACACAGGGCTCGAACCCATGAACCATGAGATCGTGACCTGAGCCGAAGTCGGACGCTTAACCGACTGAGCCACCCAGGCAACCCCCGCCCCCCAGATTTTATTTAAATTCAAGTTACTTAACATATAGCGTAGTACAGGTTTCTTGAGAATTTAGTAATTCATCACTTAACAAAAAACACCCAGTGCTCATCCCAACAAGTGCTGTCCTTAATATCCATCCCATTTAGCCCATCCCCCTGCCTACCTCCTCATCTACCCTCAATTTTTTCTCTATAGTTAAGAGTCTCTTATGGTTAGGCTCCTTCTTTTTCTCCTTCCCCTATGTTCACCTGTTTTGTTTCTTAAATTCCACATATGAGTGAAATCATATAGTATTTGTCTTTCTCTGACTGATTAAATTTGCTTATCATAATACATTTTAGCTCCATCCACATTACCACAAATGGCAAGATTTCATTCTGTGTATGTGTTTTTTTTTGTTTTTTTTTTTTGTTTTTTTGATACTTATTTTTGAAAGAGAGAGAGAACAACAGACAGAAAGAGACAAGATCTAAAGCAGGCTCTGCATTGTCAGCGCAGAGTTTGTTTAAGGGCTCAAACTCATGAACTGCAGGATCATGACCTGAGCCCAAGTGAGAAACTTAACCAACTAAGCCACCCAGGTGCCCCTGATGGCTGAGTGTATGTATACGTGTGTGTGTGTCTGTGTGTGTGTGTGTGTGTCTCTCTGTATCTATCTAAAATCTATATATCTCTATATAAACTTCTTTATCCATTCATCATGCCTTATTTTGTGAAGTGTCTGTTCAAATCTTTCTCCCATTTAAAAAACCAGATTGCCTTCTTGTAGGAATTCTTGATATGCTCTGGATCTAGCCCTGTTATCAGATACAGGTGTTACAAATATTTTCTTACAATCTGTGGCTTGTCTACATATATTTTCTTAATGTTGTCTTCTGATAAGATATGTAAACGTGTTTATTTCTCATGAACCCTAATTTATCTTTTTTTTTTTTTTAATGGTAATGGTCTCTATGTCCTAAACTAGCTTGCAAAGATATTCTCCCATGCTGTCCTTTAGAAGCCATGATGTTTAAGCTCTAAAGTCAGGTCCTTTTCATCTCAATTTTTGTGTGTAGGGTAAAGTAGGACTCCAGGTTGTATTTTACCCCTGTAGAGGAGGAAGGATCTTCCCCCCCTATCTTCCTAGGTTCGTGGCTGGGGCTCATGAATCAAACTGATAAATGACATCCACAAGGAAACAAACTACTTAATTACATATATATATAAAGTACACTGATGGCAGTCTTACAAAGAAACAGGACTTAAGGAGTAGCCAGATGACTGAGGCTTGTATACCATTTTAGGCTAAACAAAGGAAAATGGATTCTTTGTGGGAGAGAGAGGCAAGTTATGAGAAGGTGAAGAGGAGATGTATGACAAATAAAGGTTGTACTGTTCTGCAGAGGAGTCTCTTGGGTGATAAGAGCTGTCTAGAGTAGCTTACAGATGTGAATATCCTTTAAAAGGGGAAATTTATACTTTATTTTCAGACAGGAGAAGGTAGAGTTCTTCTGGCATCTGCTGGTTCTCAGTTGCCTTTAGCTCAAAATAATCCTTATGCTAAAGTGACATATTTTGGGGTGGCATATTCTGGTACCCTTTCAATACTATTTGCTGAAAATATTTTCCTTTCCTTACTACATTGCTTTGAACAGAAACAGACTCATAAATACATAGAAAAAACTAGTGGATGCCAGAGGGTAGGGAGGTGATGGCATAGGTGAAATAAATGAAGGAGATTAAGAGGTACAAACTTCCACTTATAAAATAAATAAATCATGGGATGGGGGGGGAGTGGCACTTGACTGGCTCAGTCAGTTAAGTGTCCAGCTTTTAATTTAGGTTCAGGTCATGGAACCACAGTTATGGGATAGAGCCCCATGTCGGGCTCTGTGTTGCCTGCTTAGGATTCTCTCTCTCTCTCTCTCTCTCTGCATCCCCATAAAAACGTTAAAAATATAAATAAATGAATAAGTCACGGTGATAAAAAGTACAGCGTAAGGAATATAGTCAATAACACTGTAATAACATTGTAGGGTTACAGACTACATTTATTATGGTATTTTGTAATGTATAGAATTGTTGAATAACTATGTTGTATACTTGAATCTAATATAATATTGATGTCACCTATACTTCAATTAAAAATAAAAATAAGCTGCTCTGGTACTCTGGTCAAATTTGACCATAAATGTGTGTATCTAGGGGTGCCTGGGTGGTTCAGTTGGTTGGGCCTCTGACTTCGGCTCAAGTCATGATCTTACAGCTTGTGGGTTTGAGCCCCGCATCGGGCTCTGTGCCAACAGCTCAGAGCCTGGAGTCTGCTTCTGATACTGTGTCTCCCTCTCTCTCTGACCCTCCCCTGCTCGTGCTCCCTCTCTCTCTCTCTCTCTCTCTCTCAGAAATAAATAAAACATTAAAAATTTTTTTTTCAAATGTGCGCGTCTATTATTCCACTGATCTGTATGTTTATCCTTCTGTCAACGTCACATTAATTATGGGGTCTTTAGAGTAAGGCTCAAATTCAGGTAATTTAGGTCCTGCTGCTGTGTTCTTTTTCAATATTATCTTGGCTATTCTATGTCCTTGAGTTTCCATATAAATTTTAGAATCAGCCTATCAATTTTTATTTTATAAAAATCCCTGCTGGAGTTTTCAACCATCAGTAGCCTATGGCTTCATAACTACCTATCTGCCCACTAGCAAACTACAACCAGGAAAACAAATGGCTTTGAACAAAAGAAAACTTTCAAAAAAGAAAAGCTTTCAAATCAGTAAATTTCATTTGTGAAAACCAGAAAAGTTAAAAGTTCCAGAAAAAAAAAACTTCAGCAAACATCTTTTATAAATAACTTCTGTTTGTCATAAACCTTAACTATAATCAATCTACGAAAACTTTTAGGTATGGAGTGAATTTAATTAGATACAAGATTTCTGTATGTTCTTCAGAAAACTTTGGGTCAGCTATTCTGTGGAAGTAACGGTGTTAGAAATAAGCCCATTGACCCAATCAAAGGAAGGACCTGGAAACATGAAGCAGTGAAAGAAGGCTTTAATCAACTTGCAAGAGTAGGTGTCTGATAGACAGGCACACTCAGGGCAGTTACAGCAGATAATTTATCTCCTAACATGCAACTCCCTGCCCCAAATCCTCACTGGCTGAGTACTACAGAGGTTACAGCCTTACCTGAAGTTGGCTATATCCATGTAAGGCAAAAAGTAGTCTGACTGGAACAAATGTACATTCCCTGAGGTGACACAAGGACTTTGAGTCCCTCCTCCCTTTGTTCTCTGGTGCATGCTCATTGCAAAGCCCCTGAAAACAAGCCCACAAAATGGAGAGGGGAAGAAGAACCAGGAAGTGAAATGTCTAAGGGTTTGGGACTCCACTGTGGGAGGACAGGGGTCACACATATTTCCAATAGCTTGTAAACCTATTGTTAATTAGACAGCACAGCTTTTATTTGGTAAAATGAATCATCTCCCTTACTTCTCACAATGGCAAGCTACTCTCTCTAATGGAAGAAAAGCTAAAATTAGTATCTTTTCACCTCCCTCTTCTTTCCAATTTATTTACTGCCTGCATGTATGTATGTTTGTATGTCTAAAATTTGGACCTTATAATTAAGTTTTCAAATCATTCATGTATTTATCACACAAACTGTCTTCTCTAGTTTTCAGACTAGCAAACTCTTTAAATATTGTACAGAAGGTACATTGATTGGGAGATGTTTTTGTTACCAAATGATCTATCACAGCTGCTAATTCAGGAAATAAATGGGTAAGCCCTAGTGTACTGCAGCAGCCAACTGCTCCACCCCAGGGAATCTCCAGGGGGCTGGGCAAATCAAAAGCATAGCTGCGTGGCTCCGTTTGCCAACACTGTCATAGAACAAACTCCAGATAAACTTGTAGCAAGAAGCCAATAACTTGAGATGTAGGTTTGGAAAAGAGAAAGGGAGAGATTTATTTTGGATGCCAGCAGCTAGGGGAGGTGGCAGGCTCAAGCTTTAACAACCAACCTCTCCACTGGTAAGAAGGATGCCTAGTGTTTTCTAAAGAGAGGCTCACAAAGGTACAGGCAAGAGAGCAGACAGAGAGAGCACATGACTCATGGGTGGAGACAGGTATGTGTTCAGTACAGGATCAGGAAAGGGGACAAGTAGGGTGTGGTCTTCTAGGCATTCTGCTGCAGTTTCTGTTGCAGTTTCTGGTCTGCTACTTAGAATGTTCCAATCACTGCCAATGCCTCAAGAAAATGCAGTAAGAAATAACTGTGGGGGGATCTATAGTTAAGCAAGAAGGCTCACTGACATTTTCTTAGAGAACACTCTCTAGGTATCCACATCTCCAAGTCCAAAGAATGCTTTAAGTTTTGTTTATTTTGAGTGAGAGAAACAGAGTGTGTGAACATGAGCAAGCGAAGGGCACAGATAGAGGGAGAAAGACAATCCAAGCAGGCTCTGTACCTTCAGCATGGAGCCCGATGCAAGGCTCAATCTCACAAACCATGAAATCATGATAAGCAAAACCAACGGTCAGATGCTTAACCAACTGAGCTACCCAGGTGCCTTGTCATCTTGATTTTAGACTTCTAGGCTCTCAAAGGATTATTTCCAATTATTTGAACTAAATGACAAAGAGGTAAAGAGAACCACGAAAAGAACACACTTTCTTGGGCTCCATCCCATTCTGTCCAAGTGATGGGAAATGTCAGAAAATCAACACTGGTCTTATGGGGGGTAAGTGGCGGTTTTCAATGCCCCAAATTAGTTCTGACATCCAAGCCATGGCACTGTCAACACACCAATTTCTGCCCAAAAACTGCAGTAAATTATTTTCAGGGGCACTATGTTACCAATGGAACTCAAGAAAAATTATAAAATAGACACATTTTTATCCTGCTCCCATCCTGCCTCTTCCAAATTCTCTCAGAAGTTTACCTTCTGTAACAGTCCCATCCAGGGTCTAGTGACCTTACCTTTTATTTTACCATGTTTATTTATTTTGAGAAAGTGTGTGCAGGCACGCATGTACAGATAAACGGTAAAGGGGGGAAGGGGGTAAAGGAGGAGGGAAGGAGGGAGGGAGGGGGAGAGAGGGAGGGAGAGGGAGGGAGAGAGAGGGAGAGGGAGAAAGAGAGAGAGAGGGAGAGAGAGAGAGAGAGAGAATGAATGAATGAATCCCAAGCAGGTTTCACATTGTTAGCATGAAGTGCAATGTGGGGCTCGAACTCTGTGTCAGATTATGACCTGAGCCCAAATCAAGATTCAGACACTTAACCAACTGGGCCAACCAGGCCCATCTAGTGACCTTATGTTATTATGCTTTTAAACATGTTTATACCAGAATCTACTCAGAAGCCCTGAGTACATATATTCAGAGGCCATGGTGCAAACATTCAGTTGCCTAGAAGAACAATGTGTGGTTTCCCTGGAAGAATGTCTTTCCTACCAAGAAGAGTCCTAAGACCAAATATTATTCCTGTTGGCAAAGCAATAACAACTGCCATTCATTATGGTAAAGCTCAGCTTGCACAATGAAGTGAGAATGGGTAAACAGCAAGTACTCTTAGAGAAATATTTGATTTATATTTGAAAAGGGAAATCTTCTTGCCCTAAATGAGGCAAAACAGCCACATATATGAGGCAGAGAACAGGGTAACGATATGGTATTTCTTAACAGGACATTTTCAAACCTTCTGTAGTGACACTTGTTTCCAATCCACAAGGATTTGAAACTCTAATTTACATATTTAACAGCGAGGGAGGGTGTGCTAAACTCCAAAGAGAACTCATTCAATACCCAAAATGCAGCATATCAAGGATCATTAGTTTGGTCCCAGGAAGTTTGACTATAAATAACAACAGGAACCCACAGCTTAGCAGCAGGGTCATACATATAAGTGGATCTTCAACTAGGAAAGAAAATGTAATCATCCCACAGCCTTTTCTCAGCATGTTCTTGTTCAGTCTTCTACAATTTCTAAACTGTTGATAATTTCTTCTTGTGTCACTTCCCTAAAGTTGTACTTATAATGATAATAACCAGAATGCATGCTACAGGCATTTAATGTATTATGACCCCTTTTAAACTGCCTTACTCTATTCAATTACCATCTATAAAACTAATTTTGTCACCATTCACCTATAGATTCCGAATTCTGCTCTTTAACCCTTAACTTTCACCACAGTTTAACTCTCAAGGTCACTGAAACATCACACATACTCTAACCAAAAACACACTGAAGGAGACTAGGAGGACCCACAGGGTCTGGGAAGAAAAGGCTACTAAGGCAGGGCTTTAAAGTCAATACCCAAGTTTAAATCCTGTTTTAACAAATGCTAGCTGGTGCTAACCAATCTGTAAAGTTCCCAAATATAAAGTTCCACCCCCACTCCCAACACACACACACAGTGATGAGGTTCTGAAGTGATGGGGGTTTGGAGCTGATGCCTAAGAAAGAATTCTCGAGGCATTTTTTTGTGTGTGTAAAAAAACTTGAGAGTTGGGAGAGGTAAAGTCAAGGGGAAGTTTCCAAAGGGATTTTCATATGCTAGGTTAAGACTCACAGGATACTGGAGGCCTAGTTATTATCAAGCTAAGGTTGTTTTTCCCTGTAGCAAAACATTAAGACAGTAGGGAATTCTTGGAGAAATGTCATACTCTGTATCTGTCTCAAGAATTTGTCAATGAGTTGCAGGTTATAAGGAAATTTAATTTTACCTGCCATTTCATTCTTGCCTTTGTTCCCTACATCACTATGGAAGAGGGTGATGTGGAGGTTATAGGTTTCTGGAGATTAGCCTATAGTAAGACTGTCTTTTTCTTGTAATTTACTAAGATACCTGTAAACTGATGGGAGACTCATGTCTTGCATGACTGTGATCTCTATAAGTAACCCTTTTGTTTTGTTTTCTTTCCTTTGCTCCTGGACAGCCAGGAGTGTCTGAGGAATGTTACACATTCCCACCTGGGGCTGGGGGAGGGACTGTTAGTTTGTGCTTTGCCCTCAGCTTGCCTTATGCTCCCTTATCAGAAGGAGTAATATTTAACAGATCAGGTGGTGTGAAGATTAATTAGCTCATTTTCATAAAGCACTTGGTACAATATCTAGCATAGAGTATTTTTGAGTTGTTATCATTACCAAGGTAATCAGTTTTATTATTAACCAGAAAAAGCTATCTTAAGTGGGTCAGATCTGGCGTGTTATTTACTATTACTTAAATTAGTTACATGTTTTGCCTCCAGCTTCCTCATCAGAAAAACCTGGAATCTAGTTCCTCCCTCTAACTCTCTAGAAGACCTTTAAAAAAATCAGTTAAGCAATTTCAAATCTGTACCACAGCTGGAAGGCATTGCTGCTATTAATGTAATTCACTAAATTACCTCCTATGGTGTAGTGAATATTTCTTCTTCTTTGTAAGAGTTAATTCGTTTCTCGTGGGTGAGAACTTTTCACAAGCTTATGAGACAGCAAGGTGTTAGAGAGATAACACAGATTTTGGTTCTAACTTTGCCACCTCCTAGCTGAATAATGTTAGGCAATTATAAATTACCTCAGTCTGTTTTTCCATTTTAATATTGTAATAATAAGACCTGTACTTCACTCTATGCAAAAGAAATCTGTAAACTGTAAAATGCTAAGTATATACTATAATTATTCACTACAATTATTTGCATAAAATTTGTATAAACTTGTTTTACCGTGTTTGAAAAGTTAAATGTTAAATATCAGTTCCATTTTATATTCAAGTATATCTCTGAATACTCCTGGGAGTTCACTTGAAAATGTTTGAACATAAATTATATATTTTTTGATGGGTGCCAGAATATGCCATTCCAAAATACAGCACCTTACATATGAATTATTTTGAACAACTACTGAGAACCAGCAGATGCAGAACAAGCTCTAAAAACAGCCTACTAAGTTTTCTTTTTGTAAAGGAAATTCCCAAGATTAAAGTGTCTTTCACTTCCTACCAGGAAGAAAATCACTCTCACCAGAGGAGAATGCACTAACTTAAAAACCACAAAACAAAGCTTACTGAATGACCCTTGTTTACCATACTTTTCCCAATCAACTTCCTAGAACTTGGCCCCCCTCACAAAGCCCAGAAGCCCCAATCCTCTTCCTTTTGTTTAGCCTAAAACAGTATAAAAACTCAAGTTGAAAATGCCCTTTTGAGTTACTCATTTCTGGGTATTCCCATGTGTATGAGCTATGTATATGTTAATAAACTTGTTTTTTCTTGTAAATTTGTCTTATGCCAATCTAACTTATGAGCCCCAGCTGGGGAACTTAAAAGAAGTGTAAAGAAAAAAGACTTTTTTCCTCCTCTTCCGTTTCATCTGAAAAAGTGGAACACATTTTCCGTCTTCACACCCTAATCCCCTTCCCTGAATTTATGGAGAACATTTGCAGTTCTAGACCCCAGGATATGCGGATTGTCTTTCCCTCAAATTTCCCTGAGGCAAGATCAAGCTAAAATCTTAAAATTTTGATGGACTATTTTGTTAGAAAAAAAAAATTTTTTTTTTAAAAAGTGAAATGCCAAAACCCACAGAAAAAGTATTAAATGGAACCCAATCCAAGGAGGGATGCGGAGACTCGGAGCACAGTGACGCGAGGTTTTAGTCCACATTCTTGCAAGAGCAGGTGTCAGATAGGCACACTCTGGACAAAGACAGCAGGCCATTTACCTCCTAGCGGGAAGTCCGTCCCCTGATTCCTCATTGGCTGTGTACTAAAGAGGTTACAGCCTTACCTAGCAGTCGCCTATGCCCATGTAAGGCAAAAAGTAGTCTGGAACAAATGTTCATTCCTTGAGGTGACAAAAAGACTTCAGTTCTTCGGTGCATGCTCATTGCAAAGCCCATGAAAAATAAGCTTGAGAAACGGAGAGGGGTTAGAAGAACCAGGAGTGTGAAGTGTCTATGGTTTTGGGATTCCACTGTAGGGGCGGGGAAAGGGTCTGTACGTATTTCCAATAAATTGTTAACCTATTGTTAAATAGACAGCACAGCTTTTATTTGGTATTTCTGAAAATGAATCTCACTTTTTACACATAATCTAATAAAGTAATTGACTAAGCAGATCACTTTCAGTAAAGCAAATA